>NC_133517.1:60000000-60304032 GCF_049354715.1 Callithrix jacchus | reverse complement strand
CCAGTCTTGTATATGTTCTTGTAGCAATGTGAGAAGAAACTAGTACAGTAAATTGGTACCAGTAGAGTGGAATGCTGCTGTAACGATACCTGAAAATGTGGGCAACAGGCAGAGTTTGAAACACTCTGGAGGGCTCAGAAGAAGATAGGAAAATGTGGGAAAGTTTGGAACTTTTTAGAGACTTCATGAATGGCTTTGACCAAAATGCTGTTAGTGAGATGTGCAATAAAGTCCAGGCTGAGTTTGTGTCAGATGAAGATGAGGAACTTGTTGGGAACTGGAACGAAGATCATTCTTGCTATGCAAAAAGACTGGTGGCATTTTGCTCCTGCTCTAGAAATCTGTGGAACATTAAACTTAAGAGAGATATGATGGCCGGGCATGGTGGCTCAAGCCTGTAATCCCAGCACTTTGGGAGGCTGAGGCGGGTGGATCACAAGTTCAAGAGATCGAGACCATCCTGGTCAACATGGTAAAACCCCATCTCTACTAAAAATACAAAAAAATTAGCTGGGCATGGTGGTGTGTGCCTGTAATCCCAGCTACTCAGGAGGCTGAGGCAGGAGAATTGCCTGAACCCAGGAGGCGGAGGTTGCGGTGAGCCGAGATCGCGCCATTGCACTCCAGCCTGGGTAACAAGAGCGAAACTCCATCTCAAAAAAAAAAAAAAAAAAAGATATGTAGGGTATGTAGCAGAAGAAATTTCTAAGCAACAAAGCATTCAAGAGGAAGCAGAGGCATAAATGTTTGAAAAAGTTACAGCCTAACAATGCAGTAGAAAAGAAAATCCTATTTTCTGGGGAGAAATTTAAACTGGCCCCAGAAATTAGCACAAGAAATGAGGAGCCAATGTTAAACACCAAGACAATGGGAAATACGTCGCCAGAGTATGTCAGAGCTCTTCAGGGCAGCCCCTTCCATCATAGGCCCAGAGGCCGAGGAGGAAAAAAGATGTTTTTGTCTCTTCTATGGTTTATGTCTGAAAATCTATTTTGTGTGAAGTAAGTATAGCTACCCCTCCTCTTTTTCGGTTTTCAATGGCATAGAGTATCTTTCACCATCCCTTTGTATTTATTGTATGTGTGTCTTTAGAAGTGAAGGGTGTTTGTCATAGGCACCAGAATGCTGAATCTTCCTTTATTCTTCTTTTTTCATTCAGCCATTCTGTATCTTTTGACGGAACAGTAATTCTGTTTACAAGCAGTATGGTTACTGATAAGTAAGGACTCATGCCTGCCACTTCGTTTCTTTTCTGGTTGTTTTGTTGCCTACTCTTCTTTCTTTCTCCCTTTTTTTAGTGAAAGTTATTTTCTCTGGTAGCAGGTTTTAATTTTTTGCTTCTTTATATTTTGTGTATCTTTTGTATGTCTTTTGATTTGATGTTGCACTGAGACCTGTAAATAATGTCCTGTAACTCTTTACTTGAAGCTAGTAATGACTTAAGGCTGATTGCATAAACAAACATCCACACTAACAAACAAGCAAAGATAAATATAGTCAAAAGTCTACACTTTAACTTCTTCCTCCTGCTTTTACAATATTCATTGTTTCTATTTATATCTTATTGTACTTCTTGGTTCTTAAAAATATTTTATAGTTACTTTTTATTGGTTCATGTTTTAGTCTTTCTACTGAAAACATGAGTAGTTTACACATCACAATTACAGTGTTATAATATTATGTGTTTTTCTTTGTATTTACTATTATCAGTGAGTTTGGCATCTTTAGATGATTTCTTTTTTTTTTTTTTTTGAGATGGAGTTTCGCTCATTACCCAGGCTGGAGTGCAATGGCACGATCTCGGCTCACCGCAACCTCCGCCTCCTGGGTTCAGGCAATTCTCCTGCCTCAGCCTCCCGAGTAGCTAGGATTACAGGCTCATGCCACCATGCCCAGCTAATTTTTTGTATTTTGAGTAGAGACGGGGTTTCACCATGTTGACCGAGATGGTCTCGATCTCTTGACCTCGTGATCCACCCGCCTCAGCCTCCTAAAGTGCTGGGATTACAGGCTTGCGCCCCCGGCCTTTAGATGATTTCTTGTTGCTCACTAACATCTCTTTCTTTCAATTGGAAGAACTCCCTTTCACATTTCTTGTAGGACAGGTATGGTGCTGATGAAATCCTTTTAGCTTTTGGTTCTTTGGGCAAATCCTTATTTCTCCTTTATATTTAAATGATATTTTAACTGGATATACTTTTCTTGGATTTTTTTTCCTTCAGCAGTTTAAATATATTATTCTACTCTTTGTTGCTGCCACATGCACAGGAGCTTCATTGTATTTTATTTGTTTCTTTTTTCTTTCTACCTTTAAGGTCCTATCTTTATCCTTGACCTTTGGGAGTTTGATTATTAAATGCCTTGAGGTAGTCTTCTTTGAGTTAAATCTGCTTCATGTTTTATAACTTTCTTGCACTTGAATATTTATATATGTTTCTAGTTTCAAGATGTTCTCTGTTATTATTTCTCTGAATAAACTTTGTACCCCAATCTCTTTCTCTGCCTCCTCTTTAAGGTCAATAACACTTAAATTTCCCTTTTGAAGCTATTTCCTAGATCTCATAGGTGTACTTAATTCTTTTTCTTTTTCTTTTTGTATCCTTTGACCATGTAGTTTTAAGCAGCTTGTCTTTAAGCTTACTAATTATTTGTTCTGCTAGATCACTTTTGCTGGTAAGAGATTCTGATGTATTCTTCAGTATCTCAATTGCATTTTTCAGCTCGGGAATTTCTGCTGGATTCTTTGTAATTATTTTAATCTCTTGTTAAACGTGTCTGATAAAATTCTGAATTTCTTCTCTGTGTTGTTTTGAATTTCACTGAGCTTCCTTAAAACAGCTACTTGGAATTCTCTGAAAAGGTATATCTCTTTCTCTCCAGGACTGCTCCTTGGTGCTTTATTTAGTTCATTTGGTGAAGTCATATTTTCCAGGATGACCTTGATGCTTGTGGATGATGGCAAGGCTCTGGGCATTGGAAAGTTAGTAATGCATTGCAGTCTTCACAGTCTGGGCTTGTTTGTACCCATCCTTCTTGGGAAGGCTTTTCAGGTATTTAATGGACTTGGGTGTTGTAATCCAAAAATTTTTGGTTTATGAAGTCACATCTGCATTAGGAGGCACCCCAAGCCCAGTGATGCTATAGCTCTTGCAGACATGTAGAGATATCATCTTAGTGATCTTGTATAATATCCAAAAGAATACCCTGAATTATCATGCAGTGACTTGCTCTCTTATTTCACTTTCTTCTAAACAGAAAATAAAAATCTCTCTTTCTGTCCTGAGATGGCTGGAAATAGGGAAAGAGTGACATAACCACACCTGTGGCCACCACCATAAGGACTGTGCTGGGTCAGACCTGAAGCCAGCACAGTACTTGATCTCACTCCAGGCCCACAGTTACCACTTCCTGGCTACCACCTATCTTCACTCAAGATCCTAGTGCTTTACAATCAGCAGGTGGCAAAAGCAGCCAGAGTTTTATGCTTCCCTTCATGTGGTTGAGTTCCCCTTGGCTCCAGTTAAGTCCATAGATGGTATACTGGAACCACTGCCTACCTAGAGATGGAAATCTTAGGAGTCTACCTAGTATGCTGTACTATTGCTGCTGAACTAGCATGAAGCCACAACACAAAGTTTTTTCGACTCTTCTCTCCCTTTCCACAAGCAGAGGAGTCTCTCCCTATGGCCATTACCACCCATGCCCATGGAAAGTACTGCCTGGTTACCACTGATGTTGATTCAACATCCAAGGGCTCTTCAGTCAGCTTGCGGTGAATGCTGCCAGACATGGGACTCTCCCTTAAGGCCAATTGGCTTTCTTCCAGACAAGAGCAAGTCCAGATATGCCATCCAAGAGCCAAAGCCTGGAATTAGGGATGCCAACAGCTCACTGGATGCTCCACCCCATATGTCCAAGCTGATACCTAGGCTGTAAGACAAAGTTCCCTTTATTCTTCCTTCTCTTTTTCTCAAGCTGAAGGAGTTTCTCTTTGTAACCACTACATCTGGGAATCTGTTGAAACACACCCAAAGCCATAAGGTCTCTGAGTCCCATCCAGGGCCCACAGCATGTATTGCCTGGGTGTTGCTGCTGATTATTCAGCGTACAAGGACTCTTTAGTCAGCAGGTGATGAATCCTGTCATGACTGCATCTTTCTATTTAACGTAGCAGGTTCCCTTCTAGCCCAGGATGTTTTTAGACATGTTGTCTGGGAGCTAGGGTCTGGAATGCAGGCCTCTTGGCTCTACCTGTGCCCTATTCTACTGTGGCTAAGTTGGCATTCAAGTTCCAAGACAAAGTCTCCTTTACGATTTCCTCCGCTTTTCTCAAGCAGAGAGAAGGAATATCTCCCAGATCTGTGAGCTCCTCTGCCTAAGGTTGGGAAAGGGGTGATGCAGGCACTCCTGTGGTCACCCCAACTGATGTCTCACAGGGCCACATGCCCCCCACGTCCATTGGCTTCAAGCCCAGCACAGCACCAGAACTTGCCCAAGAATTGCAGTCCTTGTGGCCAAGGCTGGCTTTCAAATTTACTTAGAACCTCAGGGCACTTCAGCCTGCACTAGCAAGGCTTACCGGATGTCACGTTCCAGCCACTGAGATGGGTGATCTCCCTCTTGCTAGGGCTAGTCTAAATGCTTCTCCATGGGCACCAGCTGAGTTCTGCTGGGGTTGCTTTCCCCCAAGACAAGGCAGCACTGAGTTCCTATACAAAGTCCAGCCATCAGCCACATCTTTCTTTCTGAAGCTCGCAGATTCTCGCTCCACACCACATGCTTGCTTCTGGGGAATGGAGGCCGCAAATGAAGACTTTCTTTCTTACCACGTCAATGTTTCTTTCTGTGATATGACACTAAAGCCAGGTGCTGTGATTGCAAACCTGATTTTGGTTCTTATGAAGGTACTTTTCATGTGTGGATAGTGGTTCCCTTTGGTGTGCCTGAGTAGAGGGAGATCAATGAAAGCTTCTATTCAGCCACCTTGCTCTCCTTCTAGCTCCTATCTTTATTTTTTATTTCTCTGATACTCTTTCATTATACAGATCTGTGTTTCTGACCTACATAATTTTCTTTCTCCTTAAAGAACTTTCTCTTCTTTCTTGGAAAGAAAGAAGGTCTTTTGGCAATGAATTCTCTTAGTTTATGTTTATTCACAAAAGTCTTTATTTCTCATTAACTTTTCATGAATAACTTTACTGAATGTAAAATTATAGATTGGTGAGTTTTTTCACCTTTTTTAACAATAGTATAAATATTTTAATCAAGTCTCTTTTGCTTACATAATTTGTGACAAGAACCCCTCTGTAATTCTTATTCTTGTTCCTCTAGAAGTAAGTTGTCCCCCACTCTAACCCCTGCTGTCCTCCTGGTTTATTTCAATTGTACTCTTTGCCTTTGCTTTTTTTTTTTTTCTTTTCGTTTTTTTTTTTTTTTTTTTTTTTGAGATGGAGTTCTGCCACCACCCAGACTGGAGTGCAGTGGTGCTATCTCAGCTCACTGCAACTTCTGCCTCTCGAGTTCAAGCAATTCTCCTGCCTCAGCCTCCTGAGTAGCTGGCAGTATAGGCATGTGTACCACACCCAGCTAATTTTTTTCTGTATTTTTAGTATAGATGAGTTTTCATTATGTTGTACAGGCTGGTCTCAAACTCAAGTGATTTGCCTGCCTCAGTCTCCCAAAGTGCTGGGTTTAAAGGTGTGCACCACCACGCCTGGTTAATTGTTGTATTTTTAGTAGAGAAGAGGTTTCACCGTGTTGGCCAGGCTAGTCTCAAACTTCTGACCTCAAGGGATCTGCCCACCTTGGCCTCCCAAAGTGCTGGGATTACAGGCATGAGCCACCATGCCTGCCTGCCTTTGTTTTTCTGCAGTTTGAATATAATATACCTAGATATAAATTTTTTGGTATCTACACTGCATGGTATTCTCTCCACTCCTTCAGTCTCTCTCAGTCTCTCCTCTCTCTCTCTCATCCCCCCCGTGTGTGTGTTCATGCATGTGTGTGTGTGTGTGTGCATGCATGTGTGTGTGTGTGCATGTGCATGTGTGTGTGAATGTGCATGTGTGTGTGAATGTGTGTGCTTTACATTTTCAAATGTTCTTGGTCATTATGACTTCAAACACTTCTGTTCACTATCTTCTTCTGGCATTTCAGTTAGACATATGTTATACCTTTTAAAATTTCTGCACAATTCTTGGATGTTCTGTTCTGTTTTGTATTATGTCTTCTTTCTTACCATTTGCCTTTTAGTTTGGTAGTTTCTACCAACCTGTTTCAAGTTTACTAAGTCTTTCTTTGGTGATGTTCAGTCTACAGGAGAACTCATTAAAAAATTCTTCATTTATGATAAAGTGGATTTTTTTTAAATTTCTAACACTGTCTTTTAACTATTTCTTATTTTCAATTTCTGCTAACACTACCATACTGTTACTTTATATTGTCTACCTTTACCAATAAGCCTCAGCACATTAATCAGAGTTGTTTTAATAGTCTATCTGATCATTCCAACATCTGTGTCAGGTTTAAGTTTGATTCTGATAACTGCTTTCACTTCACACACGTTATATGTTTTTCCTGTCATTAGGCATGACTTTTGCCTTTTTATTGAAAGCAAAACTTGATGTACCAGCTATTAGGAACCAAAGTTAATTGGCCCTTAGTGTGAGGATTTATGGCTAAGAATTTAACTATGTTTAATTTTTATTTTAGTTGAGGTATTAGAGCCTTCCAGTGTTCTTGTTTTTGTCCTTCTTCTTGATGTTAGGTTTCCCTAAATATTTATCCTCAGATAGTGTGTCTTGAAGCTCATTCAGCAGGCATCTACTGTGAATATACTGAAGTCCTATTGGTGTGGTGGTAAGCTGGAGAGAAAAAGGGTTCTATAATCTTTTGATTAACTCTTACTGTTTTAGTACACCAGTATTCCTGGCCTGTGACCTTTGCACATGTTTCTTGACCTTGTTTACATCCTTATATGAGATAGCATGTCTCCAGGGATCTGGAGTAGGAGACATGCTGTTTGTCTAGGTGAGATAAGGTTTCAGTAAAGTTTTGTAACCTAGGGAATGGGCATTCATTATGGACAATACTCTGAATAATTCCCAAGAACTGGCCTTCACCTCCCCCTCCTAGAATTACAAGGGAGTCTGTCTGGCTTCTTCACTATGAGAACCTGGCTGGGTTCCTGTTGCCAAAACTTAGAAAAGTCTCGCGCTCTTCCTAACACAGTAGCCCTCAGTAAATTTCTCATTCTCACAATAGACCAAAAAAAAATTTTTCCCCCCACAGGAAAGCCTGTTTTTGTTTTTATTGGAGGCTCAGGTGGCATATGACAGATCATAAAATGGCTTCAGAGGTAGGGGGGCAGGGGGGAAACAAAAATAAACTGGGGGGGAACAAAACAAGCAGGAGGAGGTAAGAGCTGGCTGGTTCCTTCTCAGCCCGAGTTAGGGGAAGGAGTTGGTATCTCTGAACAGTAAGGATGGATCCCTTCCTTCCACCCTTGATAAGGGGAGGGAAGAGGGAAAAAAAAGCAAAAGGCTGTTGCTTTGACCCTCCTGAGACTCAAGAAAAAGGTGAAAAGCTGGTATCTTGATGCCATGAATCATGGGAAGGGGGGAACAGGGTACTGAGTAGGGTACAGGTCAGTTGGAAAAACTGGCAGATACCAGATGGCAGCTCTGGTTGTCCTTTGAGTTGGAATCACTCCAGGATGGTAGAGGTGAGGTCCCCACTATTGATAGAGCCTGAGGTCTCAGGGGCTGCGGGCTGCCGGGGGCCAGGAGGCTGCTGCCGCCTCCACTGGAAAAACGGGCGGTTTCGCGGGCGCTGAGACTCAGGTCGGGAACCATCCGCGGAACCTTGACTGGGCTTGGTCTCACCATCCCCACCTTCCGTGGTGGGCTGCTGGGGTGGCCTGGGGCGGAAAGGCCTTCGGTACCTGGGCCGGAACCGGGGCGGGGGGACAGGCTCATCTCCCTGGTGTTGGTGCCCCTCCAGTGGGGCTGTCTCTTTGGGTTCTCTCTCATCAGTGCCCTCTATAGGCTGCTGCTGGTTGAGGGGCCGAGGGCCTCTCACGAACCGCCTTCGGTAGAAGAAGGGTGGTGGGCGCCGTCGTCTGGGCCGCTGCCCAGAGTCCTCAGCCCGTTCCCCTTCGCTGCCAGGTTCTGTCCCCGCCGAGGGAACCTCTGCAACCATGGGTGGTGGGGCAGCTGGGCGCGGCCGAGGGATGAATCGGCGGAACCTACGTCGGTTGGGGGCATAACAGCTGCCCTTCACGGGCACCCCCCCAGGCCCAGTTACATTCGCGGCTTCTGGACCCTTCTCTCCTCCCACGACATCAAATTCCACAGTCTCCCCATCTCCAACGCTGCGCAGAAACTTCCTGGGGTTGTTTCTTTTAATAGCTGTCTGGTGAACAAAGACGTCTTCCTTGGTGTCATTCCTGCTGATGAATCCGTAACCATTCCGGACGTTGAACCATTTGACAGTGCCCAGGACTCGGATTGCCAGCACCGGCTTGTCCGCCTGATTCCGTGCCGGGGGCGTGGGGGTTCCCGAGGCCGCGGTCCCCGGGTTGCCAGGGGTGCGGGGACTCGGCGCCGAGGGGGTCCCAGCAGCGGGGCCCGAGGCGGCTCCGCCCCCGCCGCCGCCGCCGCTTGCTTTCTGCGGCTCCCCCGCGAGTACCGGTACCACCACCGCTACCACCCCTGCCGCCGTCGCGGGCACCGTCGCAGCGGGGGCCGCTGTCACCACCGCTGCCGCCTCCACCTCGCTCATCCCGCCGGGTCCAGTACCGGCCCCCGCCTCCGCCGCCGCCGCGCCAGCCCTTCCCCCCGGCTTGCGAACCCGCTGCCCCGCTAGGTCCTCGCGCCCCAGCCTCGCCCGCACACAGAAGAGGAACTGATACGAACTAGGGAGGAAGAGGCCCCTGCTGAGTCTGAGAGCCTCCCGAAGGACGACTCTGAGAGGGAGGATGAGGATGGTGAGCCACAGGAAGCTGAGAAAGATGCAGAAAAGTCACTCCATGAATGGCAAGATATCGATTTGGAGGAGCTGGAAACTCTGGAGAGCAACCTCTTAGAACAACTGAATTCACTGAAAGCTCTAAAACAGCAGCAAGAACGGATCGCTGCTACTGTCACCGGACAGATGTTCCCGGAAAGCCGGAAACTCCTGCGCCTGTTCGGCATTCCCTACATCCAGGCTCCTATGAAAGCAGAGGCACAGTGTGCCATCCTGGACCTGACTGATCAGACTTCTGGAACCATCACTGATGACAGTGATATCTGGCTGTTTGGAGCACGGCATGTCTTTAAAAACTTTTTTAATAAAAACAAGTTTGTAGAATATCACCAATATGTGGACTTTCACAATCAATTAGGATTGGACCGGAATGAGTTAATAAATTTGGCCTATTTGATTGGAAGTGATTATACTGAAGGAATACCAACTGTGGGTTGTGTAACCGCCATGGAAATTCTCAGTGAATTTCCCGGGCATGGCCCGGAACCTCTCCTAAAATTCTCGGAATGGTGGCATGAAGCTCAAAACAATCCAAAGATAAGGCCAAATCCTCATGACACCAAAGTGAAAAAAAAAAAAAAAATTACTGACATTGCAACTCACCGCTGGCTTTCCTAATCCAGCTATTGCCGAGGCCTACCTCAAACCTGTGGTGGATGACTCGCGGGGATCATTTCTGTGGGGGAAACCTGATCTCTACAAAATTAGGGAATTTTGTCAGCGGTATTTCTGCTGGAACAGAACGAAGACAGATGAATCTCTGTTTCCTGTATTAAAGCAACTCAATGCCCAGCAGACAGAGCTCTGAATTGACTCCTTCTTTAGACTAGCACAACAGGAGAAAGAAGATGCTTAGCCTATTATGAGCCAGAGACTAAACAGAGCTGTGACATGTATGCTCAGGAAAGAGAGAGAAGCAGCAGCCAGTGAAATAGAAGCAGTTTCTGTTGCTATGGAGAAAGAATTTGAGATACTTGATAAGGCAAAAGGAAAAACCCAGAAAAGAGGCGTAACAAATACATCGAAAGAGTCATCAAGCCTGAAAAGAAAGAGGCTTTCAGATTCTAAAGGAAAGAATCTACGTGGTGGATTTTTGGGGGAGACCTGCCTCTCAGAATCATCTGATGCATCTTCAAGTGAGGATGCTGAAAGTTCATCTTTAGTGAATATACAAAGGAGAAAAGCAGTGAAAGAGCCAAAATTCAATGCTTCAGCTTCGCAGAACTCACTGAAGGAAGCTCCTGTGAAGTATGGCCTTGCGACCACCAGCAGCTCTAGTGATGACAATGGAGAGGAAGAGAAGACAGTCCTCGTGACTGCCGCATCTGTGTTTGGGAAGAAAAGAGGGAAACTGAGACGTCTAAGAGGAAGAAAAAGAAAAACTTAATTTAAAAATATGTGTCTTCTATAATTAGGTATGACAGCATTTGTAATGAATTTGTTAAGACATAATAAAATTAACTGTATTTGCACAGTCAAAAAAAATCAAATTGCTATTTGATGTTTTTTAACAGCCTATGGCTCCAGCATCTTCTGGTCCTGATAAGCAAATCTCAGCTATCACTCAAAATTTGCCTGACTAGTTACATTTCAGGGTGGTGGTTTGTCATGCAACCCCAGCTCTCTGACAAGTCCAACAAAAGTAGTTTAGTATCAGTTTTTAAGCTTTTTCTTTTAAGAATATGAATAATGAATTTCAAGCTCTAAACATGTTGAAATTGTGCAGTATATGAATTACATCTCAATTAAACTATGAAACATACTAAAAAATATGATAAACAGAAAACAGTTACAAATATGGAGGATCATTCTAATTATATCAATAATCTTAAATAGCAACAATTGTTATTTTATTATGTTTATTTATTTTTTAATGATTAAATATTCCCTCACAAGCCATACTGATTTTCCATTCACAGTGATAACACGAAGTTTACTCTTTTAATGAAAACACTTAAATAAGACGTCAGTAAAGTAGGAGGAAGGTAATTTAGATAGCGTCATAAAGACTGTGCATACTTTACCAAGTTTGGGACACCCTAATTCATATCAAAACAGCCTCCTCCCATCAGACCGGCCTTGCAATATGGCCATTCTGGAACATTTCCCATAATCCTGTCCACTTAGAACAGCTATTCAGAAACCAGGACAATCAGCTGGAAAGTTTAGCCTCCTCTGAGCTGAGAAGGCAGTTCCATAATTCACCCAGTGTCAATGCAAGGTTGTCTCATATCTGCCAAAGGTTGTCTCATATTGCCAGGGCTTCCTGTGGCAGCCAGGCCTGGAGGTCGCTCCAGGGGTCATGAAAGCATAGGTTAATAAGATTGAGGCTTCCTTTGCTTTTCTCTGTTAAAGTTCCCCCATCGCATGCCTGAAGGTTGAAGCCATCAGCAGCAGCACAATTTTCAAAGCTTGACTTTAAAGCCCCAGTGCCAGATAAAAACATCTTCCCAGTGGGCTGAGATCTCAGCAGTAAGTATTCAGAACAGAAGATAACTTCTGGCATTTTGAATATTTTGTTCTCCCACATACAAAGTGGGAAATCATACAGGGTCTAATAAGAAGTATGAATCTACTAAGCTGAGATATGTTTATGTAGAATTTTATATTTTGTCAATGAGAAATGTCTTTGTTTTACATTAATAAAAACTGAAGTACTTAGAAAACGATTATGTTAGAAATGTGGATGTCAAGGGTATAGCATTCCAGGACAGCACTAAGTTCAGACGATATCACTGCACTGAAGGAACTCCACCATTAGGAATTCAACTACGGCCATGGTAGGACTGGGTAAGTAATTTTTCCCAGGATGCATTAATTCAAGGCCACAGGAGAATTGTGCACTGAGCCACGATCTAAGGATAAAGAAATGTTGGTTGTAATGAGAGTTTCAAAGCTGAAGACTTGGGACCAATGGAGAAACTGCTGACTGAAGAAGCTCAGATGGGACTCGATGGGTTGTATGTGGGCAGTGGGTTAAGGAGGAGCTGCAAAGAGTTAACGAGTGGTAAGCAATTACAAGCAACAGGTCATGTGGGAGTTTCTACAGTAGTGGATTACAGGCTTTGGAAATACACGGTTTTAAATCCAGCAGGAAAGCACGGATTTGAATCTTGGTTTTACCTTCTCACAGTGGTCTGAAGTTAAACACTCCCAGGGAGTGAAACTAAGTCAATGTCACTGAAATTATTGGGTATATTGGATTTCACTACCAGATTTTTCTCACAAGACCCTCATTTGTGGGAGCTAGACCCCACCCAAGTCTGCTTTATGTAATCCTCTATCCCTCTTGTGAGCCGCTTTCTCAAAGTCTCCGATGTCTAAATTGATCTGGAGTTTTACAACTTACTGCAGAAGTCAGGCAAGAAGGAGCCACCTGAGAAAGATAGCTACTCTCCAGCTCTGTTGCCCCTACCTTTAATCTCCATCATTTTTACTGTAAGGAGAAAAATATGATATCCTAGTTATTTTCAAACCCAAGCACATTTTTAAGCACAGCTCACCCAGAAATTCAAACCTTCAAGAATACACAAATTAATAAAATTTGTCTGTATCTACTCTTATTCTTTGGAATGTTTGTAGGGAAGAAAATTAATTTTCCTAACTTATGAAAAATTCCCATCTGTATTTTCTGCATATAAGAGTGAAGATAAGCTACCATTTGCTAAGGATGCACTGCATAACATAGTTTTATGTGAATCACATGTATTTTCTCATATAAACTTTATAACTCTCTAGGCAGATTCAGAGACGTGAAGCACCTTACTCAGTTACACAGCCACTACATGATAGAGACAACAGTGCAACCTACCTAGTTAAACCAGACACAGGATCATTTCCTTGTGCTGCCTGTCTGCAGCCAGAGGCATCGGTTCTTGAAATGCACCACTATTTATACTGGAAAGGCTCCCTGTCCATGCTGCCAGAATAGGACCACACTCAATTACATTTCCAGTCAAACTGCCATAAGCTGTTCTGCTGTACAAACTGAACAACAGCCAGGTGCTCAAGAATTACAGATGGTAGTCATTTCACCAACAGCTTTGACCACCTCCCAGCAAAGCATTTATCTTCCACTCCTCAAATGCCAAATGTACACCCCAGTTGTCTTTTGTAACTTGAATCCACATTATTGCTTCCTGAGCAGAGAGACAGGACAGAGACTCACATTTGTGCAAATAACAGAGGTGTAAGGAATCCCAGCATATCTTGGGATCTACAAGTTGCCCTGCATTACTGGAGCAAAGAGTAATGCTTGTTCAATTGTTAAGTTATTTTGACATTATCTGGACACCACCACCACCTGCTCCATAAAAGCTCCATGCGATTAGGCACCTTACATATGTATTTAGGGCTACCCTCTCCCCACCCTGTTTTCTGACCTATAATAAAGCCTGCTATATAGAAAGTGTTCAGTCAAACCATACAATGAATAAACAAAAAAGCACCAGGACAATGGTGGGCAACATAGTGGATGACAATAAAGATTATAGTTCTTAGAGTTTTGATTAAAAAAAACCATAATACTAAGATAGGGAATTTAGGTGAATTCTTATGCAAACAAGTAAGCAGTCACTGAAAATTGCTGGAAAGTGGGGTAGCATGAAGTGATGGTTCTATCATGCAACAAGTGGGGTAGTCCAAAATACATCTCCTAGAATATTCTTCACAACATGGGTTCTCACCAGTTTTGCTGCTGATCTGCTGACTCACTTCACTGGCATGAAGCAGTATTTTGGCTTACAATCGTTCTACCTTCCCCGGACTCTCTTCAGCTTTTCTGGCTCCTGTCTATGTGTGTTTACCTCCATGATGATGAGACAGTGGTTTCTTCAGGATACCCATGTGCTAAGACCCGTGGCAACAAGAATAGGTACAAATTTCAGTCTCATTGTTTGCTGTCAAGTTTATGCTCAAAGGGTTTCAACCTGCTCGCATATTCCCTTCCTGCCTGCCTGCCTGCCTGTGGACTTTAAGCTGCTCATAAAGATTATTTAACCAGATCCACACTAGCATAAGCCAAATTCTCTGTACCAAATAAGTGTGTGTGTGTGTGTGTGTGTGTGTGTGCATCTTTGTGTAGTGATTTTGCTTCTCTGGTTGTTTCTGACTGAGGAATATTAGTTTAAGTATCAGACAAAGTGGTTTGCAGCAATGTCAGATACACATGGGAGAGAGAGGTAATTCTAGAAGGTGAGATTTCAGGAGCCACATGAGAAATTTGAACTGAGAAATGAGTTGATTCACTTCAGCTTGACTGGGTATTGTTTTCAGCCCTGGAGATAAGCCAGTGAATACAACATGGTCCTGTCTTGGCATCAGTGAATGGGATCAATGGGAAACAAGGGTCATGTGTAACACAGGACATACCAGGTAACTGGTGATAGAGGAAAAGCTAAGTTAAAACGCCCAAAGAGTCACAAAATCAAAAGCTAAAAAATGATGACATGTACAAAACAAGACATAGATAACTTTCTTTTTCTCATAGTAAATTAAGGAGAAACCTGTCGTATTCTAGGACATGTATACCCCTAGCTTATATAAAACGTTGAGGTGCAAGAAAGGCATATTTTTTATCTTTTCTATCTGCTTACAGTACCAACCCTGCCATCTTCTGTAGAGTCCCTGGGTCATTAAAGAAGACTTAATGTTCTTTGGAGATGCACCTGATAATTGTCAGTCAGAAAAGGCAAGTAGAGGGCCATGGAAATGAATTAGCACCTCCTGTTACAAGGTTGCCACTTCTCAGTGGTTCTCTCTTTCGAGGCCACCTCTATACGCCAGGAATTCGATGGTTTGGAAGTTAGACTTATTAGGCTAACCTGGCCCACAGATAATCATAAACTACTATGAGAAAAGACTTTTTTTTTTTTTTTTTTGGCAGAGTGAGACTCTTTCACCCAGGCTGGAGTTCAATGGCATGATCTCGGGCCACTACTACATTGCCTCCCGGGTTCAAGCAATGCTCATGCCTCAGCCTTCTAACTAGCTGGAATTACAGGTGTGCACCACCATGCCCAGCTACTTTTTGTATTTTTAGTAGAGACAGCATTTTGCCGTGTTGCCCAAGCTGATCTCAAACTCCCGGTCTCAAGTAATCCACCAGCCTCAGCAACCCAAAGTGCTGGGATTACAAACATGAGCCACTGAGCCCTGCCAAAAAAGACATTTTTAATTTGTCTAGATTCAGTAAACGAAAGGAGAGGTGTTCTTCCTGAAGTCATCCTCTCTGGAAGGCCCAGACATCTCATGGCCCATGAAAAACACGTAACATATTCTAGCTATAATTGTTGTTACGATTATAATTAAAACTTTAAGGAGTGGAAAGTTAGCATTTTCCACAAACATTTGAAGAATAAAAGAAGTGTAATAGAGTGGAAAGAATTTGCATTTTGAAATTTGAGAGAGAATGTGGTTCAAATGTTTGCTTTACATGACTTGGAGCCGTCGGGTCTTTCTTCAGTGAAAAGGGAATGCCACTGATGGTGTTGCAAAGACTTCAAGACCTACGGACTCTCCATGCATTGTAACACTTCATGTGGAGTTAACATTAAATGTATTTTTTTCCCTTTAAATCTCCATCATCACCCCACATCCCTATTCATTTCCCGTTTGGAAAAGTCACCTCTCTGGGAGGCAAATTCTCATCTATAAAATACTTCTGTGAAGAAGTTTTAAGGAATAAATGTGCTGATATATTCACATATAAGTGATTCACAAGCATTTAATCATATGGCCCTAGATTGGCTTTTAAGAAAGCATCTCGTCCTCTAGGAAGAAGGAAAAGCATCATTTGCTTATTTGCACAGATTGGAATATTCAATATGTAGATGCATTCACCCTTCCATTAATGGCTAAATGGCCTTTTTTATGAATTAAGGGGATAGGTGAAAGAGGTAGCAGTATAAAATAAAATTGTCTCAAAAATGTCATCACAATACAATAACCAGTTTTATTAAATCATTAAAAATTCCATGTAATTTGGGATGAAGCAGATAGCCTGCTAAGAAAAACAAAATTAAAATAATTGTAGATACAGAAAAAATTGGGTATCTCTTTTACCATTTAGTCGTTTCTAATCTGAGGAGAGTCCTTTTAAACTGGTCATCTGCATACATAGTCTTAGAAATAACAATGCATTGAATCACAGTTTTAACATCATCTGGGATAGGAAATGAACATTAATGTGCCACCCAGATCCTTCTTTGAGGAATAACAGGATTTGTCCCTCAGCTGCTGGGAGTGCTGTCAGTGGAAACCTATCTGTTGTCAGCCCCCTGTGGGAATTGTTTCAGATGGAGAACACAAGCTTTCTCAAAATCACACCCCCTTCCTTGGTCATATCATATTTAATGACTGTTGGAGCAAAGATAAAAATAACAGCTCCCCCAATCCCAACTCAGAACAACTCTGAAGGGCCATCAAAGCATCAGAATTCCATTGAAATTGAGAACCAATGAGATTACTTCAGAAATTCACACTTCCTTTTACCAAATCCTGCTTTCTCTAAAGTTCCCTTCTAAAGCAGTTTATCCCTGAAACACTTCCTAATAATCTTTCTACACGCTAACACCTATCTAAGAGTTTGCTTCTATAGACATCCACAGTTGGTGTTGGGAGTGATCTGAGAAAGCTGATCCTGGGATGAGACTTGGAGCTGCAGCACCTATTCCCTGCTGACAATGAGGATTCCATCACAAATCAGGACTTCACAAAAAGTAGCAGTGCATTTATTAAATGTTTTGTTGGTATTGAAGCGGAATGACATGCCAATAGAAAGCAATTCATTATCTGGTACAATAGACACGGTATTTGAAAAAATACAGGGAAAATAGTCATTATGAAAACAATGAAATTGGGAAGCTATAGCTAAGCCCAAGTCTTGCTTAAAAAAAAATAAATAAGAAGAAGCTGAGACTGTTTAATCAGCAACTAAGAGCTTAATGTGAAAACCAGAGGGTCTCTTTGAAACACAGAGAGGATATCATCTCCTGCAGCTGCATGGCAGAGAAAGCTGCAGACTTGGTTAATAACTTAATTGTAGGAGTAGTCCAACTCCAAAAATAAACTCCCAAATGGGAACATCTTTTACGCCATTCCAGAATTCTGGCTGTGATAGAAAGATTCTGATACATCTTAGCTGATGCATGAAAATGTTTTGAATCTGTATGTTCCCCTGAATCTCCTGATCCTGCAGAAGTACCTGCTGTCCTATTGCTAGAAGGTGATGGAGAAACTTCTTCCTAGAAGGATGTGTCCCTAAGTAGATCTTCCCTCAACTCCTCTCCTATATGCCAGGCCAATAACTAGGGCTAAGTCACAACATATGCTGATGGGACATATTGGTCCTTGTAAAGAAAGAAAGAGTCTAGGCATCAAACTGCAGGACCTAATGAATGCCCGCTGACAGCCTTTGGCAAAGGTCACATGGGTTTGAATTCTGAGGATGCTATAAAAAGAAAGGGGGCAGAATTTAAGATTAAATAAAGGAGAATTCATGAGTTTGAGAAGACTCTTTCAAGTTATAGAATTTAATGTCTCAGCAAAGTCCCCAGTAGATAGTGCACACATGCTCCAAGGGTAGATCTGGATGCATGGTAAAATTGGTGGCTCACGTCCTTAACTAGAAATGCCTGAACTGCTCTGCATATAGTTCCAGATATGATAAAAGGGATGATACAAGTAGGCATCATGAAGAGCATATATTGTGTAATGTTGGAACCACTACTTCTCCCTGACCTCCAACAGATGATTCTGTTCCATGGAAGAGCTGGAAGACGTATCATTTATCAAAATAATAAAGAATGCACAAATAGGAGGTACATCACCGCCCTGAGAATTTTAGTAATGGCTCTTTACATCAGGCTGCTGCTACCAAAAGGGCATTGAATAATGAAGCTCACTCCTAGAGATGGGATTAATACAAATGGAGGCCAGGTTGCAGCATTGAACCTTCAGAAATCACATGGTTATATGAAGTCAAGATCTTTTTCTCAAGAATGAAGGACTTAATCCCCCAACTGCAAGTCCAATGACACATTTACTTCCCAAAGTGACCTGCCTTCAGTGACTCTTGGACATGGAGATATCGTGGGTGAACCTCCTTATCTCATCTTGGAACAACTCTAAATGGTCATTTGGGATTTAAAATTTCCACAGGGCTGGCTGAGGACTGCACCGAGACTGCACTGAAGGTCACTTCTCCTCCTGCCTGAACATACTTTTTAATCTTTGTCTCACAGTCATTAATTCCACAATTGTAAGAATTCCTTAACACAAAGCTCACTCATGGAAATCTCTCTCCCTTCCTCAGGAAAGACATTTGGTAACAAATAAATCTACGTTGATGGGGCTGTCCTATCTTACACATGTGTTTTTGTCTTAGTTTTTCAACTGTCTAAAGAACATTTGTACCTCTGTGTTTCTAAACACTTATTTTTTTTATTTATAACACTATAAATATGGTGTGATTTTTAACTCTTTCCTTCATGTTGATTTTATCCATTTATTTTTTAGTATAATAATAATAATGAAGTTTAGCATTTGATGAATTATCATTTTATGCAAGATGCTATGCTAAAATGGAAAAACTCACCTTGGGTCCTCATGCATCCCAGATACTTACAGAACTTGAGCATTCAGGTATATTACAACCTCTCTTTGTTTCTGTTTACTTAACTGTAGTTTAACAGAGGATGCCTCCCTCACAGTAGTGGAGGGGTTACATTTATATGGCAAGAACCTAGGTACCTTTTTAAATGGTATAAGGGACACCAAAGACCCACCATTGTCATAGGTTTTGGTTAGCCATGAAAGCAACATCGGATCCGTGTGGCAAAATAACGAATATAAAAAGGCACTCACATTAGTAATAATGCATATAATTCTTTAGTTCCTTTCTCATCCATAACTAGGACATGAGCTTTGGAATCTGGAAAAAGTTAGACTTGACTTCTACCTCTGCCACTTAATTTCTGGATGAATGTAGAAAATCTAGATCGACCCTATTGAGATTGATTTTTTAAACCTATAAACCTATAAATAAATGCTATTTATTTTACAACATTTTTGTAAGGCCCGAATGAGGTAATATATGCAAAGTACTTAGTTAGCACGTAGACTTATTTATGCTAAGCCATAAAGGAATGAGAACAATTATTGGTTTTATTCTACTAATTGCTGCTATTACCATAAATCTTTACTCCATACCTCTGAGATAGATGGGAACGAGATTATTAGTCCCATCAAGGACAGAGAACAAGATGTGAAGTGATTAGTCATATACCTAGGAAGTGGTGAAGCTGGGTTTTCAGCCAAACTCCTTCATCCTCCTGTATGTGCCATGTTCATTCCATTAGGCCTGGACCTATAGCAGACTTGGGATCTAAATGATATTACTGAATAGAAGTTCAGGTTATGTTGAGTGTTAAGGTGTTGGGTGACGAAGATGTAAAGAGTCTTAGCCCTTAACTTCGGGAAAACATTTTAGTTTCTTGGGGTTCTCTATCATTCATCCCAGTGGTTGATTTAATGCCTCAATCTTCAGCTGTAACTTCACTTCTGATTTCACAGCAGTTTCCTACATTAACCTCTTTTCTCATCTCAGCAATTGCTCTCTTGTTGATGCCCTTTAAGGAATATCTTTTATTGAGAGTTGTTTGGTCTGACCTGACCTGGGAAACAACCGCCCCTCACAAGCCAAAGAGGAAATAAGGAACAACAACATATCTTTGATTGTCTGGTACACATTATAGGGGTTATCATGATGATGCTTAATATAAACACCCTGTGTCAGAGAAGAAGGAAGGGAGGGAGGGAGGGGAGGGAGGGAGAGGGAGGGAGGGCAGGCTAAATATAAAGGTCTAGAGTGGGAAATAAACAAACAGTTTAAGAATCCTTTTTAAATGCCTGCTATTTATTTTCCAGCATTTAATGAAATGTCATGGCATTAGGGAACAGGCTGTTTGTAAAATTTCATATGTTCCAACCTCCTTAAGACAGGTCTGCTTATGCCTCTTATCCCAGTATAATTATTAAGAATGTCCCTTTTCACTCTCACAAGGGTCCTCTATTGGTCTAAAAGTTCTATGGTCACTCCATATATACTTGACCAATTGCAGACTATGTTAGTATACAATTGGCCAAGAAGAAGATATGAAATATTTAAGACAAACAGATGTCAGCTTCCCTGAGTCCCTCATACAACTGCAGCACTTCGTAAATAGCATCCCTTTTAATTAAGACACAAGTAAGGACAATATAATGCTTGTTATCTGGATTTTTCTTGGCTGTGTTCCTGGATACCCACTGCTGTTGCTGTTGCAAACCTTCATCTCCGCAGCCTAAAGGAAACTACCAACTTGCCCAAATGTGGCAACCCTGGAGGTCTGCAATATACAACCATGAGTCCCAGGTCATTTATATTTTTCCTTCTACCAAAGCCTGTGTTTGTGGAAGGAGGTGGGAGGAAGGATTTACTAGAACTAGGTCTATAAACCCAAACTCGGAAAATGACTCAGACATTCTGCTTAAGGCTGTGATTTGGAACTCCAGCTGCTTTCCTCCAGATGCTGTTTTGGAGAGTTCAGCCTGATCATCAAAGGTTGTTTCAAAATTTAAATATGATTGCCTTCTTTACATCCACAAGCTAGTCTTCAAATGATTGACCTGAGGTGAATTTTGTTTTGGCTTCTGTTTATGGAAGATGCTACAGAAATACCAAAATGGGAGCTTTGGGCTTTATTTGGCTTTTACCCAGTATCAGATATAGGTGCTGAGGGCTGGATGCACTGGCTCATGCCTGTTGTCCAGAACTTTGGAAGGCCGCAGCAGGTGGATCACTTGAAGTCAGGATTTCGACACCAGCCTAGCCAACATGATGAAACCCTGTCTCTACAAATGGAAAGAAGGAAGGAAGAAAGGAGGGAGGGAGGGAGGGAAAAGAAAGAAGGGGAAAGGGAAAGAAAGCAGGGGAAGGAGGGAGCGGGGGAGGGAGGGAGCGAGGGAAGGAGGGAAGGAAGGAAGGAAGGAAGGAAGGAAGGAAGGAAGGAAGGAAGGAAGGAAGGAAGGAAGGAAGGAAGGGGAAAGACAGAAAGAAAGAAAGAAAGAAAGAAAGAAAGAAAGAAAGAAAGAAAGAAAGAAAGAAAGAAAAAGAAGGAAGAAAGAATGAAAGAAAGAAAGAAAGAAAGAAAGAAAGAAAGAAAGAGAAAGAAAGAAGGAAAGAAAGAGAGAAAGGAAGGAAGGAGGGAGGGAGAGAAGGAAGGAAGGAAGGAAGGAAAGAAGGAAGGAAGGAAGGAAGGAAGGAAGGAAGGAAGGAAGGAAGGAAGGGGAAAGACAGAAAGAAAGAAAGAAAGAGAAAGAAGGAAGGAAGAAAGAAAGAAAGAGAAAGAAAGAAGGAAAGAAAGAGAGAAAGGAAGGAAGGAGGGAGGGAGAGAAGGAAGGAAGGAAGGAAAGAAGGAAGGAAGGAAGGAAGGAAGGAAGGAAGGAAGGAAGGAAGGAAGGAAGGAAGGAAGGAAAGAGAAAGGCAGGCAAGCCAGCTGGGCATGGTGGTGCATGCCTGTAATTCCAGCTACTTGGGAGGCTGAGGCAGTGAATCCCTTGAACTTGGGAGGTGGAGGTTGCAGTGAGCAGAGATCACACTGCTGCACATCCATCCTGGATGACAGAGCGAGAATCTGACAACAACAACAAAAAAAGTAAGCACTGGCTCTCAAATCTGTCATTTCTGCTTCCAGCCCATAGTAATATTCATTCACGTTCTTACTCTCTTCTGTGGTTCGCCAAATATTTTCTGATTCCGAAGAGGACTGAAGGGAACTGTGAGATAAAGGAAACTGCACTGCTACCCACCCAGCTACTTCATCTCGGGTGTGCTATTCCTTTAGCATTTAGATATGTTTCCTTTATTTAGTCACATTGTCAAAGCCTAGCTGTCCATGTTTTTCAAGTGAACTTATCCCACAGCCTTCTTTGGGTCCTCTCGGGTACAGACTTTCCCTTCCAGCACATCCCTCAAGCAGCCTCAGGTGCAGCTTCTCCAGTAAATGTGTCCAGCGCCCCTCCCATGTACACCCTGCAGTGGCTCCCCACCTTTGTGGTATAAAGCAGTTTCTTAGCCTGGCACCCCAGTCCTTTGAGCCACTAAGACTGTTGCCATTTCTGTGCTGATGTTTACTTCCTCCTGACATATGCTTCATGCTCTGGCCCACTGGATTTTTTTTTTTTTTTTTTTTTTTTTTTGAGATGGAGTTTTGCTCTTGCTGCCCAGGCTGGAGTTGCCCATGGCGTGATCTCGGCTCACCGCAACCTGCCCCTCCCAGATTCAAGCAATTCTCCTACCTCAGCCTCCCAAGTACCTGGGATGACAGGCATGTGGCACTATGCCCAGCTAATTTTGTATTTTTTTGTAGAGAAGGGGTTTCTCCATGTTGGTCAGGCTGGTCTTGAAATCCCGACCTCAGGTGATCCACCCACCTCGGCCTTCCAGAGTGCTGGGATGACAGGCACGAGCCACCGTGCCACGTCTGGCTCACTGATTTTTTAGTGTTTCTTTCCCTGAATATACAGTGGGGCTTATTCCTCCATTTTTCTGAAGATGTTCTATGGGGATGGGGAAGGAGAGAGAAAAAAAGATGTTGTTCCATGGGAAGTATAGACTAAGAGCAGACCTGATGGTACAGGAAAGTGCAAAACCTCAGGGTCCTGCAGAAGTTACATGAGCAAATTCAAGAAAAGCACGTATGTAAAGCAGAGCTCGGGACTGAAATACTTAGAGAATAAAGGAGGACTGTCATTCTTCTTGTGCGTTCTTGTCAAGGTCATTGGTCACTAATGAATCCATGTTGACTCACTCCACCTGTGACAGTGCTACAGAGAAGCTTAGAGAAATCATCCACCCTCTCCTGGAACCATGTGGTAGGAACTCAGAGCATTGTGGACTGTCTGAGTCTGGAATGGCTCTCCCTCAACAGCATTGGGACAGTCTAAAAGTGGGACATAAGCCAGCAGTCAGAGCTTTCTACTTCCACTGACTGAGAAGACCCCTTGCCCCTCACTAAGGGACAGATCTTTCCCATTTTCAGAGACTACATTTCTTCCTTTCTCTGGGAAACCTTCTTTGATTTGCCTTTCAGCAAAAATTGTGCATTTCCTTTGAAATGACTTTTGCACATTTAATACAGCAGTATTCACACTCAATTGCAAAATAGCTTTATGTTTCTCCTTTTCTACTGGAGCATTCAGGCAGGAGAGTATCAACTAGTCTCCCTTTTTTCAGTGCCTAACATAATGTCTGGCTGATATGGTCTGGATGTGTCCACACCCAAATCTCATCTCGAATTGTAGATCCCACAGTTTCCACATGTTGTGGGAGGGACCTGGTAAAAGTGAACTGAATCATGTGGGCAGTTCCCCCATACTGCTCTTGGGGTAGCGAATAAGTCTCACGAGATCTGATGGTTTTATAAACGGTTGTGCCTTTCACTCGGCTCTCATTCTCCCTTGTCTGTCACCGTGTAAGACATGCCTTTTACAATACTGTGAGTCTATTAAACATCTTTTTCTTTATACATTACCTAGTCTTGGGTATGTCTTTGTCAGCAGCACGAAAACAGACTAATTCACTGGCAAAGTTGATGGCAGTTTAGTGCTAACTACATGAACACACACACACACACACACACACACACACACACACTGGAATTTAAACTGAGGTCTTAAGTATATATATTCAAGTGGAGGAAATAGAACACACATGCAAGAGAGAGTCACTTTCTGAAAGAGCTGAAGACCATTTGATGGACCACCATCAATTTCATCAAAGAAAACAGAACAGAGAATTGACAGCTGGAAATAAAAGACTGTAGGCAAGGTAATGATGAGGCAATTACCCTGGTTTGAACTCAAGGTCTAAACTTTTCTAATTTATTTTAATGAAACACTAGGTTCTGCCTACGTAAATCATGTATTTCTATTATATGGTTAGTTATAAAATGCCTATTTGTATAGCTGAAAAGGATGTCTGGCAGCAAGCAGGTGCTCATGGGGATAATTTGGGGTCCAGACAGATTATCTGCATTGACAGAGGAAGAGAACTTGCAGCATTTTAATGAAAATTTGAAATGAAACTAAATTAGGTATTAAAGCCAAGCATAATTTCTCAAGCTAAGAATAGGAAAATAATATATTGAGTGGAGTTCTTTATAGCTTAGAGACATAAGAATAAAAGTTTAACACAATTAAGTTATTCTCGATGTTACTCTTGAGCTGGAGATATTATCTCTTTCTTACCCTAATTGAGTTTCTCAATCTTAGTTCCATTAATAACAGTAAGACTGAGATACTGGTCAAGTTGAAAAATGACCATAAATGTTCTCTTATTCTGT
This sequence comes from Callithrix jacchus, assembly GCF_049354715.1. NCBI lineage: Eukaryota > Metazoa > Chordata > Mammalia > Primates > Cebidae > Callithrix > Callithrix jacchus. The sequence goes on along the minus strand of NC_133517.1, from coordinate 60,279,622 downwards.
AGAGGATTAGGCACTTCCAATATGTACAGAATGATGATAATACGACCCTTGTTGACCTAGTCCTAAAGGAGAAGACGAATCAAAAGAAAATATTTTAAAAATAATATATGCTAACTCTTTAAGTCTTAGATACAATTCCAGCCTGTTGGGCAACTTTTGATTAACCATTATTATGTGTGAGATACTTGGCAGGTGCTGTGAATGAAAAGCAGTGAAAAAGAAATAAGTAAAATCCAACAAAATGTTGCCTCTATCCACTTAACCACCTAAAAGCAGGCAAAGTAGGAAGAAAGACACATAAGACAGGAAAGAAATGATGCAAGTAGTATATGTTGTACACTGTAATCAACATGTGCAAAATGTTCTGTCGAGTCCCAAATGTAGAAATAGCCAGCTTTTCCAAGGTGGAAAGGGAAAGGAGGGTGGCATTGGAGCAGATACCTTACAGGATAACCAAGTATTTGAGAGAACAGTATATGCCACCCAGAGTATCTTCTGACAATTCCAAGAAAATATGCTAGTGGGTAGCAAAGCAACATATGTCTTAGGTATGTTCAAGGAATCTAAATGTCATGGTGAGTCTAGAATCGTGATGAGAGTGGGTGTGGCAGGGTCAGTGCAGTGGCTCATCACATCCCGTATCACTTCTCTATTCTAGGCATGTGGACAACCACTTCCCAGTCCCCTTGCTATTCGATAGAACCACATGACTATTTGTAACCCATAAAATCAGAGCAGGAGTAATGTGTGCTATACCTGAACTGTGACTTTGAAAAGCCCGTTTTCCATATATCCCTCCAGTGCATTTCTTCCCCTAATGCAGTGAGCATGAGAGCCTTTGAAATGAGGGTATCAACAGGTTAGGGTAGGTTGCTTCTTGAGTCACCATGTGAAGGCCAGTTGCATAGAGAGTCATCTACAACAGAATTCATGTAAACGGCATCGTTAGGTGGTGCTTTGTGTTAAGCAATCGAGACTGAGGAATTGTTTGTTACTAAAGCATAAAGTTATCTTATCCTAACTATTAGCAAGGGTGGTGGTAAAAGTTGAACCCAGAGAGAAAGGCAAATGACATATCATGTAACAATTCAATAAGCTCTTCTTTGACTCCTTAATGAGAACTAATTAGTTTGTCTGATGCTTCCCAAGAGTATCACTGGTTTTCTATTCCGCACTTATTTTCTTCTGCCGGCCCTATTGTTCCTTATTGGTCTATTTTTCTCATTATATTACATGATAACATCATTCAAGTTATGTCTAGTGTAATAAATGTCCTGGATAACAAATACACTAACATTTGAATACCATTCACTACTAATATGCAAATATGGGGCATGACAAGAACTGTTCCGGATTGCCAAAGAGGAAGGTGGAACCAGCCAGATGATCTATGCAATTGGAAGATTCAAAAAGGCTTTCTGCTTTCAAGTGAACATTTAATTCCTAAGGACAGGAGTCTTTTTTTTTCCATAACTTTTTTCAGGTAAAATTGATATAACAAAAACTATGTATAACTAACATACAATTTGGTGGGTTTGGGCATAGGCACACACTCATGTTAATATAACCAAGATCAAGGTAATAAACATATATCACATCCAAAAGTTTCCCTGTGTAGCTTTGTAAGTTTTCTTTTCTTTTCCTTTTTTTTTTTTTGTTTCATTTTTAATTTTGTGAAAGCTGTTAACATGAAATCTACCCTCTTAACCTGTTTTTTTTTTTAAGTACACCATCATTTCTTGTTAACTATGGGCTCTATCATGTTCAGCAGATGTCTGGGACTTACCTTGTATTACTGCAACTCTATCTCTATTAAACAATAATCTGCTGTATCCCTCCCCCCCATCCCCTGGTAAACAATCCTCTGTTGTCTACTTCTACAACTTTAACCATATTAGATGTCTTATGTAAGAGGAACCCAACAATGTTTGTCATTCATTGACTCGCATTTTGGTGTCTTTCAGTGCGTTTGTATTTCTTCTTTGAGCAAGTATCAGAGTCTCTCTAGTAGGATCAGAAACTATAAAGAGTTGAAGATACATTGGCCCCACTCTACACAAGTTTGAATCCCCAGACTCCCAAGCGTGGTTTCTAAAGCACAGATGCAGCCTCCGTTTCTTCCACAAGTAATATTTTAGCCTAATGTGGATCAGATTGAAACGCAGAAGCAGCCATGTCCTGCAATGTATCAGATGACCCCATCAAATTTCCACAGATGGTCTTTAGGAGGCCAGCCATGCAATTATTTGCTAAATTAGATGTTCATGTGTATAGGCATGTATATTTGGAAAAGATATTCAAAGCTTTCATTAGGTATTCCAAGGAACTGTCCACTTTGCCATGTTTTTAAAGAACTGCGGATGCAGTGGGTGGCAGCCATATATAAACTTCTTTCAGTATAACGTAATAAATGTAATAGAAAGACATTTCTGTAGTTTTATAGTGGAGTGAGTCAGGGCTTGATCACTGTGTAATCAAAAGTTATTTTTGGGGGCTCCGAATATGTTTTATATGTGACTGTCCTGTATTTTATTACTGTACAAATATTTGGGTGATAATTTTATCATTTGACAGTTATGCAGATTTGCAGATAATTTATTTTTAATTTATTTAGGAAGCCTAGTGATTGATAGAGTTCTCATCAATTGACAACCTAAAGTTCCCACAGGGAGAGCTCCGCTCTGTAAAAGCAGTGAACTCTCGTTGACCAAAACATTCACAGAACATTGTCAAGCTTCAACTAAAGATGGGATCGTTTTGACTTTTAGACAGTGATAGATCACCATGCCAAATCAGACTTAGTCTCTGCTTTGACTATATTCTATGTGTATCAGGTTTTTCTGAATGCAAATGGAACATAAAAGAATTGATCAATTAATTATGAACATTTCTTTTGTTCCACATAAGAAAAACCTGGTAAAAGATAATTGAATCATTGGGTGATTTCCCCCCATTCTCTTCTCGTGGTAGTGGATAGGTCTCATGAAATCTGATGGTTTTATAAGGAGAAACCCCTTTCACTTGGCTCTCTCATTCTCTCTGGTTTGCCGCCACATAAGATGTGCCTTTCACCTTCTGCCATGATTGTAAGGCCGCCCTAGCCATGTGGAAATGTGAGTCCATTCAACCTCTTTTTCTTTATGAATTGCCCAGTCTCAAGCATGTCTTTATCTGCAGCATGAAAATGGACTAACACAACGTATATCTACTCCAATAACATTCCAAATGACTTAGAATAAAATCCATGAAGGTTACCGTCATAACCTTCAAGGCTTGCCTTGATCTGTGCTGGTATGTCTCCTCTTCAGGTACATGTCATGGCAGATCCTGTTGTGCTCAACATATTTCAGCCATGGTGGTGTTTCCTGTGTTTTTGAATCATTTAACATGTTGTAACCTCAGGGGCCTTGTGCTTGGGATTCATTCTCCCTGGAAGGCTCTTCCTATAGATTTTGCCATAGCTCACAACTTTTCAGTTCTCAGCAGACTAAACCACTGAAAGTACTTCTGCCCAGACTGTTCAGACTAAATTACTTCTGTTTTCATCTGATCACCTGCTCTCATATTATTATGTTCTTTTGTAAGCGTTATTGCTCTGAAAATCTTGTTTATTTATTTATTACTGTATTCATTGTCAAACAAAATTTTGGCCCATGAGAATAAGAACTTCTTCAGCTTTGTACTGCTGAATTACCAGATACTAAATGCCATACATGTAGCAGCACAAAAAAATATTGTATGAATACATGAGTTAGGTTGAAGGATAAAGAATGGGGGTAAGAAAGGAATTAGAAAAATATTGAAGGGGATCTTTTGAGTTTTAGTTATGACTGATAAAGGGCTTGGAAATAATTCCACCTATTCTCATAACAAGAGAAGTGAAAGTGAACAAAGTGAAAATCAGTGAATTTTTTTAGATTCATCGGAAAATTGAGATCATTTGACTAATAACCAGCCTAAATCTAATGAGGCAGATGGATAAACAGAATAACCGCTAAGATCTGCTTACCTATAACAGTAGCTTCTAGCCCTAGTAACTGGTAGAGTATATGTAAAGGCAATTTTTACAAATGTCTACACCTCAGTGTGGACTACTTTGAGAGTTAAAAACTCCTGGGAAACCAATCTTTGGGCGGCTTACATACATTTCACAGATTTTACCTTCAGAAGCCCTACCAGATTTTCATGATGATGATGATGATGATCAGAAAAGCAGTGTGTTTCTTTTGGGGGCAGGAAAAAGAAACAAAAAATACATAAAACCGAAGAATCTGACATCTCTAGCTATGGCTAACATTAAACACAGCACAACTTCTAGTTAGATTAACATAAAACCTACACTAAGAAACTAATTACCTCAGGTCTCGAGGGAAGGATCAATAGGTGGTCCACAGAGAGTTTGGAGGGCAGGGAAAGGACCGCTGTATGACACTGTTTTTGGAATATATTTATACATTTAACAAAACCCATTGAAGTGTAATGCAAAGAGTGAAACTTAAACTATAGACTTTAGTTAATAATAACGCATCACTAGTGGTCCATTAATTTTAACAAATGTAGCACACTTAGAGAAGATATTAATAAAAGGGAAAACAGATTGTGATGCGTTGCATATGGGAACTCTCTGTACAGTTTTCTTAGATTTTCTGTAAAACTACAACTCTACTAAAAATAACGTTCAGTAATTAAAACAAAAAAAAAATTCCAAGGATTTGGGTCTGAAAAACTGGGGGGAAGATGATGAAATAATTTTTACACTCACAGAAAGGGTCAAAAAAGAAAGGAGAATGCATGTGTTTATTTATACACCCTTTTCCACACTGGATGCTTCAAGAATCAGAGCACCAGTCATTTTAGATATAACAGTTACATTGCCAAGATGATGTAATAGTGTGATGACTCCTTTTAAGTTATTAATCCTGAGTTTCACATATTTTTATGTGTCTAAGAGCACTTGCTCTCCATCTTGTACAGATGTTTAACACATATTCCGGAACTCTCAATGAATGGAGAGTGGTAGACCTTTTAGCAGAACATGGCTAGTAAAAGTTGAAAGGTTGTGTAACTTGAGGGGAACACAATGCAGGAAACTATAATGAGAACAGCTGAACATAGGTGTTGAAGAGAGGAGGCCAAGAAGAAATAATTCTGCTCAATGAAGAGGTACAGAAGTGTGGTTTGGGGGCAGGGGCAGAAGGGAGGGAGCAGCAGTCTGTCCCCAAGCACGAAGATATTAAATTCTCTACCACAGAGATGTTGATCTCTATCTTACTAAAAGGAGGTATAATTATCTAATGCCACAGAGGCCTCCTCCCTCATATATTCAAGAGATTTGGAGGGGGGTTCATCTATTGAAATCATGGCCCCATTGTACAGCTTTCTGTCTATGCAGACAACTCTGGGTATGAACACCTACAGGTGCAAGTGCTGGTGGAGGTTGTTAGAGGTGATCTCTGAAGAGCTGTGCATAATTTACTTTGCCTCAGAAGGCACAAGCTAATTTTCAACAAACCCCTGTGCTGTCATCTGCTATAACACAGCCAATTTAGATTAATCCTTGAACTGGGATTCCACATGCATAATATAGTCTCCAAAACAAAGAAAGGCAAACCAGAGACATTAATAGTATCCAAATGATTGCTTAGGTTTAATGCCAAGCTCTTTTCAAAATGTCCAATTTTTAATCTCAACTGTGCATACAAAGCCTCCATCAAAAGATTAAGAGCATTCAAGAGGCTGCTACCAACACAAAGAGGGCCCATATTTTAAACAAGTGGTGTCCATCCTTCTTGCCTGTTTTGACCAAATGGCTTGGCTGCTAATTAGACTTTAATTCGAAAGAAAAAAACAATCCAGTGTGTTTTTCTTCAAAAGACAGTGAGAAAAAATAAACCTCAGATAAATTTATTATCATGGTTTTGTAAATAATGGAGCAATGGCTGCTTCTTGAATGCACTTATGATTACAGATTTAGATTTAAATTAGATTGGACTTCAGTCTTCCCAACATAGCCCCTGGTGTATCTCACTCAGTTGTTATTTTCCATTTGCTATATTACAATAGTGAAGATCAGGGATTTGGGATTATTGCATTTCTTGGTTCCAGTTCCAGATTGTGATTTTGCATAAAATATTTTATCTTTCTGAGTCTTAGTTTTCCATCTATAAAATGAAAAGTATGGCATAATTTATTTCATAAAGTTTCTGGAAAGATTGAATATAATATGCATAAAATATATTTAGTGCTAATCATGTACATACACACTTAGGAACTCCTCAGAAAACCTGTGACCTGGCAGATGTCTTGGTAATGCGGTAATGTATAAGAGAAACCTTTTCAGTGGTCATGGCACTAGAAGCCAGAAAGACAGGTATAGGCAACATCCCAGTGTTCCCATCCATGAACAAATGGTCTCAATGCTAACATGTTCTGACATGCTGTCCTCTACACTTTCCTCTCTGGTTTTTCTTGTTTTCTTCCTCAAATTCTTGACACTTTGAAATGCAGAAATGTAATTTTTAAACAAACATTTATGTTTGTTTTAAACGTATATGATGTATCAGACCAGCTGTTCATTATTGGTGATACAGTGCTAGAAATGATATTAGTACTCTCGTGAGGCTTACAATATGCTAACAGAGAAAGCAATCATTTATTGATGTCAATGCAGTTTGTGTTTTATGGCAAGAATTTTACATGTATTATTACTTCAACTCATTTTCAGGAAGACATTGCTGTCATCATCTTACTGTTGAAAAGACTAAAATGTAAGTAACTTACAGCTACAGCCTGTAGACAACAGAGAGTTAGACCTCCCTTACTTTGATGACTTAATAGGTCTGGAGACTACATCAAGTGTTCAAGTTTTGACATGAGTTTTAGATGCCTATTAGACATTTAGTTGAAAACTTCAAACAAGTAGTTGAGTACATGTACCTGAACCTCAGAAAAGAGAACTGGAAATACAGCTGTACGTTATCAGCTCAATAGAGGCATTTGGAGATGTGAGAATGAATGACTTCACCTGGGGCTGAGTAGTCGAGTCCTCCTTATGGGACTTACGCAAAATATCAAATGTCAGTCTCCACATCCAGACATTTTGATTTAACTGATTTACAATGGGGGATGAATGAATCAGTTTTAAAATTTTTTATGTCATTTGAATAGAGATAGGATTGAATGCAATTGACTTAGAAACACAGTGAAAAAAATTAAAAATTTTTTAAAAAGAAGGCTCAAAACAGTCCAGTCTCTTCTCCAACATAAAAATTAATGTATAAAGAAAAAGGGCATCAAAGAGCCAGATGATCAGTGGGAGGAGGCAGACAGAATGCCAATGATGACAGTGGGAATTTGAATAGCCACATTTAGAATACAGAATATGGGACTGAGTGGGAATTTGGGGAAAAGAGAAAAAGGCATTCCAATTGCACTAAACTTCATGCACTATAAAAAATGATTGAGAATTTATAGGAAAGTCCTATTCAGATCAATTGGTCACTCAACACATTTGTGTCTTGACAGCCACTGCTCCCAGACAGACTTCAGTCCATCTCCTGTTGGCCATATCTCAAGGTCACACCAGGTTTCCATCCATAATGCAGAGCCAGGTGACAGTTAATTTAGGTCATTGGATACTGTCTGGGTGTTTGAGATCCATCTACTTTTTCCAATCATCAATTTAAAGAAACTGACATCACTGTAAATTTCTTGCAACGAGCTGCCACTGATTGAGTGGGCAGGCACGATAGAATTCTCCAGATTGATGACTAGAATAACTCAGGAAAAAGATCTCACCCTGAATGCCTATGGAGAGATGTGCTGGAACAAAGTCATTTAGGGAAAGGGCATTCTTTGATTCTTTTGTTTATCGGTTGCACTGCATAGAGTGCTGTGCTTTGTATATTTTTTACTGTATTTAAAGTCACAATTTCTTTCCTAAGTTACACCTTCCCTAAAATAGCAGTGCTAAAATGTGCTGATTATATAGGTAATGAGCACAATACGTACGAATACCCGTGATTTAAATCCCAGTTATATCACTCACTAGTTCTGTTATTTGGGGCACATTACTCAAAGGCTGTTTTCTAACATGAAAAAACAGTAGAACAAATATTACAGGGGTTTCAAGAATTCCTTGCATGCAGTTAGGGCTCAATCAATGTCTACACTATTATAATACTAATGTTTCCCTTTTACCTTAGCTACCAGCAAGTTTGAGATTAAATGTGTTTTCTCCTATGTATGCATCCCTGAGTTGTGACAGAAATACCAGTGTAGGAGATGAAAGATTCCTGCCCTTGAGAAACATATACTCTGGTGGAAGGTGCAAACCTACAAAGAGTTAACTCTAAGTTATGGTGCTGAGTACCACACAGAGTTGCCAGGCTCTGTAAGAGCATTTATTTCCTCACCACAAAATAGTTTTCAGTGCTTGTGTTAATGCCCAGAGTACCTGGTGCATAGTAGGTACTCAAGATGCAGACTATGTACCGAATGAGCAGTTCAATCTCTATTCTGAATTATTCATTTAGGGCATGTAAAAATCCTAGCTAGAACACAGCCTCTATGTCCTATGCCACATTATATCTAATAAATTAACATTAGAAGTGAAACTTAAGAATGAAAAATTTCTCTCTCTGCTTTAATTTGTGTCAACACTTTCCATTTCATACGTGGTTTGATCATGTAAGACAGCTCAGTAGGTGCCAGCTCTAGAGCCTCTCATCAATATTTTTTGTCTTAACATGAAAATAATGTGGAAAATTAAACCATAGGAGAAAAAAATACTCTCTCATTTTTCATTTGAGTTCATTCTACTCAAGTGAGATAATGCCGTGTCTGGAAGATGCACTTCTCAATCTCACTAAACCACAATGCCACCAGTTTCCTTCCCATCAGCTGATAATGACTCCTCAGATTTCCCTGGTCCTCTAACCAGAGCAAAGATTTTTTCCCCCTTCGTTTAATGATTCTGAGTGTCAGCTTGTCAGTGGCAGTGTGGAGAGTCCCTTCTCCTTTGAAATATTGCAGTCATTACTAGCAGCATCACCTATAATTATCATTATTAATGGGTGGGAGTCAATAGAGCCAGTGCCATAAACATAAGACCAGGAGTTGAGGCTTGACATGCAAGCTGACTCTCAAAATAAACTCTAATGACTTGTCTGGACCACAGTCACAGAAATTTCTGGAGTTTATGAGCACACTTCACACAGGTGGATGGAGTGGAATCCAGACCTGGACTCTAGTTCCCTTTGTTACTTTGCCTGGTTTTGGTTTCCATAATCTAGTCTTCCCTTGTTTGGTAAAATGGTGGAGAAACATAACTATCATAGAACCCTGCAGAATGGAAAGCAAACTTGCCTAGCAGAGATTGCAGCCCAAGGAACAGAACGGTGAGGGAAGAACCGGAATGGCACTTCCCAGTGGAAATGCATTAAAGGATAGTTACGGTGAAAAACCTGAGAGCCCAGCACCTCACCCTAGGATGTCTCCAAACTTTCAAGAAATAGTAAGTATCATTAAATAATCATGTTTAACTAGATTTCTTATGGAAAATCCTGGTTGGAGGTTATCTGTGAGCTGGTTTCATGCTTTCACCAACTACAGTCTCCAAATTGCTATGAAAAAACTCCATAGTTTTCTTGAGACTGCAGTGGCTTTATGCAAGTCGCTGGTTCATATAACAACAATTTGAATTCTAAACATACACATTATTATAGGTTTGTATTTACATTCATGAACAAAATTACATCCCTGCTGTGTTGAAGTTACCAGTTCTTCTGTTGGGGGGCGCTGAGAAGCCATAAAGAATGTTACAAAAATCCACTGGATTGTACCTAGATGCATAGTTTAAAATTTAATTAGCCATATGAGCATGAATCATTGCACACTTCCTTATCTGTAAAATGGGATAAGAAGATACACAATTAAAGGTCCCATATATCTCACAGGAAGATGAAAAGAATACAATCAGATAAAGGTTCAAAAACTATTTCTAAACATAATGTGTAATTCCTGACTACTGTTATCCCTGCTGCCATTGATTATATAATATAGTTTATGAGGCTGGGTGTGGACTATCAGGGGCCTCTCATCTGTGTGTGTGTGTGTGTGTGTGTGTATGTGTGTGTGTATGTGTTGTGTGTGGAAGACTAACTAGGATCAAATGTTCTGTGGAGTTCAGTTCAACTCAACAGAAAGTTAGGTAAGGAGTCATCTATGCTAATCATCATCTTTACCCGCACGGAGCCTTCTTCCGCCAGAGAAGGGGTCCTCTCTTTAACAGAGCAGCTCAGTTTATGACTGCTTTTGCAATTCAGTAAGAGGTAGTGGGCAGGAATTAGTGCTAATCAGTCTGTCTCTCTTTGCTGAGCGTTTACAAAAGAGGGGACATGGTGCTAGGTCTATGTTGTGCCTAAAACATGGTCAATCTATTAACCAGCCAAAGCTGACCCCCCCAGATGAAGCACACATTCCTGTTTTACAATGTTTCAAGTGATTTCAAGGCCGGGGGAGAGGCAGGGAGTAGCACTTATCGCAAAAGTGGCTTAAGACTATCTCAAAGCTAAATGTTACATTTATCAGTGTCACAAATTTACTCACAATTTACTCAAATATGTAAATAAATAAAAACAAGTTTATTTTGTACTTATTCTGATTTTCTTCAAATCCTCATCCTCTGAATGGTAGAGAAGTATTAGATCTCATATATTTGGATAAAAATCAAAGTTTATCATTTAATCTTTTTTTAGGAGCAGTCCCTCAAAAATTCCACCCCTTCTCCCTTCTCATCCTTTGATGGTGGCTTGTTCTTGTGACGGAGTGAAGAAGAAGCTTTCTCATCTCTGGTGTGTCATCAGGATCCCAGCTTCCATCTGATGTGGAAGGGTTGTTCCAGGCTCCCCTGTGGACTGGTGGAAGATGAGGTGTGCTATTGGCCTTTTGTCATGGCATTCTAACACCGGGGACTGGTGTACATAGAACTAGCCATATGCCTTGATCTTAAAGTCGTTTTACATTGTAAGTCTCTTCACTTTGACCTCAGGCCATCAGTCTTCAACACCTCCAACTGGCTCTTCTGAAGACCCGATGCACATGCATGCATTGTCAGTCATTCCAGGCATCCAGGAAAACTGTTCCAGCCAAGTCATCACTTCCACTGTTCCCATACCATGGTGGGCACTATGCCCAGGTAAAGGTGGAGGTTCTGCAAGGGCCATCAGGGAGCATGTCAAAGGCAATGCAAGGGGTGAAGGCCCTAGCCACTAACTTCCTTGCTCTCCTCTGTCTTCCCTATTACACCATCATCTGAGGTAGGGAAATTCCATTTTTCCTTTACTTTCTCTTCTTTCCTAACCAAGATTTCTCCTAAAATGCGACAGCTGAATTAGACTGATTTTGAAAAATTATACAATAGTCATACAAATTTATGTAAATTATGTGTAAAAACATATCAATGGGATTGATGGAGTCAATGCTTATTATTTTGATTTAAAAAAAAAAAAAAGGACAAAATTTGGTTTCAAATCTTTACATGTTCCCAGAGGAGATTATCACAGGGGAAGCAGCATGAGAAAAGAAACTGGGATAAGAGGAAGGACTGATAATGAGTACGATATATTCAAATTAGCTCTGGGAAGTGGTATGGTATAGTGGAAAGAGTTTAGTCTTGCATCAGACACACACCTGTAACCAGAGCCCTGACCCTCCAAGCTGAGTGACTTTGAACAAGTTCTTAACCTCTCTGAGCTTCACTCTAACACTTTGAAGTAAAACCCATCTTTAAAAACTGTTGTGAAAATTGCATAGTGCTTAGCCCAAGCCCTGGCATGTAGATTATTCTCTGCTCTCTTGGCTTTTCTTAGGAATGAATACAAAATTATATAGAGATGGATAAACGATTATGAGAAACCACTAACAAGTGCCGTTCACTTGCCCTCTTGTAACATTTACAAAATTAATGCTGCCTTTTTATAAGTGCCTGTTCTAGCATAGAAATCAGAGGCTTAAAGAAACTGGTGATTTCAATGCAAAGTTACCATCCACTTTCCTAAGCACACCAAGTGCACTTCTAAAAATTACTCCCAGTGAATGCTCTTCCGTGTTCGAGTTTCTAATTGTGGGCTTATTTTGGAAAGCAAGTCAAGGACATTCGTTAATGATATTTCAACTGCACAAGCACCCTGATGACATGTGACAAATCAATTAGAAAAATTGTGCTGGAAATGCCTTTCCTGGGGCGGTTACCATGGCTTTGTGGAAGGAGTGTGTGCCATGTCGCTTGTGTTAACTACATTCTGACTCATCCTGGGCACTAAATTCTGTGTCTTTCCACTGTTCATTATTGATGTGCTTACCATCCTATTTTCTGGTATGGTAAAAATTAAGTGAGGGAATTACATGAGTCTAATTTGTGAAGTTTGCAAATTTCTATATAAATATAGATGCACTAAACACATGCATAATGCATTCTTTTTAATGATAAATACACTAGCTAATACTTAATAGACATTTATGGTCAACCATAAGACTATTACAGATTTGTGAAAAACTGCTCTGGTTGCAATATGTAAGAAGTAAGAAGTAACAAGATTAGAAACGGAATGACTAGATAGGAAGAAAGATTGATTGGTGTTTTAAACAGGGTGGAAAGTATTGGAGATATGATGGGATAGGGAGGCATAGGCACTGAAAGGGTTGAAAGAGGAAAAAGGAATTGAAGGAATGCTCACTGCATCCTATTGCGTGAGCACACACAAAGAAGAAAGTACATGCACAATTGGCCCTGAGATTAATGAAATCAGTCTAATTGAAATAGTTGCTTTCCAGGTGGTGCTGAGATAATGGACGGCGGCAAGATTGAGACTAGTTACAGCAGAGCAAAACTCCCAGAGAACTGTGTCCCCACAATAAACAGCTTAGAGGCTGGGTGAGGTGGTTCATATCTATAATCTCAACACTTTGGAAGGCCAAGACTGTAGATCACTTGAGGTAAGGAGTTCGAGACCAGCCTGGCCAGCATGGTGAAACCTCATCTCTACTGAAAAAAAATACACGTATTTATAAAATATATGTATATATAGACAAAAATTAGCTGGGGTGGTGGCAGGTGCCTGTAATTTCAGCTAATGAGGAGGCTGAGGCATGAGGATCACTTGAACCCAGGAGAAGGAGGTTGCAGTGAGCTGAGATCATGCCACTACATTCCAGCCTGGGTGACAGAGCAAGAATCAGTACTAAATAAATACACAAATAAATAAACAGCTTAGGGATTAGGGAGCAATGAGGAGTCATTGACTGTTAACAAGGCAGGTAATGACTAAAGTGAGCATTGGAGTAATAAAATAGAAAGCATTTTGGAGTTAAAATTCCTGGGTGTGATCCTCAGCGCACTCCTGCATCCCAGCCAGGTAGCCAGAAGGAGAAGTCTCGCAGCATTTGCACTCATTGAGCTCAACATTGATGAGGAAAGCACGAAAACACAGAGGTGGATCATCTGGGGTCGAGTTGTCTTTCCAGAATTAGTGATGAAAGCAGAATCTTAAAACGTGGATAGCAATTCTTTACACAAAGAAAAAAGGAGAGGCATTTGATTCTGGTAATGCATTCTAAAACATTTTGCTTTGGAAAGCATGTGTGAAAGTCAGGACATGGTATCCAAGTTACAGGGAAGAAAAAGAAGGTGGTAACCTCAGAAGCTTCCTGCGTTATCAGCAGTGGTCCACGTGGCGGGAGAACCATGGGTGGGCCCAGCCAAAGAAGATGTTTTACTAACTTAAATGGGTGGGTGCAGTGGCTCACGCCTGTAATCCCAGCACTTTGTGAGGCCAATGCATGTGAATCATGAGGTCAGGAGCTCAAGACCAGCCTGTGGTAATATGGTGAAACCCCATCTCTACTAAAAACAAAAAAATAAACTGGGGGGGTGGCGTACACCTGTGGTCCCAGCTACATGGGAGGCTAAGGCAGGAGAATGGCTTGAGCCTAGGAGGTGGAGGTTGCAGTGAGCTGAGATTATGCTACTGCAAAAAAACTAACTGAAACGATACCTGATTTGTCCTAAACGTTTTGTCCACTTGCACCCTCCTATATCAAGCTCAATTTCTCTAACTTTGGTCTAATTTTCCAAAGCAGAATACCCATCGGCAATAATTTCAAACTTCATGCAAATCTACTTTCTGTCTTTCCTGCCCGAACTGTCACAAACCCACTATGAAACCTAATTTGTTATATTTGGAACATTTTTTTCTTAAGGCTATACTGACTGCTCTGGAAGAGTAATGACTAAAAAGAACCTTCCCCCAAACTCTCTTGTCAATAGAAGAGAAAAAAGAGAGAGAAAGAGAGAGAGAGAGTGAGTGAGAGAGACACCTGCCTGGCACAGATATTGTAAATGGAGCCATCAAAACTCACTGTGGATTTTTGTGATAAATATACATACAAGGCAGGTATTTGGGTGAGAAACTATTTCTACTTTAATGCAAGACAGACAGACCTATACATCAGCCTCCTGCCTGTTTATTCTCATAATATGCAATCTCAATTTGCCCACTGTCCTCTTGGCTATGGGACAAACTTTAAAAATCTGTTACTGACATGCACTTGGTCCAAGTTAGACGTTAGTTCAAGGTAAAACCCTACAGCGTGGTTTTCCTGAAATACCCAAAATCAGCCCTACATCAAAAACAGCAGCAATAAAATGCTGCTTTACTGCTCTCTGCTTTCCTATTAACTTTTTAAGCTGAGAAGCCCTATAGGAGGGATGATTTTTGTGCCACCCTTGGAAATCCCAAAAGGCAGAGTCTCAATGTGACTATTCTCCTTGGAATTTCGAGAATTTCCTGAGTCTGAATGCACAAATGATTAATGCTAGATCTCCTGAAAAAGACAGATTATGCTAAAGTTATTGGGAAGTCTGTGATTGATAAAGGCAGAGGCAAATGGATGCTTTGGAGGGTAAAATGCTTCCTGTTGGACACTTTATTGATTCTGAGGACAAAACTGGAGAGAAGTAGGGGAAAGAAGAATTGCATATGATCTCCTTTTGTCCACTTGCTTCCTTCACTTTATGGTAAGATGAATGCCCACAGGTGACAGTGCAGCCTGCTCAGCATTTGATATCTTGGAGAAGATGAACAGGTGGTCAGGTTGCTCTTCAGAGATTTCTAAAGAGAAGTTGTTATAGGAAAAGAGTTTACCTTGCAGGACTTTGCTCAGACACTTTAATACGCTCGGGAGGTATTGAGGTACTCTTTTGACTATGGTAGCATTCCTACGAGCGGGACCATCCTTTCTAGCTGTTGGACTCCAGTCTCAGACTAAGGTAACTGCTTTCTCCCTACACGGGTTCTCAGTCCTCTGAGACCCCACCTCAGTACATGGTTTTTAATCTGTATCATTGATAGCTTTCCATGGGGATAATCACAGGACTAAAAATACACTTAATGCTTTTAGCTATTCTCCATTAACATTTCAGTATACTCCTAGATGTGAATGTGCACCTATAACATATAGATACATATACATTGGGTTGACTGAGATCACACACATATGCTGGTAGGTATATTTTTGCATATGTGTTTGTGTGTGTGTGTGAGAGAGAGAGTGTGTGTGAGAGAGAGTAGATAGACAAGGAAAGCTGGTACATCAGGACAAGGAGAAAAGATGATTATATCTTATAAGGTTAATAGTCATTAAAATATAAAAAGATGGGTTTAAGAATGTATAGAAGTAATATCTGGAATCGGTTGAGTAACTTGATGTGGATAATTAAAGGGGGAAACTAGTATCATCAACTGAAAAAGATTAGGAGGAAACTACATATTGGAGGATGTGTAGAAATAAATGTATTTTTTTAATGTTTTGAACTTTAAGGGTTTACTGGGAAGAAAATGCTCAGATAGAGATGTCCAGAAGGCTGTTAAATATGTGCCTCTGGATTTGAGGAAGAGGATCTCCACTAAAAATGGTGATTGTATTACAAAGTAGTTGAAAATAGTGTAGCAAGTAAAGCCTCTTCAGTGAACATGATGGCCTGTACATGAGACTCGGAGAAAAGGAGGAGGAAGAAAACTAAAGCAGACAAAGACAGGAGGGAAATCATAAGGGAGCGTATCCAACATACCAAGCAGGCAGGGAGTACCAGGAAATCAGGAAAGACCTACAATGAAAAATTATTAGAGATTTGTGAGATTAACCCTGCCTGCATTTAAAAATTTGAAATTGTCTTCTCATTCATTTTTCCATTAATTTTTGTAAAAGTATTTCATTAAAACATATGTTTCTTCACTACTGAATTTTTGGGGGATCCTCTTTACACTTTGTACCCAAGGCAAAAGCTTGACTCACTTCACCTTCCTTCCAGCCCTGCCAATAAACCTGGAGTCGTTTTTTATTCTAGCAAGAGCATTTTCAGTGCAGAAGAGGGAAATAAAAGCCAGACTTCATAAGCTAAGATATAAATAGAAGCAGGGGGAAGAAATGAAAGTGTAGGGGATATGTTACATTTTCAAGTGGTCTAGAGGTTTAATGACAAAAATGGACGTTTGATGCTAAAATAATTGCAAGAACAGCAGAAAATTTTTTAAAAAGGAGTTTCTTTCACCACATGTAGCAATAACTTCTGAGGCTTTCTTTGCAGCCCAAGTTCTACCACCCAAAACAGTAATGAAACTCTTTGCTAATGTGTTTATCCCCACTGGCGGAATGAACCAAGAGCCTGCCTTTCTCATCTGAGGAAAGACCAGGGCATTCTCCAAGAAACATGGCAGCAATGGTCCTACAAATTGAGAATGGTGGTGTCTTCTCTGAGACACAGGGACCCTTCAGAATCGCAGAAAGACACCCCTCCCCAGTGCCATGCAAGTGGAGCACATGGTCTCCTGCTGTCCAAAGCATTCATTTCTCTGGCTGCTTTGAAACCATCATCTCATCCACTCTCATGTCTTCATAACTACTATGAGTTGATGATGTCTGTCTATGTGTGCCCAACCAGAACTCCCTCCTGAAATTTCATTCTGCATCACCGAACTCTTGGCAGACACATCCACTTGCACATCCCACAGACCTCTTACTCTCAACATTGCAGTGCCTACAAGTGTCACCTGTCTTTTACTATAAGTGACTACTCACAGCACTCTGATGTTAAGACATAAAGAAACAGCCTAAGTATTCACTAATTCCTTTTGTCTCTTTTTGCTGAGCACACAGCTTGGTTACTGCCACGTACTTCGTTTGCAGTTTGGTATGGACATGTAACTAACTTTTCCGGCTAACGACAGCAGCAGAGAAGTGGTATACTCTGCTTCCATGACTGGTTCATTAAAATGACTGAAAAAAAAATGCTGCACAGCTCTCTACCTTCTAACTTCTCTTTGACTATTGATCAAATGTAGAACATCCACAGAGGATTCTTGTTAACAAAGACAAAATATGGAGTGAACCTGAGACAAAATGTGGAAAGCAGAACTTCAATCCCTCCAATTGCAATGAGAAAACATAAAAAATAAAACTTGTATCTTGTCAAGTCACCAGATTTAAGGGTTGTTTGTTACAGTAGTTGACATACTTAGTACACTGTATATTAAAGAAACTAAGTATCCAATTGAAGAAACTAGCATTAATCCAAATTCTTTCTTACAATTCTACATCTAATTAATTCACTTAACTCTGTAACGTACATGCAATTTATTCTTCCACTTCCCGTCACATCAGCCATGCCACCACAATGTCTTCTCTAGATCATTGCAATGTCTTTTAGTTCATATCATTGTATTGGCACTATTCAATACGAGTTTATGCAAGCCATGTCAATAATTTTAAACTTTCTAGTAGTCACATTAAAAGAGTAAACACTAACAGAAAATTTGAATAATGTTAGTTGACCCAATGTAGTCAAAATATTATTTAATCTTATAATTAATATAAATATATTAATGAGATAAATTACATTTTTTTAGAACTAAGTTTTTGAACTGTGATATGTATTTTGTACTGATGGCACTTCAGTCAACTCAGGCACATTATGAGTGATCACTAGTCACACATGACTAGTGACTGTCATATTGAGCAGCATGAGTATACATATTGTTTTCTTCTGAATAACTCTCAGTGCTATAGCAGAAAAGGAGCATTTAATAAGTACAACCCCTAACTCTATAATTAAAAGGACTTTGCCAACCAGACCTCCATCAGCTCTACCCAAAACCATTCCAAACAGACTTTATAAAATCATCAATGTGCTTTCTAAGCAAATGCTAGTTTAAGACAGGCCTTCTGTCTCTTCTACCTTCTTTCATGATTTTTAGAAGGGCTTGCTCAGCTAGTGATGATGTGATGATCTTTTATCTCTCCAATTTTCTCAGTCATCTCTTCATTCTTGTGGTCAATTCCCAGTAACGTCTACTTCTTGTCATACAATAATCTTCTTGGCTTTTTATCTACTGTACTTATAAATCTCCTAACCTTGAACACATATTTATTCTCACACATCCTTCACATGGCTGCATTATTTAGTATAGTTTTTTGTTGTTTTGCTCATGAAATAAAATACCTGACAAAGTGGCTTTAATAATTCTGTGTTTTTATTTCTCATGTCAGAAATTTCTGAAATTTCAGAATCAGTAAATTCTCAGCACAGGGATGATTCCAGCACTCTAGGAATAAAAAAGAATTCTTTTTATTCCCCGCTCATTCAAAGGTTGTTGGCATAGCGGCAAACATCACATTCTCAGACAACAGCATGTTGAAGTAGAAAGAGATAATGGGGCTAAACCTTCATGTGCCATTCTTTTTATTAGGAGGGAAACAGCCCCATGAACCACTCCTCAGATGTTTCCTCAGGTCTTTTTGCCAGAATTCTGTCACATGCCCATAAAATAGCTGGAAAGGGGATTACTAATGCAAACCTAAGGCATTTTAACTCCATGGTGGAAGGTAGGAATGGTCAGTTTGGAGGAATGGGGAGAAATTATGGAGTAGTCAGCCAGCAATGCTATGTAACTTATTCCTAACTGTTGATCATGGCTTCCATCAGACATCACTACCTCTGAGTTTTCCATGAAATCTCATTTCCCAGGTGGGATTAGTGCCAATCAAAACCTTTGCCTGTCATCATAGCATCTCTATGACACTGCACTGAAATTACATATTTCTTTGTCCCTCCTTACAAAGGACGAGCTCCTTGAAGTCAATTAATATATCTAGCTCATGATTATATAAGCAGCACCTGGTATACTGCTTGGCATACAACAGATATTTTAAAATATATAGCATTTAATTGAATGTTTTCAAGACACATTTTATTTCTAATTTGACAGCATTTGGATTACATGCTGAGGGAAAACGTGTCTACAGGTTTTGATTTTCCAACTTGTGTTTGAAAGAAAAATAATATAAAATATGAAACTCAAGGAATAATTTCTTCTGAGTCCTGGCATTTAATTAGTCTCATTAAAGGGATAAATTAACTGTGGCCTCAGAAAGAGACTTGCTTTCTCAATCTGGGCTCACTGTAGGGAACAGAAACCCCTCTAAGTATTTTAAATAGACTACAAATTAACACAAGGAATTATGTGTTTATGGAATCATCGAAGGACTGGAGGAGTTTGCAGCAGTTGAGCTTAGAATACATTCTGCCATAGGTCCTGGAAGACCCAGAAGTGGCTGATACAGCTGCCATCACCACTGCAGCAACCACTTCTTGGTAACCATGTGGCCAAAACTTGACATTCTGCTAGAAATTATAGCAGGACAACAACCTCCTCTTCACTCCTCTCTTCTAAATCACTTAAGTGAATGTAATTGGTAGAGCCAAATTTGTGTCAGAAGCCTGGTTGCTATAGAGCCAAGAAATGCTGGCTTTGCTTTCTAACCTTTATTATATTAAAAATAGCAGAGCAAGAAGACAGTGTGAATGCTGTCAGTTGACCATATCCAATATACTTGCTGAGAGTCATTCAGTGAGTAATTGGTAGGGAAGAGACTGATCTTCCAACCTATAGTCATAGGTAATATTGATGGTATTCAAGGAGTTAGCACTGTGGTAGCTCTCAATTATTGTGAGAGAGCAGGAAGATTTCTCAGGTAGAAGAATTACACAATCAAGCCAGTCTCAGGTACTCCAGGGTATCCACTTACAGAATTCTTAACCCATAAACATGTGCTTTTCTCTTTTCAGTTTGTGGCTTTGCAGCTCCAATGGGATTATCACAACACACAAGGACTTAGGAACTTTAAAGTTGGATGCTACGGTCTATTTATGACCACCATGCAAGGTAGAAAATATGTATTTTAAAAATCACACTCATACTTTTGGATTTTAAAAACCAGCTATGTTAATTCGGCGTTCTAGAAAAGCTTTGGAAAGGAAACAAAAATTACTTTCTAATTGAGACTTAAGCAGAT
The DNA here is from genome assembly GCF_049354715.1 of Callithrix jacchus. Lineage (NCBI taxonomy): Eukaryota > Metazoa > Chordata > Mammalia > Primates > Cebidae > Callithrix > Callithrix jacchus. The sequence continues at coordinate 60,259,213 of NC_133517.1, read as the reverse complement.
GATAAGCCCTCACACAAACCTGAGCTGATACAGTCACTATGCTTGTGTTTTCTGCTTAGACCTCCATCTGCAGATGACATCAAACCTAGAGGAAGATCTCACTGCAAGTTTTACGTAATTCTGAAGTCTTACCACCATGAGCTGTGGGCAACTAGGAGGGAAAATACATTCAGGCACCTGATTTGTCAAGAGTCTCAACTGACATCATAATTGAGAACCCAGAGGTGATACTTGAGAGTGCTCTGACATTCTGTTCATGGCCTTAAGTCTTAAATCTGTCATCACACCCTTCCGATCTGTCTTTGAAATGCTGCTCATGTCTGTACACACTTAGATATACTCTGACGTATCTAAGGATAAGTCAGACATGGGATATATCATCTAAGATGATATCTTGTTTGTTCAATCGTTCATTTATTCATTGGCTATTTTAAAATCAGATGAGTTAGTACAGAAAAATCTTTGTGGCAGGCTATCCCTTTATTATATCAAACAATATATTCTCTATATTAATTTTAGTGTTTTCCTCTTAAAGCAGGGGTTTAACATTTCAATATTTGTTCAATTATTTGTGTCAGAAATAATGCCAGAGACTAGAACCTAAAATCAGATAAGCAAAGCCCTTTCCCTGAAGAAATTCATGGCCAAATGAGGGAACATGGAATAGCAGTTAAACAGATGGGCTCGGCTGGGCACGGTGCCTCATGCCTGTAATTCCAGCACTTTGGGAGGCCAAGGCTGGCGAATCACCTAGGGTCTGGAGTTTGAGACCAGCCTGACCAACATGGTGAAACTCCATCTCTACTAAAAATACAAAATTAGCCAGGCCTGGTGGTGTATGTCTGTAATCCCAGCTACTCGGAAGGCTGAGGTAGGAGAATCCTTTGAACCAGGGAGTCAGAGGTTGCAGTGAGCCGAGATCACGCCAGTGCCTTCTAGCCTGGCAACTAAGTGAGACTCTGTCTCAAAAATTAAAATAAAATAATAAAATAAATAAAAAGCAAATGGCCTCTGGCAAACAGAATATGGTTCAGATGCCAATTCTCTCTTCAGTAGCTACATGGCCTATGCAAATTACTTAATCTTTGTCTACCGTAGGCTCTTCATCTGCAATATGAGGATAGTATTAATAAAATCTACTCTGTAAGGTTTGCAGGAGAGTTAGATAACTTAATGCATGTAAAGCTGCTTCACTGAAGTTCAACAAAAATGTATCAAGTGCATGTGCTTATGTGCCCAGCTTGGTAGAAAATGCTTTGGCATTGGTGATCTTTTAAATGTCATCCATGCAAGATTATCACCCAAATAAAATTATCCCTCATTTTGGAATGAGAAAACTAAATCTTAAAGTTGTGTAAACTAGACAGAAAGGCAATATAACTCAGTGATTATGATTATATGTTCTTTAAGTAGTCGGCAAACATTAAAATATTGGCTCCAAAACTTATCAGTATTGCCATAGGTAAGATCTTAAGTTTCCTGTGCTTAGCTCACCTGTCAAATCTCAATAAAAATAGTACATGACTCATAGAATGGCTTTAGGGACAAAACCGAAAGGTTTATTGCATTCCTTAGGAGAGTGCTTGGTGATTAGTAGGTTCTCTAACGTCAGTTACTATAATCATATAACTTGCCAAAAACCCTTGATGTTAAGATGTTACAAAGCTGGGATTTGCACCCAGATTGATCTTGTTCCTGAACTAGTTCCTTTACAATGTTGTATGAACATACCTCCAACAGCATTTTGTTGTCCAGTAAGGAGGGTAATTAGCATCACTACCCAGGCCAAATGTGCAGTCAGATATGCAGCTTAGATGAAAGCTACTATTAAGAAGCCCGGATGCTCCTACTAGATGCTGCTGAGGACTAGACTGTCACTAAGTAGGTACAGGCACGGTGAATTCCAATTTTAAAACTACATTTTTAATTATTGCCTGTAGAAACCTGCTAAAAAAGTGCAAATGAGTAAGGGAATCAGGATTGAGAATCCTGTCTGAATGCTGTCATTTTTGGCATTCCTGAAAACTTCCTTCCGTCAATGAATGCTTTGTTTATTCAGGATTTTATTTTCTACATCAATCAGATTTCTAAAATTTAGAAAACATTTTATTCCATTGAACTTATCAAATAAATTTGTGTGACGTTTTCATGGAACTCTCTTTTTGGTTTAAATTTCAGTTCTATAAATAACTATCTCATTTTCTTCATTCCTAATGGGCTTTTTAAAGGTTTTATTGCAAAATACATACAGAAAAGAGTTCGAATATAGAGCTCAAAGCATTATCACAAAGTGAACACATTTGGTGACTGATGTCCAGTTGAGAAGTAAAACATCACCGACACCTCAGACTTGATTTTGTGCCATCTCCCAAATACTAATCTTTTTCTACTACTCAAGATGACCGTTATCTTGAATTCTAACACCAAAACTATTGTGGCCTTTCTTTTGGGGGGGTGTGTCCTTTAACATAAATTGAACTAAACCATCACTTAGTTTTGCCATTCTATCTCTTGTAAGTTGTTTTTATGAATTTTGTGTGACAAATTATTTATATTTCTTTGAGGAAGCACTGTTTATTGGTCCTTTGCATGTCCTCTTTTGAGAGAGGTCTGTTTATGGCTTTACCCATCTCCTTTTTTTAATTGTTAGAGTTATTTTTTTCTTATTGATTTCTTTATGTATATTCTGGTTATGTCATTGATTATAGGTGTTCATAAATATATCCTCAAACTTTGTGGCTTTACTTATCACTTTGTAATAATATACTTTGATAAATAGAAGTTACTGATTTTAGTATAGACTAATTTAATGATATTTTATCTTATGGCTGCTATTTTTCCATCCATTCAAGAATTTTTTTCTATGTTAATATCTGAAAGATAATCCATTTTATCTTTTACATTTAAATGTAGAATCAGGCCTCATTTTATAATTTTCTTTAGTATGAGGTGGGGGTTTATTGTAATATTTTACAATGTTTACATCCACTTGTCTCAGCAACATATATTAAAACACTCCCCCTTTTCTACTGTTTCATAATACTACCTTTACAATAAACTATATATATTTTGTAAGTGGGACTGATTTTTAATTATCTTATCTTTTATATTTATATTAACCATCTGCTATATTAAGAGTCTATGCTTTTGCTGATAGGACATTGTCCTCTTTACTATAACTTTCCAAAATGTCATCACTTTGAGAGAAGTGAAATATCCTGCTGCTGTTCTTCAATTTTGTGTAGACTATCCGTGTCCTTTGTGTTCCTACATATGATTTAAAGTTGAGTGAAAAAACATTTGTACCTGGAGTGTTCATTGTGAAAAGATTTTGAAACATAAATTTATTTAAGGGATATAAGACTATTTCAATTTTTTAAAATTCTGTTAGTGTTAACAACCTGTTTTCTCTTCAAGAAGCATATTTTTATCTTGATATCCACATTTACTAACATGAAGTTATTCATTATGCTCTAACTTTTTATGATAATTTATCTGTAATAAAGTTATTTTTTTATTCCTAATACCTGTTTAATTTCTCTCTCTCTCTCTCTCTCAAGTTTGGCATAAACTTAACATGTTCTAGGAAAACTTCAAATAAAATAAAATGCACAAATGTAAAATATCCAGTTCATTGAATTTTGATTATTTTAGTCACTCATGAAACCCTTACTCCAAAAATACAGATAAAGATTTTTAATATTTTTCACACAAGAATATTCCCCCAGACCACATTCTTCTATAAAATTCCACACACTGGCAACCTTTTACTGATTTATGTCAACATTGACTATTTCTGCTTGACCTTGGTGAGATTCCATTTATGCGACACTAACGTCAGCAAAAATAATCTATGTCTTCAGTGTCTACTTTCTTCACTCAACATACTGTGTTTTGTGATTTATTTGTGCAGGTTTTTAGAACAGCTTCCTTTCTTTCTCATTTCTGAGTAATATCCTGTTACATAAATATATCATACATTGCTTATTCATTGCCCTGTTGATAGACTTTGTGTTGTTTTTAGATTTGAGCAACTATAAATAAGACTATTATGATTATGAACCTTCTTGTATAAATTATTTATTGAATCTGTGTTTGTATTTCAGGTAAATGCTTAGACATAGATGTGCTGCAGCAAAATGCAGATACAAGTTGCAGACACACACACATGCAGACACACACGCATGCAGACACACACACATGCAGACACACACATGCAGAAACACACGCAGACACACACGCAGACACACACACATGCAGACACACACACATGCAGACACACACATGCAGACACACACGCATGCAGACACACACACATGCAGACACACACACATGCAGACACACATATGCAGACACACACGTTTGCAGACACACACATGCAGACACACACGCAGACACACACGCATGCAGACACACACGCAGACACACACGCATGCAGACACACACACATGCAGACACACACGCATGCAGACACACGCATGCAGACACACACACATGCAGACACACACACATGCACATACATTTACTAAACAGCTTTTCTTAGACATAACGACATTTAACATTTCCACTGCATACTCTCGGTTTATGTGTGGTGTAGAGAGCTGGAAAGAACATTGCTTCACCCATACAACAAAAGAAAATGACTACAAGTTTATGACTTGCGTGAAACTGTGAGAAATAAGTTCATCGAAGCATGATGCATCTAGAATCTAAGGGGACAGATGCATATTTATTGTTGCATTTCTCCAAAATTCTTGTTTCTCATTCAGAAAACAAAAGCAAAGAACATGGTATATGAAGGTAATTCAAAGAATTAGGGATTCTGCAGAAATCAAATTCCACTGTCAAGAAACTAAAGATGCACAGCAGACTCTGAATCTAAGAAACTGACTGAAGATCCGGGAGGAAGGGTAAACAGTGGCAGGCTCAAGTTCAGCTTTGCACTCCAAGCAAATCAGTAGATCAGCAGCAATGCATGTTTGCTACAAAATGGATACTGCCTCCCTCTTACCTTTCAACCACTGGGAGAGAAACTCTGAAAACTGAAATAGCACTTGAAAGGAAATTCTGGAGGTTGTAGTTCAGCCTAGGCAAGTTGACACATCAAAAATTCATCATAGCGGACTCCATGACAATGCATTAATTATCAAAATACAAAAAATTCAAAAAATATTATGTGCTATAAATCTAATACATAATTTGCTTACACTAGAAAAAAACACCTGCAGTGTAAAATGCTTGTTTTCAATTTTATATTGTTTTAAATTAAGCTATGCCTGCAGTCTTCCAATGATGAATATAGTTCACCAATGAAATTGTTAGTGTCGTCTATATTGTATTGTATTGTATTATATTATATTAGGAAAATAGAATTTTCAAGCCATGAGCTCTTTTAGAAAAGATATATGATTGTCCCATGAAGGGCTACATTTTAGGAAAGAAAGAACAGAAAAGAAAAAGAAAAAAAAAAGAAGGAAGGGAGGGAGGGAAAGAAAGAAAAGCAAAGGAAGGGAAGGAAGGAAGGAAGGAAGAGAAAGAATGAAAGAAAGAAGGAAAGAAAGAAAAAGAAAGAAAGAGAAGGAAAGGAAGCAATAAAGGAGGAAGGGAGGGAAGGAGAGAAGGAGGGAGGGAAAGAAGGAGGGAGGGAGAGAGGGAGGAAGGCAAGCAAAGAAAGTTGACACAAATTTAGTGCCAAAAAGTGCTAGTGACTATTCTTTGAATGAACATGTGCAATTAAATGTTTACAACTAGTCTGTCTATCATAGGGTCAAAGATAAAATACTGGAAATGCAGATAAGCAGTAAAGTCTGTTGTTCTTGTTTACTGTAAGTGAGTCACAAATATTGTATGTCTAATAGAATATTTAAGATAAATCACACACACACACGCACTATCCTAAATACTGCAGGAGACATATTTATTTATAGTAAAAAGTTATTTGAGGTCAGTATAGAATTCAAATTTAACTGTGCATCCTACATTTTTATTTGCTAAACCTGGCCACCTTATTTGGGGGTGATAAAGCCTTGCTGTTTCCGTTTTCCGGTTTCTGTGATGTAAGTGCACCTGTGGTATAAATACCCTTAACAATATTCTGTGGCCAACTTTTATAACCATTTTATAGATGAATAAATTCTTAAAATAGAAGTGTGGTTAAGAAACATGTTTAACTTGACCTAACTAGTGTTACAGAGGTAATTCAACGCCAACTCTGATGACAAAGCTATATTATTTTGAGAGCTGCGACTTGCTTTTCCTGATTGATCCATCTGTGTTGGCATTATGCAGACTTTGCCACAAGAGGAGAGGATGCAGAACTAAGAACTGTTTTGTGAATCCGTATCAAGGTTAGAAAACAGTATGTTTTACCTTCTGAAAAGAACCAACTGTGCTTCAGGTATAATAGGTGAGAAAAGATACAGCTGGAATACAAACCGGGAGACACCAGCCAATCACACCAGGTGTTAGCTGCACGACTTTAGACTAACTGCTTAGCATTTCTGAATCTCAGTTTTTGTCTAATTAGATAGTAGATCCTGCAGGAGTGAAGACTAATTCTAAATAGTCTCTCAGTAAGGATTCCAAAGCCAAAACAACAATTTAGTAATGAAAAAGCAACAAAAAATTGGAAAATTGTAGCCAAAATTTATTTCATAACATGCTCAATCCAGACTTATTTATAATGGGAAAATAATGAGAATTACTTCATTTTTCTAAAAAAAAAGTGGTAAAAATAAATGACATTATGTTCACAGAAAGAATTATCCTGTCATTAAATGATGTTTATCTCATCCTATTAGTTATTTGTGATATACCTTTGAAAACCTGTTAATTGAATAAATGCTAGACATAATACTGCATGTACAATATTATTTCAACCATCCTTACCAGTCCTGACAGACAGTAATCACATCGCAAGTACTTATCAAGCAAAAACTGTAAAATAAATAAATAAGTAAAGATTATAAAATATTAGATGTTAAATGAGATTGCCTTTGTTTATTGAGCAATATATATTTTGTCTTGCTTCTGTTTGTTTTTATATATGTCTATTTTCTTAATTGGGTACATATTTATTTCATCTGAAAACATAAGTTACAACAACCTAAAAACAAACTAGAAATACTGCTCATTGATCCACGATATAGAGATCTCACAGGTAGGGAGAGTGACAAAAGGCTCTGATAGTCCAAACTTAATTTTAGGTCCAAGTTATTCTTTGATGCCTCCATCCTCATATAAGATGTCCACATCTTCAGAATTTCTCATGGGCCTGGCAAGTTTCCAGGATGCTAGACTGTGTTATCCATGTGTTTGGATCAGGGGTGTGGGTGGTCCACACTCGAACAGAGCTTGGTGCTGGGTCACTCTTCCTCCTTTTTTTTCCTATTTCTCTTATTCTCTCTAGAGGGCTCTGGCATCTCCATATTTTTCTTTCTTCTCCGTCTTTCTTTCTTTCTTTTTTCCCTTTTCCCCAGCTTTATCTAGCCATTGAGATCAATATTATTTGATCATCAAGAAGAATAAAAACCTTTGTTTCTATTTGAAGGTGTTCAGGGGGTGCTCAAAGGGATGCCAATGGGAGGATAGCAGTAGCAGAGAGAAACAGCAAGACTGAGAAAATAAGCACAGTCATAACTTGAGATATAAATCTGACCTCAGACCACAACAAAAACATGTAGAAAAAAATAACCATATAGGTAGTAAACCTTGCACATCATTCTACTTCTGTAATTCCGCAGTCTTATGAATCATAGAGGTAGCACCTGAGCTACATTTTGAAAGATATTATTCACCGTTTACAGTAAGAAGGAGAGAAAAAAACACCACATAGGTAAATAATCTGCAAATTTCAAAAGAGGACTAAGAATATCCTATGTGGTACTTGAAATTTTCACAAACAAAATATTGACACTGTTTATTTGTTTCAGTCTTTGTTAAATAACCCGAAATTTTCAAAAGAGGAATAAGAAAATTCTATATACTACCTGAAGTTTTCAGAGACAAATATTGACACTATTCATTTGATTTGGTCTTTGTTGTTTATGTATTTCAACTCAGGAAAAAAAAATCCATACTGTATCAAAAAGTAAATAGAAAAATAAGTGGTTCAGGGTTAAGGTAGCCATGGTGCTTTTGAAAAGGAAAGCGAATAATGCTGTGTGTCTTCTGTTTATATTGATTCTCTCCCCCTTGTCCCACAGAGGTGACATTTTACAATTCATTTGCTTTATGAAAATTTCGATACTTTTTTAAGCCTCAGATTTCACATGAATTTCTTTTTATTCAATTTCCAATGATGGAGGTGACAGAAGATTGAAGATGCTTTAAATAAAATATTTTAATATATAGGCAGCCAGGTTTTTTTTTTTTTTGAGCACAGAATTTGATTTAACTGTAAGGGTATACATTTTGAATTCTGCTTAAAACAAACAAGAAACCCTCACATTTTATCATGTACTTCCTATGTGTTAAAATTTTTATTGGCTTCTTTTTCCTTATGCCATTTTATTTAACCCTTCCAAGAGTTCTGAAAAGTACACTCTTTTCTCCTAGTTCAGAGATGTAAATAATTGAAATGATTGTTTGATGACAGAGGTAAAATATACAGATAAAAGTAAACAAAGAAAGTCTCAGGGGTAATCCACATAGACCCTTATTCAGAATATTCATTGTACTATTAAATACAAACGTGGTTATAATATGAAAATATTTAGAAGTTACTAGGAGAGTTCATCCTCCCATTACACTTCTCCTTTTGTTACTCTTTCCCAAATGACAGGGTTTTTAGTGAGGAAAAGAAATAGTAAGATTTTATTAGCTTAAAATTATTAAATTCATTAATTAAAAAAATATTAATCAACTTTCCCAATTATATTCAAAGCCCTCCCCTAAAGGATTGTATGTTTATATAGGCAATTATTTCTCATCTGTTCTCAACAGAGTAACCATGAAGATTGTTTTACTCATTAGTCAGGTTTATTAAGGTTCCTCAGAGAAACAGAGCCAATAGAAAATCTATCTATGGACCTATCATCTATCTATCTACAGATATTTATTATGAGGAATTGGCCTAAGAATCAGCGGAACAGATGGTGAAAGTTCTAGGTCAAGGACGGGAGAAGACAGATATTCCAGCATAAGCAATTAGACAGAGGGAGCAAATTCTCCCTTCCTTCCCTTTTTTCTGTTTGGGCCCTCAGTGGATTGGATGACGCTTCCCTATATTGGTGAAGGCAGGTTGTCTTTACTCAGTCTACTGATTCAAATGTTAACCTCTTCCAGAAACATCCTCACAGGCACACCCGGAAATATGTTTTATCAACTATCCAAGCCTCTTTCAGTTCAATCAAGCTGACACAGACATTTAACCACCCCAAGGGAATTTGAGATATAAGCCCTATCATGTCTTCCCTGGAACTCATGCCAGCAGAAGACTGATGCTGCTATGATGCAACATGAGACCTGGGTTCGAATCTGCTCATTCTCCCTCTAGCTGTATCACTACAAACAAGCCCCTTGCCCTCTCTGAACATACTGCTCATCATGAGGAAAAGAGGAATAACAGTAACCTTTTTCAAAGGCTGCCCTTCACTATCCAATTTAAAATTTTAATGTTCCCTAACATTTGCCATTTTTTGCCATGTTATTTTCTCATTCTCATTTATCATTGTTTTACATTTTTTTAAATGATTTTCTAAAGTACAATATAAGCTTCGGGATGGCAAGGTAGGCGCAGTCCCTACCCTTAGACCCTATTTTACTTCAAGGAAGATGTATAACTAAGCCAGTAATGACAGGAACATACACTGGTATAAGAGAAACCCATGGTTTCTGGGAACCCAGAACAAAAAAAGGCTGCTGGTTCAGGCTTTTTCAGAGAGCTAATGAAAAATCTTAGGATATTTACCATTATTCACTGTCCTTTAGATGATATATTCTCTTTATGCTAAAGGGATAGTAGCGTTAGAGGTCCCTAGGATCTGAGCTATGCTGTTGATTGACCACTAGTAACCAGTGTCAGAGAAATGTTCATACTCCCTGGATCCATTCAGATAGGGGAACAGATGTTTCCTGAGGACATGATGTGAGTTCAGAGAAGGGAATTGGTTTGCACATGACCAACAGACAATTGTGCACTCTATAAATTAGTTATTGTGGCCAGATTCAAGGGTTTTTCTCCAGCAACTTTGTACATCCTTGGGCCATAGGGTAACATGAGAAAGGAAATCACAAACATAGATTGCATCAAAATATTCTCAAGAAACTAGTGGACTACACAGGATAAATCAGAATAGAAAGTTCACCTCAAAGAAGCACATTGTTACCTTTCTGAAAATGGATTGCACACAGCCCATCTGCAAAACACAGATCAGGAGATACCTTTGATGCTTGTCTTTCTGGGACCTCATCTCTTTCAGGAAATCCACGGCATTTTTGCAGCTTCCCATTCTCTATTTTCCTAGCTCACACCTCCCCTGATTTTCTAGAATTCAGGCAGGCAATCCATTTTGGAAAATCACAGATACTTTTTTAAATTGTATATACAAGGAATATTGGAGTTTCTATAAAAGAGTTATAAAATAAAATAAACATAGGGATAGGATTCATATATTTATTTTGAAACAAATAGCTAGGAAATTGAGGAATTAGGAAGTATTTACGTGGATGCCTGGCCTTAAGACTATGCTGCCTTAAGATAACAGCAAGTCCTAGGCTGGTGGTAGTGAAAGAAAAAGGTTAACACTGTGCAAATATTAAAACATAGTAACACTAAGCCTCTCTGTCTTCAATATGTGTTAATTACTAGAAGAGGACTTTCAGGAAAAGTAGTGCATGGTTGGTGCTCATCAGCATGACAATTTTTTAGCTACTTATCTGCTGAGCAGGCGTCCTTGTTACCACTTTCTCCCTTATATTCAACCTCTTCCCAACTCTGAATGTTGTCCAATATGGAATGCTTTGCCTAAAATTTAGTGATTAAGTCCTGATAATTATGAAAATGCTTCAACTATTAAAATGCTGTTAAAGCATGCAAATGGTATCATAGTCTAAAAGAGAGAAAAAAAGATTAATACCCCAATTACAGGTTATGAGGGAGTTAGATAAGGAATTTCTGAACAGAGAACAGAGTTTCCACCACTTACAAGAGACAATCTCCCTATTCTTGTAATGTCTCCTTATCCCTTTCAGGCTACTAAGGCTCATGGATACTTGTTACCGAGAAGTGCAAGAGAGAACTCACGCTGATGCTGTTATATCGGAGGTCCCTTTGAGTTCCTTCGCACTGTAAGGACCTCAGATGAAACCTGCTTGTTGCCACTGTGTGTGTGTTGAGTGGCTTGTGAAATGCTGCAGTTAGGGTGCAGGGCTATCTGAGAGGGCCACACCCTCTGCAGACCCCCTGTGATGAAAGCTATCCAATTGCAACAAAGGTGAGTGCAGCTGCCATAGTTCCCTCGACGTCTGCCATTGCTGTGATCATTATGATGCTTTGCTACTGCAGTTTCACTGAAAGCCACCCCCCTACCACCCCCATGGTGGTTATTCCACAATGTCCTACTATCAGCACAGCTTCATGTTCTATCCCTCAAATGTAATATTTGATTGGCTAACTATACTTGAAAGATTTGAGATCATACTGCCTTTTCAAAATTATTATAGGAAAGGTGTCAATGTAAAGAAGGAGCAGGATATCTTCCACCTGTGGGTGGGTGGATAGAGGGATGTTGGTAAGCCTCTTGTTTGGATCGAGAGAGAAGAGCATGAGTCCTGTGGGGCTCTCATTTATCCTCTGAGAAATTCATTTCTTAACTTGTGAACACTAGCTCAGGAAGACTAATGTAGAAGAATAACACGTCTGGGCTTCTGGTCACCTATTCATATTCACTATGCTTAATAACAAATTTTTGGTCATAGTAGAAGGCAGTGAAACCCTAGAGGAAATAGACACGCAAACAATAACAGCATGAATTTATTTCCAAGAAAAGAGAAAGGGAATCACTAGCAATACTAATAACTCAGGTAGTTTTGGTGGTTACTGGAGACAGTCATTGAGGAAGACTGAATGCTCTCTGAGTCTGGAATGTGGAAAAGGAGACAATTCTGCAGAGCAGACCTACAGTGGGGGAGCACAAGAAAATATTCAACACAGGAAAAAGCTGTAGACCATCTACTTAAAGAGGCTATCCGAAGATTTGCTGTATACCATAGTACCTTGTCAATAATACGGTATTGTGCACTTTAAAATATGTTAAGAGAATAGGTCTCAGGTAAAGTGTTTATACCTAAAAATGAATAAACAAAACACACAAGAAAACTTGAGGAGGTGAGAGGCATTTAGTAACTTGATTGTGGTGATCGTTTCATGAGTTTAGGCATTTGTCCAAGTTTGTCAGAATGTGCACATTAAATATGTGTAATTTTGTATATTGATTAGTTTTCAATAGAGCTAAAATGCATACTTTATCTTTTTAAAAAAAAGATACAAAATTTTTTTAAAAATGCAGAACGTTGAATAATTTTAACAAAGAAGTCAGCTATGGCTGGAAAGAGGAAGTTCTCAACTCTACTTAAGCCATTGATTATCCACACACTGTGACCTCTTCTCCCTGGAGTTATGGTCTCATTTATTTAATCTGAGGGCAGGAAGGTCATTCTCTCAAACTCATGTAGATTTTCACAAAAGCCAAGTGATTTATGCTATAGACATATAATCTATTAACCATAAATTATGATATATATTTTTCTTAATGTGCAAACTGAACATGATGATAGCATCTTTTGTACTAAAGATTAAAATAATAAATGTAAAAATCCTAGCAGAATGCCTGAGACAAATAAATATTTTTACTATGAAGACTATGATTGTTTATTATTATCATTATTTTTATTGCTATTAGGCCAATGAATGTGGTGAAATCTCCCAGGTGCCCCTGGTGAAGGACTCCAGGTATCGAAGCGAAGTAGCCATTTGTTAGACAGCTGTTCAGTGAACCTATCTGTCCTGATTGAAAACACCTGCACATATTGTCCTCAATTTAATCTGAGCCCATGACAGTGACAAAGTCTGTGGGATCTGGGTTGCTTCATGGGTGGTGAACCATATTGTTGGACAGAGTTGTCTGAAAAGCCAGCTATCCTTCATGTTTGAAACTATTAAACATGAAAGCTCATTACAACAATAATGACTGTTTTGATATTTGCAACTACCTCTAGTGAGTGGCCACTGGGGCGTCCTCAATGAGGCGTATAGCATTGGCTGTGCAGTGGGTGTGAAGCCCAGCTGGCCCACTGGTTTCACAAATCTTACCTTCTGGGGATAATATTAAGTACAGGGATGACTTGGCACATAGTGGCCTAATTCACAGTGAACCACCCATGTTCTTTCTACTACTAACTACTGAGAAATCAGGTTCTTTTGATTCTCAGCACCTCTTATACTAAAATGCACCACATAATGCTTATTTGGATGCTAATATTAATATTGATGTAACTCTGTACACTTTACAACACTCTTCCAACCTGATTTTTTTCCTGTAGTCCTTAAAATTTTCCCATAAGAACAGAGCAGTTTATTATTAGTTACTTTAAACTTCAGCTTATTATAGCCACTATTATTTAAAGATTCGGACTATAATTCACATTAAACAAGTAGTAAGAGGTATGCGGCAGATATATTCATGCCTATGCTGCCTGCCATACAGAGCCCAAGGGAAAAGAGGAGACGTGAGTTCCCTTCAAGCGTTTATATTCTAGTATTGGAATGAGATTTGTTCACTCACTTTTTATATGTCTCTTTACTCAGTAGATGATATGGTTTAGCTGTGTCCCCACCCAAATCCCATCTTGAACTGTACTGCCATAATTCCCAAGTTTCCTCAGAGGAACCTGGTGGGAGGTAATTGAATCATGGGGACAATCTTTCCTATGCTGTTCTCCTAATAGTGAATAAGTCTCAGGAGATTTGATGGTTTTCAAAAGGTAGTTTTCTTGCACAAGCTTTCTCTTTGCCTGCTGTTATCCATGTAAGACATTATTTGCTCCTCCTTGCTTTCCATCATGATTGTGAGGCCTCCTTAGCCCTGTGGAACTGTAAATCCATTAATTTTTTTTTTTTTTGGTAAACTGCCCAGTATCAGGTATCTCTTTATCAGCAGCACATAAATGGACTAAAACAGTAGACTTACTTTGTGCAAAGTCCTTCTACTTAAGTGAATGTAGCTGAAGGTTTTGGTACTATTCTTTGTGGAGCTGATGGTCAAGCGGGGAGGGTGGACATTCATGGGCATTGTGCATCATGGAGACTAGGCATGAGATAATCACAGGCCAAAGCCAGTTGGCCACACAGGATAACATATGATCTATGAATATGCAACTCTGACACGTAATCTTGCTTCCAGAGACAATTCAACGGACATGTAATCTAGGCTTCTGGAGACAATCTCAATCTCCATTCAATGTTCTACACCAGTGTTTAGCACTGAATGAGATGTTTCTTTCTAAGCTCTGATTCGGAGTATACCACCAAATACTGCCAACCCAAAGAAGATTAAGAGGAAGTATACAAATGCTGACAAAGTAAAAAAGTCATTTGAGAGAGTAACTCTTTAGTGAATGAATAATGACATCACAGATATTAAAGGGAAACTGTGATGCCTCTAAGTTCCCTTGCTTATTTTCTGGTCCTTCCCTTCCTTCCTTCCTTCCTTCCTTCCTTCCTTCCTTCCTTCCTTCCTTCCTCCCTCCCTCCCTCCCTCCCTCCCTCCCTCCCTCCCTCCTTCCTTCCTTCCTTCCTTCCTTCCTTCCTTCCTTCCTTCCTTCCTTTACTTTCTTTCTTTTTTGCTGCCTTACACAGCCAAAATCAAAGAGTTAGCCAAAAAAACACCCAAGTTTGGTCTTGATAATCATTTGCAGAAAGACAAAAATAAAAATTTCTATTTTCCTTCTCGAGATTTTCATTTCTCTTTATCTCAGAAAGGTACACGAAAGGCCTGATTCATAGCAAACACCTTCAGGCTTCCCATCATTCAGACTCTTAGGTTTTTATACATAGAGCTTCAAAGCTGAGACAACTTAAATCAGTTGCAACCACTATTATTCTCTGGGGAGGACTGGATGCATGATAGAAACCTACATGCTCATCATTGAGACCATGCCACTTATTTCACAGTGAGGACAGTGAGCGTTAGAATTAGGAAGTAAATGCCCAGGCCACAGAAGAGGTTGTACTAGAAATGTGATTAGAATACTTTTCACCGAGTTCAGAAACTCTTCTAAAATTCCATTAGAGAAGGAAACAGGATAATATTTAATAGCATGATAAATGGTTCCTGGAAAATCACTGGCACAGCTAGAAGTAATCACATTGCTGTTTCCCAGTCCACTCCTCTTTCCCTTTACCACGTTAAATCACTGACCAGGCTTATGGGAAACTGGACTGCAGTCTGCAAGGACAATTGGGTAAGATGGGATAGGAAATAAGTAACATGAAGAAGTATAGAAGAAACTGAGGCTGCTTAACCCGAGATGAAAACCTTTTAGGTAAGGTCCATAATAACTTATCTCCAGATATGCTGAAGATACTTTATGGGTGAGTTTCAAAATTAATCCAGCTACTGTTTATGATTATGTACTATTGAGCTTAATTGGTTGAGTGGGAATACCAGCTCCTTCTCCTACTTAATCAATTAATTTTTCTGAGCCTAGTTTCCCAATTGTCATGGAGATGTCTGTAGTACCAATCTTAGAATCTTGGTGTAAGAATTGGATAAAATTTTACATTTAAAACCTCTAGCACAGGGCCTGATAAATAGAAACCACTCAATGTATAAAATATCACTATGAATATTTCCTTCAAGATACAGGGCCTGGTCCAAAGTGGAAAGATAACAGGAAACTGAACTCAGCTCCAAGTCAGAACATTAGAAGTCAGAATCATCAGCAAATAGAAGAGGTTGATATATTGGGATGGAATTGCCTGATATTGAAAGTGTGCCAGCAGAGGAACCCAATTAGCATTCAGTGATATCGATAACAATAAAATCAAAACGAATCTGCCCTTTCTTTAGAGATCTAAAAACTTACAAATATTCCACAGCTTCGAATAAACATTTTCAGAGGCACTTTAAATGACCATTGGTCAAAGTCATATTCCTGGTTGACATTTTCAGCCTTACATTATCATTGATAGGCTGACTGTAGGATATGCAGTCTAGATAAGAATGATTTTCAGAGGAAAATGGTGATGGTGTTAATAATTATGCTGGAACTTTCCCGAGTAAACCAGATGCTGTAATAACCTTGCTTTCTGACTGTTTGTGTATAACCGGATTGTATTTACATAAGCAAAAAGCTTATGTATTTGTGTTACATAAGAAACCAGTATAAGACAAATTCCACCTTGAACTCATCATGAGGAATGGTGGCATCAAGACCAACTTTATTTTAAGATGTGAAGCTGTGGGACTGAATTTTGATGTTAAAAAGAAAATATGAGTATTTCAAGAGTGGTGTCTTTGGAACTGGACTGTCTATTTCACACTCCATTTTCAAGAATTCATGTGTATGTGATCAATATTGCTCCTGGATTAGGCAGTGCCACAAACTTTATTCATTACACAACTCCTCATCAATTTTTTTTTTTTTTTTTGAGATGGGTTTTGCTCTTGTTGCAGGATGGAGTGCAATAAAACAATCTTGGCTCACTGTAATTTCGACCTCCTGTCTCGGCTTCCTGAGTAGGAGGGATTACAGGCGCCTGCAACCACACCTGGACATTATTTTGTATTTTTAGTAGAGACAGGGTTTCACCATGTTGACCAGGCTGGTTATCAACTCCTGACCTCAGACGATCCACCTGCCTCGGCTTCCCAAAGTGCTGAGATTACAGATGTGAGCCACTGTGACCCCCCCCCCCCGATAGCTCCTTATCTCTTAAACACAGTCTCCTGTTATTAGTCCTCCATGGAGTTCAGTAGTCCTCCACTGTCTTGATCAACTGTACACCTTTATATTATTTGAGATATTGAGGGTACGATCAAATGATCATGGAAGTGGGGAAAGAAACAAAAGTCAAAGTGTTTATTTGAGATATCTGAAGATGTTGAGAGAACAGAGGAAGAAAACAGATAACTAAAATGAAGAGAAATATCTTCAAATTAGTGATGGATGCCCTGGAAGAAGTCTCACTCCTTTTACAACTATATAGCATAGATGATAATGATGGCAGAAAGGAGTTGAAAAAATGAGGACCTGGAGGTAACTATGTTTTATTCTCGTTGGAGGAAGATTGAGACCAGTTAGAGTGAGCATGAAATACCTACACATACTTGGTGTCCTCTCTATGCCTACTTCTGTTTATAGACTCCTCCATTTAGGGCTATTCAAAAGGAAGCATTCTCTGTCCACTGTAAGTGTCCTGTCCCTGGAGTGTGCTAATGTGGTCCAAATGACCACCTAGAGGGCATGTCACAGAGACAACTGCAGGGTCTTATCAGGAAGAACTAGATGATCCTTAAAGTCCTTAAGAGTTACATTTCCGGAGGGGACTCAAGATGGCGCTGTGAGAACAACCCAGGATTGGAGCCCGCGTTAAATTCGCAAACGGTGAGTCAGTGCTGCATTTCCAGACTGATCTTTGTTGCCCACAGAACGGGGAAACTCCCAAGTATAAAAAGACACGGGACGCCAGGCAGTAGGTCTGCCTGGCGAAGCCGGCAGCCGGGGCGGCGGCGGCCGGCCCTACCCAGCAATCCCCACAGGGCGCGCTTGTCCGGGTGCCTTGTTGAACCGGCAACCTGAGACTTGAGAGGGCTGGACTTGAGACTGAACGAGACTTGCACAGTAGCCCAGCCCAGGGGATTGCAGGGACAGATCGTTTGGGATACCCAGTGGGACGAACAAAACCGCGATTTCAAACTATCCCGGGCAGACGGTCCGAGACGCTCTGTGGGGGAGGGGCGTCCACCACTACGGAGGCAACCTGCCCCAACTGATATACACGCCCACTGCTGAGGCAGCCAGCCGTTGCCGAGGCAACCCGCCCCAACTGAGATACACGCCCACTGCTGACGCAGCCAGCCGTTGCCGAGGCAACCCGTCCCTACTGAGATACACGCCCACTGCTGATGCAGCCTGCCGTTGCTGAGGCAACACGCTACAACGAAGAGACTCCGCCACAGGGCGTGGCGGAGACCACAGCAGAGCCGGCAGGAACAGCGCGAATCACACAACAGCAGGGCGGAGCCTCGGCAGCCAAACAGTGGCTAGTCTGCCTTTGAGCTGGGCAGGACACCTGATCAGACATCCAAAAATAAAGCCCAAACCCCTCAACACAGAGCATTTGAGAAAAAAAAAAAGGGTTGTTTAATGAGCTGTGTTGCAGCAGAATCAAACATAGCAGCCTAACAGCCCTGAATGAACAACAGAGTGCACAGCTCAGCAATTAAACCCCTATAAAGTACAAACTGTCTCCTCAAGCAGCTCCCTGACCCCTCTATATCCAAAAGACTGTCATTAGGCAGGCATCATCCTGGGACAAAGAGAGCAGAAAAAGAAACTGGTAGCATCCCTCGCTGTGCCATGGCTACTAGAGGTGCACCCCAGACAAGCAGGGTCTGGAGCGGACCTCAACAGTTGTACAGCGAAGGGGCTAGACTGGCAGAAGGAAAACCAAGCAGCAGAAATACTTCATCATCAACATTCTGGGTGTCCACTCAGAGACCCAAACGAAAAGTCAGCAACTACGCAGACGACCAGCGGACAAATCCACAAAGATGGGAAGAAACCAGCGCAAAAAGAAGGAAAACACCTGAAACCAGAACACATCGCCTCCTAGAAAGGACCAAAACTCCTCACCAGCAAGGGAACAAAGCTGGACGGAGAATGACTGTGACGAAATGACGGAATTAGACTTCAGAAGATGGATAATGAGAAACTTTTGTGAGCTAAAAGATCATGTATTAAATCAATGCAAAGAAACTAAGAACCTTGAAAAAAGATTTGAAAAAAGATTCGAGGAAATGATAACAAGAATGGATACCTTAGAGAGGAATATGAATGAATTAAAGGAGCTGAAAAACACAATACGAGAACTTTGCGAAGCAAACGCAAGTTTCAATAGCCGAATTGACCAAGCAGAAGAAAGAATATCTGAAGTCGAAGACCAACTCAATGAAATAAAACGAGAAACCAAGATCAGAGAAAAAAGCGCAAAAAGGAATGAACAAAGTCTCCAAGAAATGTGGGACTATGTGAAAAGACCTAACCTACGTTTGATAGGTGTACCAGAAGGGGACGAAGAGAATGAATCCCAGCTGGAAAATACTCTTCAGGACATCATCCAGGAAAATTTCCCCCACCTAGCAAGACAAGCCAACACTCAATTGCAGGAAATACAGAGAACACCACAAAGATATTCCGCAAGAAGAGCAACCCCAAGGCACATAATCGTCAGATTCAACAGGGTTGAAATAAAGGAGAGAATACTAAGGGCAGCCAGAGAGAAAGGTCGGGTCACCCACAAAGGGAAGCCCATCAGACTCACAGCAGATCTCTCGGCAGAAACACTACAAGCCAGAAGAGAGTGGGGGCCAATATTCAACATTCTTAAAGAAAAGAATTTTCAACCCAGAATTTCATATCCAGCCAAACTGAGCTTCAGAAGTGAAGGAAGAATAAAATCCTTTGCGAACAAGCAAGTACTCAGAGATTTTGTCACCACCAGGCCTGCTTTACAAGAGCTCCTAAAAGAGGCACTACACATAGAAAGGATCAATCAGTACCAGCCAGTCCAAAATCACACTGAATGCTAAAGAGCTTCAACATAATGAAGAATCTACAACAACTAACAGGCAAAACAGCCACTTAGAATCAAAATGGCAGTATCAAATTCACACATAACAATATTAACCCTAAATGTAAATGGACTAAATGCACCAATCAAAAGACACAGACTGGCAAATTGGATAAAAATCCAAAACCCATCAGTGTGCTGTATCCAGGAAACCCATCTCACATGCAAGGATACACAAAGGCTCAAAATAAAGGGATGGAGGAAGATTTACCAAGCTAATGGAAAGCAAAAAAAAGCAGGAGTTGCAATTCTCATCTCTGATAAAATAGACTTTAAAGCAACAAAGATCAAAAGAGACAAAGAAGGCCATTACATAATGGTAAAAGGATCGATACAACAAGAAGAGCTAACGATCCTAAACATATATGGACCCAACACAGGAGCACCCAGATACATAAGGCAAGTTCTTAATGACTTACAGAAGGACTTAGACTCCCACACAATAATAGTGGGAGACTTTAACACTCCACTGTCAATACTAGACAGATCAACCAGACAGAAAATCAACAAGGATACCCAGGGCTTGAACACAGACCTGGAGCAAGCAAACCTGGTGGACATTTACAGAACTCTCCACCCCAAATCCACAGAATACACATTCTTCTCAGCACCACATCACACCTACTCTAAAATTGACCACATAATTGGAAGTAAAGCACTGCTCAACAAATGCAAAACAACTGAAATCATAACAAACAGCCTCTCAGACCATAGTGCAATCAAGTTAGAACTCAGAATTCAGAAACCGACCCAGAACCGCACAGCTTCATGGAAACTGAACAACTGGCTCTTGAATGTTGACTGGGTAAACAACGAAATGAAGGCAGAAATAAAGAAGTTCTTCGAAACCAATGAGAATGAAGACACAACGTGCCAGAACCTCTGGGACACATTTAAAGCAGTCTCTAGAGGAAAGTATATAGCAATAAGTGCCCATATTAGGAGAATGGAGAGATCCAAAATTGACACCCTATCGTCAAAATTGAAAGAGCTAGAGGAGCAAGATAAAAAAAACTCAAAACCCAGCAGAAGACAAGAAATTACTAAGATCAGAGCTGAGCTGAAGGAGACTGAGACACGAAAAACCCTTCAAAAAATCAATAAATCCAAGAGCTGGTTTTTTGAAAAGATCAACAAAATAGACAGACCACTAGCCAGATTGATTAAAAATAAAAGAGAGAACAACCAAATAGATGCAATAAAAAATGATAAAGGGGAAATCACCACAGATTCCACAGAAATTCAAACCATCATCAGAGAATATTACAAACAACTCTATGCACATAAACGAGTAAACCTGGAAGAAATGGATAAATTCCTGGACTCCTGTGTCCTCCCAAGCCTAAACCAGGAGGAAGCTGAAACTATGAATAGACCAATAACAAGGTCTGAAGTTGAGGCAGCAATTAAGAGCCTACCTCAAAAAAAAAGCCCAGGTCCAGATGGGTTCACAGCCGAATTCTACCAGACACACAAGGAGGAGCTGGTACCATTCCTTCTAAAACTATTTCAAACAATCCAAAAAGAGGGAATCCTTCCCAAATCATTTTATGAGACCAACATCATCCTGATACCAAAACCCGGCAGAGACCCAACGAGAAAAGAAAACTTCAGGCCAATATCCATGATGAACATAGATGCAAAAATCTTCAATAAAATATTGGCAAGCCGATTGCAACAGCAAATCAAAAAACTTATTCATCATGATCAAGTAGGATTCATCCCAGGGATGCAAGGCTGGTTCAACATACGCAAGTCTATCAACGTAATTCACCACATAAACAGAACCAAAAACAAAAACCACATGATTATCTCAATTGACGCAGAGAAGGCATTTGACAAAATTCAACAGCCCTTTATGCTAAAAACCCTCAATAAACTCGGTATCGATGGAACGTATCTCAAAGTAATAAAAGCTATTTATGACAAACCAACAGCCAATATCATACTGAATGGGCAAAAACTGGAAGCATTCCCTTTGAAATCTGGTACTAGACAAGGATGCCCTCTCTCACCACTCCTATTCAATATAGTACTGGAAGTTCTAGCCAGAGCAATCAGGCAAGAAAAAGAAATAAAGGGTATTCAAATAGGAAAGGTGGAAGCCAAATTGTCTCTATTTGCAGACGACATGATAGTATACCTAGAAGACCCCATCGCCTCAGCCCAAAAACTCCTGAAACTGATAAACAACTTCAGCAAAGTCTCAGGATATAAAATCAATGTGCAAAAATCACAAGCATTCGTCTACACCAATAACAGACTTAAAGAAAGCCAAATCAAGAGCGAACTGCCATTCGCAATTGCTACAAAAAGAATAAAATACCTTGGAATACAACTCACAAGGAACGTAAGGGACCTCTTCAAGGAGAACTACAAACCACTGCTCAACGAAATCAGAGAGGACACAAACAGATGGAGAAACATTCCATGTTCATGGTTAGGAAGAATTAATATCGTGAAAATGGCTATACTGCCCAAAGTAATTTACAGAATCAATGCTATCCCCATCAAGCTACCATTGACTTTCTTCACAGAACTGGAAAAAACCACCATGAACTTCATATGGAACCAAAAGAGAGCCCGCATAGCCAAGTCAATTCTAAGCAAAAAGAACACAGCGGGGGGCATCACACTACCGGATTTCAAACTATACTACAAGGCTACAGTAATCAAAACAGCATGGTACTGGTACCAAAACAGAGATATAGACCAATGGAACAAAACAGAGGCACCGGAGGCAACACAACATACATACAACTATACAATCTTTGATAAACCTGACAAAAACAAGCAATGGGGCAAGGATTCCATGTTTAACAAATGGTGTTGGGAAAACTGGCTAGCCATGTGCAGAAAGCAGAAACTGGACCCCTTCCTGACACCTTACACTAAAATTAACTCCAGATGGATTAAAGACTTAAACATAAGACCTGGCACCATAAAAACCCTAGAAGGAAATCTAGGCAAAACTATCCAGGACATAGGAGTAGGCAAGGACTTCATGAACAAAACACCAAGAGCATTGGCAACAAAAGCCAAAATAGACAAATGGGACCTAATGAAACTCCACAGCTTCTGCACGGCAAAAGAAACAGTCACTAGAGTGGATCAGCAACCAACAGAATGGGAAAAAATTTTTGCAGTCTACCCATCTGACAAAGGGCTGATATCCAGAATTTACAAACAACTCAAGCAGATTTACAGGAAAAAAACAAACAAGCCCATTCAAAAGTGGGCAAAGGATATGAACAGATACTTTACGAAAGAAGACATATATGAGGCCAACAATCATATGAAAAAATGCTCATCGTCACTGGTCATCAGAGAGATGCAAATCAAAACCACATTGAGATACCATCTCACGCCAGTTAGAATGGCGATCATTAAAAAATCTGGAGACAACAGATGCTGGAGAGGATGTGGAGAAAAAGGAACACTTTTACACTGTTGGTGGGAGTGTAAATTAGTTCAACCATTGTGGAAGACAGTGTGGCGATTCCTCAAGGCCTTAGAAACAGAAATTCCATTTGACCCAGCAATCCCATTACTGGGTATATATCCAAAAGACTATAAATCGTTCTACTATAAGGACACATGTACACGAATGTTCATTGCAGCACTGTTTACAATAGCAAAGACCTGGAATCAACCCAAATGCCCATTGATAATAGACTGGATTGGAAAAATGTGGCACATATACACCATGGAATATTATGCAGCAATCAGAAATGATGAGTTCGTGTCGTTTGTAGGGACATGGATGAATCTGGAAAACATCATCCTCAGCAAACTGACACAAGAACAGAAAATGAAACACCGCATATTCTCACTCATAGGTGGGTGATGAAAAATGAGAACACATGGACACAGGGAGGGGAGTACTAAACACTGGGGTCTATTGGGGGGAAAAGGGGAGGGCCAGTGGGAGGGGGAGGTGGGGAGGGATAGCCTGGGGAGAAATGCCAAATGTGGGTGAAGGGGAGAAGAAAAGCAAAGCACACTGCCATGTGTGTACCTATGCAACTGTCTTGCATGCTCTGCTCATGTACCCCAAAACCTATAATCCAATAAAAAATTAAAAAAAAAAAAAAAGAGTTACATTTCCAAACTTATCTTAAGGGAAAAATTAAAATTAAAATTAAAAAAATAAGAAGTCCCTAAGAGTTATATAGAATTACCAGACTTTTACCTATAAGGACTCTCTGATATGCTAGTCATCCTTAAGCAAATGGGAAAAATAAAACCTTTCCAGATTGTATCTATATGTCTGTATTTAAATCTCTGTCCAGGTCTCTTTATATTTCTCTCCCTGGCTATGTAAGTTTACATTGGAGTTAAACTTAATGATGTTATTTGAATCTGGTTTTTTTCCTTTTCATTTTCCTGTATGAACTACATCTACTTCAATAACATTAATAATGATTATTATATTTTCAAACTCCTCTCTATTTTATGCATCCCTTTTTCATACATATTATTTTATTTCTGCCTCACAACAATAAAATTATGGAAAAACCTGCACTCTTCACTTAGCTATTTTCAGCATAGAGTTGAGGTTTACCCACTAGATGGGTAAGAAAACCTTTACTCACAAGATGATTTAATTCCATCTTTTGCCACTTTTTTCCAGATGTAATCACCATGTTCCCTTTACAGAATTATTGACACAGAACTGGTAAACGTGTCCCCTTGAGGAGAAAAATCACTGTAAATAACTTCTCTTTAAAGAGAAAGGTGTATTGGATTTTTATACCAGACAACATGAGTGCTTGTTAAATACAGAATGATGCTCAAGTCCCCTCTGGCATTCTAAAGCCCAGTGTCAAGCTTTCTCAAGTCCAAAGGTAAGTCAGAAAAGAAGGCCACCTTCATCTTATTAGAGTGAAGTTTTGGCTGCCGCTGGAAATTCATAAAGCACCAAAGAAAGAAGAATGTCTTTATTTCTACATTCACAATCTGTTGAACCCATGTGGGGTAAATGCAGGAAAAGTTGTAGTTAATTGATTTTCAATTATCACTTATTACTTCACAGAAAGAATATTTTTCCCAATGAAAAGTGTATTGTTATTCTTTAAGTTTGGTTTTGAAAAATAGGAAAATCTATGCTAAATAATTTGCAACATTTGGAAATTATTCTACCATGAGCAGCAATGCAGTATTAATATGACCTTGAAACAGAAACTGCTTACCTGTGTTTGCCCTTCTGGCCATTAAAAATGTGTTCTGTATATTTAGGAATGTTCTTTCAGTGTGTATGATAATGTATGATAAATAAAATATCCCTTTCCTGCTCAAATTCTGAATAAATGAGAAGTAACACTCGGAAAATTCACAGCAATAGAAGAATCAACATTTCATATTTATCACTGACAAAGATAGACTGGAGGATATAGTGTACCATGACAGCTAAGATGAACTGGTTTGATCCCCATCTAATTCTCATAATCCACTTAGATATGGGACAGCCCACCAAATGAACACTTGAATCTGGAGAATGACACTTAACCAAGTATGTTTTTCACTTGTGCACACACATGGGATAAAGAGAGTCAATAAAGTGCTAGTATTTAAGATATTTGAGAGATTTAAATCTATCCATGCAGGACATGTGGACTAGTGGCTGTGGCCCACCCGCCATGTTAGTAAGTCACTCCAAGATTATAGATTTGAACGTTTTGTGGTTCAAAATGGAAGGAGAGTTTAGAGAAAAAGCCGTAAAATAAAAACTAGATATATAGAACAAACCATCTATTTCTAAAACTAAATATTCAATAATGCATTTTTTAAAAACATCTAAATAAATCTATTAAGTCATTTTTGATACAAGTTACAATGTTTTTGCATGTTATTAAACTTGGGGAATAAAGTAATTTTAAAAATTATATTTTACTACATGTGCTCATAGAAAATGGGAGATCAGTAATAACAGTTGACATGCATTGAAGAATTAGCATGTGCTACCTCCTCTTCTATGTGCTTTATATCTTTATAATTCAGTTAGCCAGAAGGTCCTATAAGAAAGGTCTTATTACATTTCTTATTTAAAATATTTGGAATTCAAGACACAGGGAAGCGGAGCAAATGCCTGTGTTAGTGTCTTAGTCCATTTTGTTCTGCTATAACAGAATACAACAAACTGGATAATTTATAATAAATAGCCATTTATTTGGCTCATGGTTCTGGAAAAGTGCAAGAGCATAGTTCTAATACCTAATGAGAGTCTTTGTGTTAGCAAACACATCTTCATGCATGTTATTGAGAAAATATGAGATCACATAGAATTAAGGGAGTGCAGCATCATCAATCTATCCTGGTATGTTTTGTTTATTTATTTTATTGAAACATAGTCTCACCCAGACCAAGCTGGAGTTCATTTGCATGATCTCTGCTCACTGCAACCTCCACCTGCTAGGTTCAAGGGATTCTCCTGCCTCACCACGCCCAGCTAATACATTTAAACACTCTTCGTGAATCTCCGAATAATAGCACAAATTAATTTCCAGATGCCATCATCATTCTGTGATTATTATCAACATTTTAATATATCCATGGAGACTCACTAAGGCCAGACACAGATGACTTAGGAACTGACTATCTGGTTGTCTGGAGAGTATACAAAGCAGCTCATTTTAGGTTGTGACCATACCTTTTGGCAGAAGGTCAACAGTCATGTAGGTAGGAATAAGTGCACAGAGACTCTAAGAAGCATCACTCAGCTTCTGCGGCGAAACAATAAAAAGGAATTAGATAAGTTTTCCAGATGATATCCAAGCAATGTGGTGATAAAGCAAAGGAGGTACACGCAGGAAAGCACTGTAAGTTTGGCTATAATCATATGATGCAAATAGAAAACAAGGGTTCATCTGCTCACTTACACCTGAGTCAATTTCTCACATGATATTTTGCCATAAGGTTCACCTTGAATTCTACACTGGGCATTGGTGCAAAATGAAGCTGTCAGTTGGAATGGGTAGTACAGGAGACATAAACTCTCATTCCTCAGGAAAAAAATTCTAGCGCAAGTAACAGTACCTACTAGTACATAAGGGTTCTGCTGATGGGCCTGAAGCGTAAATGCAATCAGCTTTAGGAAGAATTGGCTCTAGAATTATGTAAGTATTCACTTTCTATGGATAACCAACTTTCTTCCACTGGGTCTCGATAAAATAATAGCAAGGGATGATCAGATAAAAATGTCTAGAAGTTCAAGGTTGATTGTCATATTTCACCAGTCTTCAGATATTTCTGTTTGAAATCTGCCTTTGCAATCATAAGACATGTGAATCAGGGTTGATCACTAGCCATCAGAGACCTAAAAACTAAAATAAAGAGTATGCCAGAAACATTGTCTCACCTCTAAAAGTAAATCATATTAGTATCTACCATATTTAGATTGTTGTAAGGATTAAAAGAGGTTGTAAATCACATAACACAGTGTCTATTACCTAGGAGAGTGTTGATAGAGGCTATCTGATTTTTAAATGAAATCATGATTAAAATAGTTTAATAGCCTTAATGTAGCTGAACTGCCCACTATCACTCGCCAGATACCTATTTACTGAGGCATAGTTTTGCTCATAGAACACACAGAACAACTCCAAAGAATACTTGTCACTAATGCAAGCAACCATGCTCCTCTAATAGTGTCCAAGCCATCTTTTACACTCTAATATTTTGCCGTGTATGCCCAATGTGCATGCTAAGCAGATGGAAATGGAGTCTGTTTTCCATACCCATGATCTACATCTATGTCTTATGTTTTTCTCTGAGATGTCAAGAATTCGCAGCCATAGACCCTGTGTTACTTCCAGGAGTCACTGCATGCATTTTAAAGCAGAAATTGGCACACTTTTTCTGCATAGGATCAGATAGGAAAGATATTAGTCTCTGTGTCCACAGTCTCTGTCACAATTATGCTATGCCATTGTTGTGGCCCAAAAGAAGCAGTAGACATAAACGAATGACAGTAGCATTTCATTACAAATGTATTTACATAAATAGGTTGTAAGTGGCTTGCCAGCATCTACCTTAAGCCATACCAAACAGCTAGGTTAAAAATGCTGTCAGGAATTTGCACTTATGAACATGAAAATTAATTCTAGGATCTGAATTCAGAAAAGCAAAAAATGTCTCTTTGATGCCTCAAATATTTTTTAGCCAAGTATAACCTTTTTTATTTCTTTTTGCTCTCTGCCAGAGTGTACTTCTAACAGAGACTATAAAAATTACAAACAGATTCCCTGCCGTTGATGGGAAAATGAGCGAGAGCCAATGGATAGGAGATCCTGACAGGCCATTGACCTAAACTTCTAGCATTGATGCCTAGAATGAGAATGAGATTCTTTGTCACAAAAGACATTTAAGTTTATAACAAATTGAAAATTCTTAAAAGGGTCAAATTTTCAAGCTTACTATTATTTTTTGTTTATTGCAGAATTTTTTTCTGTGTAACAGATATACAGTTAATGGCAGAAGGGAGACAGGTGGGTTTACATTCATACTCTACTTTTTCCCCCCAAATTAATTCTTTGACACATTTTTTAAAAGCCCTGCCATATTGTAAGTACTAGAATAAAATGATAAGCAAAAACCAATGCATGTCCCATGCCATTACAGCACTTGTATTGCTCAAGCTTTGTCATCTGGATAAAAGTAATGGACTCTTCCGAGGTTCACAACTAGTTTATATTTTGCTAGGTGGTAGGGATTTAATGGACATTTACTATATGAGGTTCCTCATATAAACGAAGACAATTATTAGATGACTAGACATAGTGGTTCCTTTATACCCCAAATCACATCTCTTTATTATTTCTAATTGCAGGTTCTAATAAATCAAAGACATATAACATGTTGCTTACAGTATAGGAAAAAGCTTATTACACTAATTAAGTCTATAAATAAATTATGAATTTTTCATTGCTTTAAAAAAATCTAAAAGATGCAACTAATTATTGGTACCTTAGTAATATATTTACAGGTTAATGATATAAATGATTGCAAGTTTACGAAAAAGATAAATATGTCAGCAAATAACCACTAGAGATTGGTTAAAAAAAATAAAACTTGATGGCAAATACTCAGAACATGTCTGTGACAAGCCTGGAGGATGCCTGGATTTTGTGGGGTAGAAGGGCCTCTGTCCTGTATATGGGGAGCGCTTCTACTGTGCATGAGGTTTAGGAAAGGATGATTCTCCTTTGAGTCGGCATTCAGCGGGTGGAAAGGCGAGGTTATTTGGTGCGGTAGAAATGGAGTTGGTGTGCTTTATAAAGGGGTTTATAAAGGGGTAAGCCAAAGATTCTGAGTTTAGGAAGATAAGCCCTGCTGCTATCTCTTGTCCAACTAATGCTTTCAATGGCTTTTAAATTCTGTAAGAATTTAAAAGAAGATCCCCAAATCTCTCTTGAATTCCTTCAACATTATGATGTTTGGTCATTGTTGACTTACCATCCTCTAAATGTTTCAGACAAATCTGAGCAAAATCTTGTCAGGTTAGCTTTCAGTCTTACAAAGGCCCATGATTACAGGAAAGGAAAAGTAACTTTTAGATTCAGATCATCATGCACAATTTTATTTTCATTTACTCTAATTCTTTTTAGGACTGAAATACTTGTCAGTGTATTCATGTAGTAATTACAGAGATAATCCTGACTCACTTTCCTGTAATGACCGACATCATGATCTAAATTCAATTATAAGCACACTCATGATTATGAATAAATCAAGTTTGTTGGTTCTTGCAGGAGCATTGCAGGAAGAAACAGTATATATGTGTGTGTGTGTGTGTGTATACACATACATATATGTATATTCACCATGTCTTTCAGTGAGAAAGTTTTCCATTTCACAATGATGAAAGAGGTCCAAAGCACTCAACTTTATACCAGAGGATGCTGCATTTGGAGACTTATCATTGGTCTATGTTGTTGGCAGGTTAAGCATTCAGTTGTGATAAAGTCAAGCCAACCTCGGAAGTGGAAGTCCATATTGTTGAATCTATGACAAGTCTGCCACCATGGGCACTTTGTACACATTCAAACTGAGCGAACACAAGAATGGCTTGGAAAGAGGCTGACATTTCAGAGCACATCACCTTGTCCACCTTTGTACTAAGAACTTTCTGAGTCTGTTAAGAAGTCACGTCACATACAAATCATTTCAATGTCTGTGCTCACTTCAACAGAACCAGTTACACGTCTCTGCTTCAGTTCACTTTGTGCCAATATTTGTATGTCTTACTTTTAAATCCATAACCATACAACCAAATTATGAGCAGCTACTCCAAAATCAGTAAGGATCTGCACATCTGGCCAACTTTTGGTGCAACAAAATGTGGAAGGTTGTACAGAGAATCATAGAGCAGGATCTTAGATAGACAGACAGGGTGTCAGATAGGCAGGCAATATTTAATGCCGACTTTTTGGAAAGAGTGAGTCTAGCAGACACCTAGAAAAATGGAATTCTGGACACAGAAGGGAAAAAAAGGAGTATTTATTTAGTATGCTTTAGGGATGGCAAAGAGCCCAGTAGGTAGACAGAGAGAATGGATGTGGGGGCAGGAAAAAAAAAACATCAATTGCCAGACAGCCTAGCTATCTGATTTCTTCACTATAACATGGGCTCCAGTGTTAGACAGATAGCAATAGTCTTCACCTTCTTCAGTCTCTATAATAACATTTATGTCACTAATTGCAAGCTGTCTCTATTTTTCTTTCTTTTTTCAGTGA
Organism: Callithrix jacchus; assembly: GCF_049354715.1. Taxonomy (NCBI): domain Eukaryota; kingdom Metazoa; phylum Chordata; class Mammalia; order Primates; family Cebidae; genus Callithrix; species Callithrix jacchus. Next base: position 60,228,625 of record NC_133517.1, on the reverse strand, counting down.
AAGCTGATGCAATGATGACCACCATATTCAGTCAGGAGTTTAAATTTTAAGCCCTACCTTTTCTACTCATTGGCTTTGTGAGGTCAGTGAAAAATTGTCAGAGATTAATTCTGCATCTGTGAAAGATGATTGTAATTCATAATGCACTGTTTCTGAGCTTAAATAAGAAGATGGTTTAGAAAAAAAAAATGCTTGCAAATGCTAGACACTGTATTCATGTCCAATGCAATAGAAATTCAAGTCCTCTTTGCTTTCACTTTAGTAACTCTAGCATGGGGCAGAAATAACATCCTCACAATAATGATGAAATGGCTCCTGATCACCACGACAAGTCAATATTTCTCCAGTTCAGTCCTCACTGTGGAACAGTGTGGAAACTCTAATTTCCTGTATTTCCTCCCAGCTGGTTCAAGACAAACCTTTAGCAGGTAGGTACAGTGATCCCGGCTGCTTTGCATAATCCTGGATTTTCTGGAGCATACTACAGTGTTCAAAATATTTGTTAGAGAAATTTCGCAGAAGCCGCTGAAAGTTGCATTACAACTTGTCATCCTAGAGCCTTGCCTGGTATTGCCCAGAGCTACCATTAAGAAAACAATTTGCATAGCTTATGCCAAAGGGTTTGAGTTCTGTCTTTTCTCTATTTGATTTGCATAAGTCAAACCAAATGGGCACACATCAGCCTCCTTTACTTCTACCATCAGATTGACTGATACTTCACTCATTCAGTAACCATTATCATTTGTCAAAGACATTCCAGGCTCTAATTTAGGCTCTGTGTCATTGAACATAAATGCCAAGTTTCTTGTCATTGTGGGGCTTTTATTTCAATGGAGAGAGGAGAAGATCATAGGAACTGTATGTATTATAAATAATACTATTTAGGGAAAGTATTGTTTTAAAATTCCAGTATATAACGAAATAGCTTGAAAGTTGGTAGGGTAAGTCACTTAGCAGTTATTTTCTCAAAGAAGGTGTTTACACTAAGAAATGTGTCATTTTTCTTATACCAATTAGTTAGATGACTCTAAAGTCTAGTTTCCAAAGGATGGTGCTGGTTTATCCTGTTATCTAAGTGTTATTATTAATAGTACTCCATCCCTGGGCTTAGAAGATAAATCACAAGTCATTCTAACAATATGCATTCTATTAAAAAACTGTTGGCTTCTAGTAATATTTTAGGTGAGACTGCCAGTCCAGCCATAATACTTGTCAAAAAATTTTTAATATGTTCCAACCCTATTGCCAATATTAGGAAACAATTTCAGGATAACACTAATTTTCTGATTGAATATATGTGATCTTGTCTGTGAGACAAAGAAAACTGTAGCAGAATTGAGTTTTGTACGAATACATGGAATTCACAAATGTGAAACATATGAGCTACCTCATTCTCCACCTGGATTATGAGCCACACCCATTCACAGGTGGTATTATGTCTTTCTGTCTGATTGCAGGTCACTGTTCTTTCACTATTTCACAATATCTCACAACTGGAATCCATCCGAAACCCGAGTCCATAGGTAAGCTCCCTTCATTCTTCAAAGTAAAGCGTCACATTTATCTAAGTGTGCATGTAGATCTTGACAGAGCAGGAGCATCGCCATCTTGGACAAGCACCACCATTCTAAAGTTCTCCTTGATCAAAAACCACCTGAATCCAAAGGGCATCAGCTTAATAGCTAAGGTCAGCATGACCATAAACCACAAATAAAACATCCAACCAGAAACATTTCAACCCTAAGTTAAACATCTCCCTGACCGGAGACATGCCAGCCCCAAGATAACCTCCCCTCCAGGCCTGGAGAGATGTCAGCCCCAAGATAAATAACCTCCCCTCTGACCAGAGACATTCCAACTGCACAGTAAACTTCTCCTTGACACAGAAACATTCCAAGTCTGTGATAAGTTCACTTGCCCTGAACCCTGAAATTCTCCTAGTGTGTACGAGAAACTGCTCCTGACCAAAACCAGCCAGAATCCCCTCTCAGATTTATTATCTTAAATGAATCTGTCTTTGACTATTGAGCTGCTTTTTTTTTCTCTCCTCTTTCTTTAACTCTTACAGTTCTAAAACATTTAACTTGTAAAACTGTTACCATTTGTACTGGATCCCTATCTTTTAACTGTTTTTATGATTCGTTAATGAATTACTGTAGTCTTGTGCCTCCAACCCCGTTCTTTCTGTAAGTTCTATGGTTTTTATTGTATACTTTTTCATAGTAAGGTGTTTTCGTAGGAACACAGAGGTCTCATTACAGCAGAAGTGACTATAGGTTGCTATTGATTCAATCATACATTCTTTTATTTGACAGCAAGTATTTCTTAAAATCTTCTTGATTCACAACAATCAATTTAAATAGCATGTTTTGTGTCCAACCAGTGAGGCTTCATGATTAACTTCTCTATTTTCCTAGATAACAGTTATGGGAGAGGCCAGATCTCCCTAATGGGTGAAGAGGCAAACCTCTGTAGCAACAGTATCAGCACTGACTGAGTGGTTAAGTTAAATATTAAAAGCCGAAAGAGCCAGTGCACTTAGACAAAGAGTGGGATGTAACAAACGCCCACCAAGAGTTTTGCCTTGGCCTTTCCTGGGCCTTGAAGCATGATAAGATATTGAAGGAATTCTTAACAGAACTCATTTAGAATTAAGCAAATTTTACTGGGGGTCAGAAGAAATTCCCCAGGCTTCCACAAATAAGTGTACTGGGGGGTCTAAAGGAACTCCCCAAACCTCCATTATTTATCAGGAGAAAAGATGAGTAATCACTCCAGTGCCTGGACCCATTTAGATGAAGAAAATTTACTGAGGTTCCAGAGGAAGGTCTTTAGAACTCAGATAATGTTTGCATATTAAAAGAAGTTAATCACTGCTTTAGATGACTACACATAGACATATAGCTTAGAAGGTATAAGCTTCTAAGCTATATATACTTATACATAGAAATACAGCTTAAAAGGTATATAAGCTCTGGAAAACTTTGTACTTTGCAGCTGGTCTGGTGCTATTTTCCAGGACTTCTTCCTGTTCCTGATTACAGAAATAAACTCCCTCATTGCCCAGTTCATCTGCATCTCCATACTGGGCTGTGGAAACAAACAGCCCGACCATTTTTTTGGTCAACAGTTAAACACTCCGCTTAGCTCTCAGCTGAACAGAGTCAGGAAAGAATAAATAGGCACTAAAAAATACTGTTTCACATTTCTACTACATATTATGTGTTTCACTTAAATAACATTTAGTTAAACCCCATGAGGTGGATTTATAAACTCATTTTTACAAGTGAAGGAAAAAAAGGTTTAACTAAGAATTTTAGGCCAGACACAGTGGCTCACTCACACCTGTAATTCAGCACTTTGGGAGGCCGAGACAGGTGGATCACTTGAGGTCAGGAGTTTGAGACCAGCCTGGTCAACATGGTGAAATCCCATCTCTACCAAAGAATACAAAAATTAGCCAGGAGTGGTAGCATGCACCTGTAATCCCAGAGACTCAGGAGGCTGGAGTGAGAGAATTGCTTGAATCCAGGAGGTAGAGGTTGCAGTGAGCAGAGATTACGCCACTGCACTCCAGCCTGGGCAAGAGAGTGAGACCCTGTCAGGGGCAGGGGTAGGAGGGAATTACAGTGTGTTGAGTTTGTCTGTGTTAATCTGCTGATGAGTTGATCAAGTAAGAGTTTTCAATAATGGTCTGTCCAATTCCAAAGCTCATAATCTGTCACTCTAGAGTGACAGATTATAGAAAAACTGATTTTTCAGACTCTCAGTATTTACCATATAACTCCCTGTAAAGTAGACCTTAATAAATGTTGCAGATGAAGAGGTAATGTGTGGTTTTAATTCTGTTACTGGTTGTCATAAGAGTGAATCTTTTCAATAGTTTTAAAAAGAAGTAGCTACCAAGTTTAAGTCATATCCGTAGTCCAGTGTCTATCAAAAGCTGAGTTGAGGCGAAAAAAATGAAGTAGGGAAAAAAGAGACAAACAGAAACAAAGAAAAAAAGACAAATGCACACAGGAAGAAAGGGAATGCATAAATAAGTAAATATTGTTCATTGGCCGTTTATGATTTATATCAAAATTCCTCCCCATCTGGGTCATCAGGATGTGAAAAGCAATGGATTTTCCCTGTCAGAAAAAAATTACCTTGATTATTCATGCTGACGAATCCCAGGACTCACTCATTGCAATACTAAGGATTTTGTGGTCTCCAGCTAGTTCCTGAGCTCTAGAAGAGGATGAAGACCGAAGGTTAATTACAGTATTTGACTAATTGTGTTTTCTTGTGCTGTACCATATGGAAACAATGGAATAAATATGCGTGTAATGAAGACTTGAAAACTCTCCACTGGGTTGCCAGTGAAAGCCTCAGGATGCAGGTCTCAGATGAAGAGAAATGATCGTCTTTTATCTTTCAAGGAAAAAAAAAAGTCTCTGAAAATACTGTATTCATGGATTCTAGATCAGTCTTGTAACTTTTGTGGCTTTTAGAAGTCCTTGTTGGACTCATAAAAGTTAGAAGTGGGAGAAATTTGGATTTTTAAATAATAGTTATAATGACACAATCATAATAATTTAGACTGAAATCAGACCTCTTTGTTCTCTTGCAATGTGTGCCTCAATCAACAAATTACTTATCCTTTATTTATAATTATGACGTTATCCTGTGGGTCCAAAGTAAAGCTATGGATTACGCAGCGACATCTTGGAATAGAGTATAAATTAATATTAAATAAATGCAAAATATACCTACAGAAAATTTTAAAAGGATGCTGATGTTGTTTTTTTTTTAATTATTAAATGCAATTTCATTCAGGGTCACTAAGCCTCAACAATCTTTCCCTATTAATGTGCCGGAAAGCACTGTTGGAACTAACATAATCTGAGTACCAATTTTATCCTCCTGGAGATGTCTGTTATACACAAAAGAAAAATGTAACAGTCCACTTAAAGGAGTTAGTTATTTTTGGAGGCTTGTTGTGTGAATGGAAGACATTTTAGTTTTATCCTAGTACTTATATAAACCAGCTTAGAGGCTTAAAGGAACCAATTCACAGATGTCCTCAAGTGAAGTGGCTAAATGGTGTGATTTCAAAAATAAAAGACTTGAATATGTAATTAGCTGGCTGTTCCCCATTCAGTCGTTTGCTCTATCTAGCTATGCATTCACCTAGCTTCCACTTTGAGTATATGCATTGCATACCCATAAATAGCAATGCGTAGCACTCTTAATGTTCTTTAGGAAATGAATCTATGGCCATTTTTGTTCATATCAGTTGGTTGCTTGATCTGAATACATTCAATGGTCGATTCTGCTAAGTGAAGAAAAGTGAGCAGTACTAGGTGCTGTTAAAATTATCGATCAAATTACTTTTTCACACTACATTTACTTATTAACTACATCTCCTTCTCACTGGCTTGGAGCCGTGCATAATAACAGATTAGCTGCATGATGCATTTGTATGGTGAGAATGGGAAGCACGGCTCCTCATGATAGCATTTGACTCTGGATCTGAACCAGTACAATAGGTACAGTAGGTAATTGCTCTGGTTTATAGATTAGCAATGAAGACTGGAGAGATGAATAGTAATGATAAAATTATGTATCATATTCTGGCAGACTCAGAGTTTAAATTCATGTCTTAGTTCAGATAATAAAAAAGTAAAACAAAGAGCAAAATGACTTCAGACAAGTTCCTAAGAAGTCTGGCTGCATGGATGCTCACTCTTAGCCATGGGCAATTCACCTGACACCCTACAGCTCGGTTTCCAATCCCTCAAATGAAGAGATTGGTTTTACCTACTAGAGATGGTGTGAGAATCAGTGAGTTAATGCAGGTTATAACCTTAGCACAGTGTCTGTCACATATGAGCCTCAGGAACTATTGACATGAAAAATAATTCTTACACTTTGCACTGCATTTTAGAGCTTTCGAAGCGATTTTATTTACTTGTCAAAGTTTGCATCAGTTCATTTTCCTACCCCAACCTGATACATCACTAGCAAGGGAGAAAAGCCGAGCAAGGAGGGAAGAGGGCTCACTTTCAGTGAGAATGTAATGCGCAGTCACTTTTAGGTTGAGCTTTGATTTCCTAGTTGACTCAGCATCTGCATTTGTAAAGAAAAACAACCTAAATTGAGAAACAAAGCCCGTCACTATGGTCACATAACGCTATATGAAGCACAAGCAGGATTGCAACCCAGTTTTTAAAATGTGTGTGGGCACATAGTAGGTGTATATATTTATGGGTTACGTGAGATGTTTTGATACAGGCATGCAATGTGACATAAGCACATCATGGAGAACAGGGTGTCTGTCTCCTCGAGCATTTATCCTTTGAGTACAAACAATCCATTTACACCCTTTCAGTTATTTTAAAATGTACGATTAAGTTGTTACTGACTATAGTCACCCTATTGTGCTATTAAATATAGATCTTATTTATTCTAACTATTTTTTTACCCATTAGCCAACACAACCTGTCCTACCAGCCATCCACTACCTTTCCCAGCCTCTGGTAACCATCCTTCTACTATGCCAATATGTTGTTCAATTGTTTTGATTTTTAGATCCCACAAATAAGTGAGAACATGAGATGTTTGTCTTTCTGTGCCTGGCTTACCTAGCATAATGATCTCCAGATTATTTTTTTAGAACTTAATCTTGAATGACTTGAAAATTTATACTATTTCCTCTTCACCAGGTGTTTGCAAACTTTGGCCTGTAAGGCAAATCCAGCCTACAGTTTTCTTCTGTTGGATGTGTGAGCTAAGGATGATTTTTACATTTTAAAATCATTGAAAAACATATTTAAAAAAAAGAGCATATTTTATAATATGTGAAAATTACATTTTTTTTTTTTTCCTTTTTGAAAAGGAGTCTCACTCTGTCACCTGGAGTCAGGCTGGAGTGAAATGGCACAATCTCAGCTCACTGCAACCTCTGCCTTCTAGGTTCAAGAGATTCTGCTGCCTAAGCCTGCCAAGTAGCTGGGATTACAGATGTGTGCTACTACACCTGGCAATTTTTGTATTTTTAGTAGAAGCGGGGTTTCACCATGTTTGCCAGGCTGGTCTCAAACTCCTAACCTCAAGGGATTCACCCCTCTTTGCCTCCCAAAGTGATGGAATTACAGGCATGAGCCACTGTGTCTGGCAGAAAATTACGTTTTATTAATATCTATTGTCCTTAAATAAAGTTCTGCTGAAGCATAAGCACACTCGTTTGTTTGTGCACTGTCTATGGCTGCATTTGCATTACAGCTATAGAGTTAGAGGTTGCAACAGATACTGTATGACTTGTAAGTCTAAAATACCACTTCCTTGGCTTTTTATGGAAGATGTTTGCAGATACCTGCTCTATGTTGTTACTTTCCCAACATTTTCCAATGGTTCAACATCTTCACTGATTTTTCACATTAGCATACTAATACTATTTACTTATGTTTGTATTAAAGCAATTGCATTGCTTTAATAGATTTATTTTTTAAAAAATCATTTCTTATTACCCTCTTAAATATAAAGCCTTTATTTAAAAGTCAACATAAAATAAATGCATGTTTATTAAATTCATTTATGAGTATACCAGCAAAGTCATTTTTAGTATCTCCCATGGTTGGTGTAATGTAATTGGAAAACACTTTATTATTCTATTCAATAATCAAGGTAGATTGTCAGAAAATAGATGATTCAGCAGTTTTTTCCTACTTCAAATTCTGGAGAGATGCTATTGCCTCATATCTTCAGACAGGATACATCAGGGAGCAATGTAGGCTGAAGGATTAGTATTTATAAATGAATAAGATGAGAAGGGGAGAAATTGTAGGAGCACTGCCAGAAATAATCTGAGTAGCATAAACTATGGTAGTGGCATGGGAGACCCCAGGGGATAGTGTTCTTATGGAAGGCAGAGTGAGGTTTGTGGGAGATGTTTTGCCTCAAGGACAATATGTGAAACTACTTATAGTATTAGGGACTTTCTGATTTGTTACCTAGAATATCTAGACGTATTTACACGTCTACTGTAGAAGAATGTAGAAATCCTGAAAAACCTATTTCCTATCACTGAGCTTGATTTATTCATTTGTTCATGGGACAGCCCGTATCAGACACCACTCCAGGTGATTTAGTAATCAAGGGAGACAAATAACATGCCTTTATTTAAAAAAAATTAAGTTTCAGGATACATGTGCAGAACGCGCAGATTGGTTATATATGTAAATGTGTTTTGTGGTGGTTTGCTGAACCTATCAACCCATCACCTAGGTATTAACCTCAGCATGCATGAGCTATTTTTTCTGATGTTCTCCCTCCCCTACCCCCATGATAGGCCTTGATGTGTGTTGTTCCCCTCCCTGTGTCCATGTGTTCTCATTGTTCAACTCCCACTTATGAGTGAGAACATGCGGTGTTTGATTTTCTGTTTCTGTGTTAGTTTGCTGATGATGATGGCTTCCAGCATCATCCATGTCCCTGCAAAGGACATGATTTCATTTTTTATGGCTTCATAGTATTCCATGGTGTATATGTACCACATTATCTTTATCCAGTCTACCACTGATGGGCATTTAGGTTGATTTCATGTCTTTGCTATTGTGAAAAAATGCTGCAATAAACATATGTGTTCATGTATCTTTATAATAGAATGATTTATATTCCTTTGGGTATATATACAATAATGAGATTACTGGGTCAAATGGTATTTCTAGTTCTAGATTTTTGAGGAATAGCTACATGTCTTCCAAAACGATTAAACTAATTTACCTTCCCACCAACAGTGTAAAAGCATTTCTATTTCTCCACAGCATTGCCAGCATCTGTTGTTTTTTGACTTTTTAATGATCCTCATTCTGAGTGGTGTGAGACGGTATCTCACTGTGGTTTTGATGTGGATTTCTCTAATGATCAGTGTTGTTGAGCTTTTTTTAATGCTTATTGGCTGCATAATTGTCTGATTTTGAGAAGTTTCTGACATGTCTTTCTTAAGATTACTATTGTTACACTCATGCATGCAGCAACATAAGCTCCACAGAATCATGTGGAGTAGAAAAAGCCAGTCTCACAAGGTTGTATATTCTGTTATCTTAAGTATTCTAAGACTCTCATCCTGTGTAGCTCCCACCTGCTCCCTGACCACTGGGTTCTGCCTGTGACTTAATCACATGGAATAAAATAGAAAGTACAGTATGCAAAATAGTTCCACGAGGAGGAAACTTAGATTCCACTCACACCATTGTATCATCTTACTCTGGAAAGTTGCTGGAAACTATTTCTTTTGCATGTAAATGACAAAAAACATTTAGGATATTTGGCCAACTGGACACATTGCTAGACACAGATGTCTGCAATTGCAAAGTATTATCATACAGGGATCGTGATGAAGAACTCCACAGCTGAAGCAGCAATGGGACAGCCCCTCCAGCCTGGACTTTGGGCAGGTAGGTGCCTGGGGCTGGAGGGGCAGATCATGGGGAAAATCACTGGATTAAGATGTTGGGATGCCGCAGCCATGGCCCCCCTCACCCTAGACACATGATCCTGCATGAGCCTGCCAGGCCCCTCTGCCTTTCTCTGAAGTGTGATTGCCACTTCTTGGTTCCCCAGAACACCTTGACGGGTGTGTAGGGGCAGGAAGGAAGGCTTTTAAGGCACAAGAAAGGAGAGTCATGGTCAAGGTGCCCACCCCCAATAGGCCCCAATAAAGCATGACCCTAAAGGTATGGCCCCAGGTGTGGAGGATCCAGGTGAACTCTTGCTGCTATAGTCACCAGGAGCCTGAAATGTCACCCATCACCGAAAGTCTAGCAAAGTGAACTATGTTAATTTTTTTTTAAGTATACTGATATTTTGTATTCATTTAAGTAACATATCTGGTCTATTAAGGTCATTTCAGCTGCTTTTTAGGTGGATTTTTTTCTGGAATGATGGAAGTTGTCACCAGGAGTCTCTGCCATGAGGGTCCTGTGCCCCTAGATGGTGGACTTGGAGGAGGGGACCCACAGGTGGTTGTTCTTGCCAAGGCCATGGATGTACAAGTTAGTAAGGGCCAGGACTGCCTCCCAGATCAATGAATCCCATCTAGATCGACCCTATTTGCAGTCCTTCTGGAAGAACTTGAATCCTCTGATGATGTCCCTATTGCTGGAGAGGAGGATTGTGAGGTCTTCCTCAGATACTGATGGGATGTTGGAGAGGTGCAAGGTGGCCAAGTGTGGGAAGATGTTCTGGAAGTTCTTGGAGCCTATATTCTTTAAATGGTGCAGGAGTGAGCTGCTGTAGTCCTTGGTGAAACCCTGGTCCTCCTGGCCCTCTTGGGGCATTGTATGTTCTGGTGTTCTGACAGCATGACATGGATGAGCTTCCCATAAAGCTTGTGGTCATTCATTTAACTCAAGGCAGATGGGCCCTGGCATCTGTCAGCTACCTGCACCAGGATGTACTTCTTCTTTTTGAACAAGATCTTTATGCACTGCATGTTACCATTAACACAGAAAAAACTAAAGAGTCTTTAGGATGTGACTTTCTCTGCGTTGAGGGTGCTGACCAGCAAGACAGAATTTCTTGCCCTGCCAAGACTAGGATGAAAATCAACTCTGCTTCTACCCATGGAATGACCAAAGGGGCCAAGGATATTGGGAAAAGAAAGGCCTACAACTTGAGGAGTGACAAACGTGGGAGGCAAACCAGGCTCTTGCATATGGAAATGCTCAGGTTATACCAGGTGCACCAAAGGTCTTCCCCGGAGAAGGCTGGCTGTCTCAGGGGGTAGATCTGGGCTCTGGGCATATGTAGTTGCAGCTGTTGTCATTGTTGCACATGCCATTGAGGCTGGAGGAGCGTGGAGAAGTCGATGTGCAGCATGCAGTAGGCATTATAGATGTCCTGCCCATTCAGGAACAGCTTGGTAAGCAGGACGCTCACTGGATCCACTTACTGCAGTAGGGCCTGGCACTGGTTGTTCTTGGTGAACGTGATGCTTGTCAGAACCATGCTGAACTTGGAGAAAATCTGGTGCAGCATGTCCAAGGTCATAGGTTAGAGAAATTCTCTACCATGATCCTGAGCATGGAGCTCTACCAGGGCATCACCATTGCCACATCCACTGCAGTGGCCAAGGCAGCCAAGGTGGCAAAGGCCAGATTTCCTGAACCACATTCACGGCCTACAGGGCCACCTGTGCCTATGCCTGTTGAAAGAGCTGTTGATCTTGAGCCCCACGTGGCTGGAGAACTGGATATAGATTTACTGACTGCAAAGCGCAGGCATCACCAAGGTGTAGGGGTGGACCATAGTGTTGGCAGCCTCATCGGTGTTCATCTCAATGAAGGCCTGGTTTTTCCTTTTCAGCATCGGAAGACTGGTTACCTTCCCAAAGGGCAGCCACAGGAAAATGACTTCCCCTTCAGTGACATCACGGGGTAGCCTCTGAATGCAGATCACTCTGGATGCAACCCTGGTGCTTCTCTTGTCATCTTTGAACTTCTTGCCACCATTTCTATTTGCTGCAGAGGCCAAGCTGCTGCTCATGATTAAGGATCCATGAATATCACAAGTTAAAAAAAGCTGGTTAAATCCTCGCTTTGTACCAGCTGCTACATCGAGGACTGTCCTGTTCATGTTACACACAGTAGGCCTGCGGGAGAGGAGCAGAGGCACTGGAATTTCTTCTATTTCTTACAACTGCTTGTGAATCTACAATTAACTCAAAAAGAAAAGGTTATTTTTTTAAAAAAATTGACTTGCAGAACAAGGGAATAGGAACATCTTTAGTTGGCCAACACATCTTGGCTGTGGCTCCGTGTCAAGAGAGAGGCTTTCAAAGATTAGGGGTAAAGGGCCCACAAAGAGAATGCAATCCAGGCGTAAGCTAGAAGGCAAGAATATGCTTGTCAATGAGGGTAGAGGGCGATTTTAGGATCTGAAGTGAGTGGAGTAGAGGCAAGAGAGAAGTGACAAAGGGAGCAGACAGAAAGAAGGGTGCTGGGAGTATAGAGAAAGGAGAAATCTGTGAGTTTCCCGACTCCGCTGTAGGTCAGCAGGTGCTAGGTGGGGAACCACCTCCTGATGTGGACAAAGCTAGCAGCCCATGCCAAGCAGGACAAGGCCAAGAATGCCAAACTCTGCTAAGTAATTCAGTGGAGTCCCAGGAACTTTCTTCGGCTGAATAATATTTCATTGTATGTACATATCACATTATGTGTATCCCTTTACTATTTTCATGTACAGAGCTTCATAAATGAGAACTTTATAGATGTCGTATGTGATAAAAGAAGGATTCAAGTTCAGGGCTTCTCACAGAGTGGCTGTCTCTTTCTAGCACCCTTTTCTGTCTCCCTCCAGGAAGAAAGACTCAAGCCTAACGATTCCTCCAGGACAGTCTGAATTCTGACCTAGGCATTTTTCCTTCTTTTCCTTCCTTGAAATGAGTCATAATTGCGTGTTTTCACTTGGAATCTGAAACTATCTCTCTGATCCATCTAAGCACAGTTTTATCTGAATGGAACTTCTGCTACTGCCTTGTCCCTGAAGGGGACAGGGTCAGTAATGAGAACCCAAAGAGTCAATATCCTATTGAGCCTCAAGCTCAGTTGGGGCTTGAGCACTGTCTGGTGTCAATTTCGCGTTTTACAGATGAAAAAACGGAAGCAGAGAATAAATTCCCCGTGGTAACACAGAAAGTCAAGCAGAAGAAGCCAGGACACTGAGCCAGAGCCCCAGGGACCAGGCTTGCAGATTTCCTTCTAGATCACTCAATCCGCAGACAAGATCACCAGAGCAGCTAGTAATAATATGTCCTTGTGACTCGTCACAATGCTAGCCCCCTTAGATATCCAACTACTCTTTAGTACATACACTTCATAAGCACAGGCCCAAAGAAATATGTTGATCCCTTATTTTCATTACTGGCAAGATTACCTTCATCTCCCTCCACCCTCCTCTCTGAAAAAGAATGAGAAAGATTTATAACATTTCTCCTAACATTCTTTACACACACAATTTAGTTTTCTTTCTAAGCTATTAGTATCTTCTAGGTGTCTCTCTTTCCCCTGCCACGTGTGATTACATCAGAAAATGTCTTTTTTTTTCCTTCCTACTTGCAGCGGCAAAGGACAGCTTTAGAAATGGCCTTCTCTGTGTAGAGAGAGCACTGCCTTCATTATGAAATCATCCACGAGTGTTTTGATTGGATTGCTAGTGGCTGTTATAGCTATTTCTTTTTCATTTTTCTCCATTTTTTCTTTTAACTTCCCCTTCCTTTTATATTGTAGATTTTATAGACTTTTTACAAGAACTTTTAGTAGACCTTCAATAAAGAAAGACCTTCTAGGATTATAAGTGTCATTTATCTGAGAAAGGGTCATTGCTAATTATCTGTAAAAAGGCAATACATGTATATGGGGGAAAGTACAGAGAATAATTTCAACTAAACGAGGAAGGCTCGCATTAAAAACAGGCCCAGAGAAAGATGAATACGGACAGTGGAATGTGCTTCGGTATAATAAATTTCAGGGCAGGCACTGCGGCTCACACCTATAATCCCAGTATGTTGGGAGGCTGAGGCGGGTGGGTCACCTGAGGTAGGGAGTTCAAGACCAGCCTGGCCAACATGATGAAACCCTGTCTCTAATAAAACTACAAAAGCAATTAGTCAGATGTGGTGGTGAGGACCTGTAATCTCAGTTAGAATCGCATGAACCTGGGAGGTGGAGGTTGCAGTGAGCCGAGATCATGCCATTGCACTCTAGCCTGGGTGACAAGAGCAAAACTCTGTCTCAATAAATAAATAAATAAATTGTGATGTTTCACAGTGTTAATGAACAGAGTGTACAGATTCTTAATCACTTAGCCTGGTTGCTAGTAATGAAAGCAGGTCTTCTCCTCTTCCTTCTTCTCTTTTCCTTTTTGGATGGTCTTTTTCGCATGCCGTCACAAGTGGTTTGAGGCCTGAAACTAGACTCTGTTTGTTCATCTCAGCCCTCCAGACCCAGGATGTTGCCAACCAAGGGAGGACCCTGAGCAGACACTCACGTCTCTACACCCAATACCTCTTTTTGATTCCCCTTTTTCCTGTCTCATCCCCACTTTAGAGTTGGGGATAGATAGATCCTCACTTTCTCAGGTCAGGTTAGCATGTGACACACTTATGAGGAAAGGGGAATATGTAGACATTCATTGGGGGATTTCTGCAGGTTAACATCCACCCATTTTAGCTCTGCTTTTACACAAACAGGAGGGCTCAGCCTTGCAGAAATAACATATATCCATGATGGAAAATCCCAAAAGCCCCAGATACAAAGGCCCTCGTTTTCTTAAACCACGAAATCTTTATTAGTAGCCATCTGCCATTAGGCTTTCCTAATCATGAAGAGAATACATTTTATTCAAGTAAAATGTTGGGTGACTTCTGTCCAAGCACTTACACTCTCCCACGCACTTGTGATGATAGTGAACAAGACAATGAGATATTTTTCTACATGCAGATGAAGGCACTCTGGGCTCATGAAAGATGCGGTTCTTATTTTTATCGGTCATTTAACCCTGAGCCGAAGTTTATCCTGAGCCTTCTGAAAAGAACCTCACTACCTCAGATGCAGTCTATGATGGTGGCTATGACAATGGAAATGCTGCTTTCCATAATAATGTCTTCACAGAAGTGTCATCTCTACATTGAGGGAAGTGGCATCTTAATATTTACAAACTAGGGCCACATCCTTGTGCTTATGGGAGAGGTACTATTTTGTGAGGCTGAGAGAGGAGACAATCATTTGCCCAATTAATCGATAAAGATAAAACAGCAAAAGTCAAAAGAAAACCAATATAATTGACTCCCCTAAGTCACGTGCAGAATAATGGAACGATTCTGAGACTACTCTCCTCTTGTGCTAAATGTTTAGTGACGTGCTGAACGTGGCGGGAAGGAACAACGAGTACCATTTGGCATTGAAAAGCACTGCTGGAGTTTACTGACTTGAATGATCTAAATTTCAGGAGTTATATCTGATTTGTACACATTCAATCTCAGCTCACGTGTTCAAATCCCTTTGATGAGGATGCCTATTTTATATTTTCAGGGGGAGCCATTCGATTGAAGGCTTTTGCATTCAAACTAGGATGTCGGTAGGATCAGTCTATGCCAGTTCACATTGTGAACTAGCCTGCTTCATATCCATTGAAGGCCAATACAGGAAAGTGGGGAATTCATTTCTCATTGAATATCTTGAAGCTTGATCTCACAGGCACGCTGTTTCAGAAGCTGAATTCTCCCACTGGAATCTTGGCTAGAGAAAGTTGCCTGCATAACCACCTCTGTGTGCCGTAGTCACTGAGTGCTTTATGGTGTCCAAAACTCCACCATAAACGATTCTTTCCCTCTCTCTGACATAATCTTAACATTTATAAAACACCCTCTATTTATATCACAGTTCTGTCAGTACTGATGATAATTATCTTTATAATAACTCAATCCTCCAGGAAATCCTGAGCACTATTCCACAGTTCAAAAGGTGGGTCAGACAGAATAAGAAAATATGGTCTTGTAGTTTGCACTGAAATCTAGACAAAGGTCATGAGTAATAATAAAAGTGCATATTTTAATTAAATATAATATGTATCAAATGTGAAGCACAGCTGAAAACCTTAATAAGAGTGCAGGGATGACAAGCGATCATTAAGGCTACAAAATTGAGGATAGTCTGATTAAACAGATAATATTTAATTATACTGGAAAGAAGACTAGAAGACTATTACCCAAATATATAATTATAAATAAATACACACACACACACACACACACACGCACACACAAACACACACACATATATATATATAAATCCTATGTCATATATATGTATGTATGACATAGAATTTTTTTTCTCAGTCACTTTGCCAGCTGGAGACCTCTGACTGCCAACACCACTGCCTGGCCTTTTTTGGGTCCAGGCTAACTGCAGGAGATGCCCTGTCTACCCAATTCATGGCTCCGGGGCTAATTCAGCCCTGGTGCTGCTTCCTGTCACATAGGGAGGCTGCCCTCCACTGGCAGAGGGTAGAGGGACACTGAGTTACTGCTTTCTTCATACCTATATTTGGCAGAGTCCCAAGTTCTTGTCCTGCATCCAAGAAGAATGAAGTTACACTGACAATCGAAGGGTGAGGTGAGTGGAGAAGAGTTTTATTGAGCAATGAAACAGCTATCAGCAGAGATGGGTAGTTCCCCGCCCAAAGTCAGATAGTCTCTCCCTCAGTATAGCTGGATGCAAGGCTTTTATGGGTTCAGAATGGGAGCGTATGTGCTGATTGGTTTGTGAGTATGCAAAAAAGCTAAAAGAAAGTCAATAAAGTCACCATTCAAAGCTAGGCATAGCAATGTATAAAACCAATTAGGTGGCTAACATGGCGAAACCCCATCTCTACTAAAAATACAAAAATTAGCCATGTGTGGTGACACACAACTATAATCCCAGCTATTTGGAAGGCTGAGGTGGAAAAATTGCTTGAAATCTGGAGGCAGAGGTTGCAGTGAGCCAAGATTGCACCATTGCACTCTAGCCTGGGGGACAAGAGCAAAACTCCATCTAAAAAAATAAAACTAGGGAAGGGTAGGTATATGTAAACTGAGTGAAGTGTGGGGATCAATCAGAGGAAAGCACACACCAAATGGGAAAAGAGGTGCTCCATCTGGTCTGTGGATTTCAGGATTTAAAATGTCTTTGTCTTGAAAGTACCATTTCACTGGGGACACTCCCCATCTGTCTGCCTAGGATTTGTCTGCCTCCAGCTGCTCTCTATGTATCTATCTATCTACCTATGTATCTATCTATTTACCTATGTATCTATCTATCTATCTATCTATCTATCTATCTATCTACCTACCTACCTACCTATCTAGATGCAGAAAAAGTGTTATAGACTAGTGAATAATCATAAGCAACAGTCTGGTGATAAAAAAGAGCTTGCCATATTTGGAAGGGTTGACATGACCCACGGTACTGCAGCAGACAGTTGGTATATAAGAATACTGAAAAATCAGATTTGAAAGATGAGTGACAACCACAGAGGGAAGCTGTTGAATGCCCACCCTAAGCGCTAGGAATTTATGCTGTAAGCAGTGGAGAGCCTTGGGAGTGTTCTGAGCGTGGTAGTGAGTTGCACATGCTGGAGAGCTGGAAGTCCCACGCCCCAAGTAAGAAGGAGGAGGAGACTATAAACATATAGTCTGTCCCTCTGCTGGTCCGGATTTCAGAAAACATTTTGCTTTCATTCTAAGCTTTTTGTTTGCCACATGAAAGTGAACACAACCAATAGAGGGTCTCAAAAACACTGACAATGCATTTCCTGTTTTCAGTGCCCGCTCTAAGAAACAGTAACCCTCTAATCTCATTGAATGCTGGCTTCACTTTGAACTGACAATTCAAAATAAAACCCAGTGATGACTATTTCACGGTGCTATTTAAAAAGTCAAAGGAATGTTAGTGATTCTTAACCTGCATAATGAGTTCTATAAAGGAAAGGAAAGGTCAACAGGTACAACTGAGAAGAGAAAGGAGGTTGTCTAGTGACCACAGTGAAAGTCCTGGAGGATGCCTACAATGGGTATTAAAAGACCCTGGAAGGACCCGAGCAATTCAGTTTCAGCATCATAATGTGTGAGTGCTTGAGGACCAAACATCAGTGCTACTTAAGATCAGAATCTTCAATTTTATTTAATGGCCTTCAGATAACAGAAAAAAAAAACATAAAATTATCAGAGGTTCTGTGGCTGTTGAAAACAGACTCTGATCAAAGCATACATTTTAATAAGTACCCAGGTGGTTCTGATGAAATCAGAATTAAATCCACAAAAATAACACCTAGAGATTCTGGTTTGTCCTTCACATGTTTTTGATCCTCACAAAAGCCATTTTACAAATATTTTATAAACAGGGAATCATAGACTTGAGAGGTTAAAAGATGTAGGGATCACAGCTTCTGAGTGGTTCTGCTGTATCTTAAAGCCATATCTTCTAATCCAAGTACTAGCTCTTTATCCACAGTCCTCTAATTTCTATATAATAAAACTAAATTTATAGTGGATTGCTTAATGTCAAAAGATAAATCAGTCCCAATTCCAGAATTCAAACATATGTTACTAGAGTCACAAAGACACGCCACCTTTGTCTGCAGTTCACTTACGAGTTTCCGCAGATTCATGACTCCATTGACCGTGATCCAGCATTGCACTAAACATGAAAAACCTAAGTTTTTGCTATATATGCAACACCACTATATGTGCAAAACCATTGCACTATATAGGCAAAACCTAAGTTTTGCAAAGATTCACCATGATGGCCTCTAAAGTCTTTGAAGGAAGGCAAATGTGGTATTTTGCTTACTTGTTTTTGTTATGATTTCTGACACATAGTAGGTTTATCTGTGGTTTGAGGCGGGGTATCATGGAGATGGAGCTGAAGGCAGAACAACTACTGGGGGTCTATGTTAGTCTCTCTCTTATTTAGGGCAAGTAACTTCACCTCTGAGCCACAGGAAACTCTTCCTTGAATGGGGTCTGCTTATCTATCTACCAGGAGAACTTAGACAAGAAGTCTGAGTTGGTTTCAAGTCTCACCTCATCCTTTGATGCTTCCTCAAAAATTAGGTTTTCAATATACATTTTACCAAACAGCAGAGCTCATTTTTCCAAAAAAGTTATTTGAATGAAACAGATAAAAGTGGGACTTCTTCTGTTGTAATTATGCCATAACACAGGCTCTGAGGTGGTTCCTGGGTGAATCTTTGGAAATGTTTACAAATCTGAGAAGCACAAGGGTAAAACTGCCAGGACCTCAAATTCTAGGAGTATGTGGAAAGCAGTATGAGCCTGAGAAGACCCAGGGGACCATTCGTTTCAGTTCCAACCGGTAGCTTCAGTTCCCCACCAGAGTAACTCTCCACAGTTCACATCTCTTTTGCCAAAGCTATGTTTTATATTTTAGAATAACCAGCAATCAGCAAAAGTGATTTCTAGGGTGTATTTCAGCTATTTTATCCCACATTAGAAATTATAAATCTAATTATAACTAGGTCCATACTAGGGCCTTAAAAAAATCTCACTAGATTGTAAGCTTCATGAGGGCATCTGCATATGTGTGCCTAGCACTGAACATGTGATAGGCAAGCCAGAAACACAATAAAAAATAGTCTCGGCCAGCACAACAGATCACTTCTGAAATCCCAGCACTTTGGGAAGCCGAGGTGGGTGGATAATCTGAGGTCAGGAGTTCGAGAACAGCTTGGCCAACATGGTGAAACTTCTCTCTATGAAAAATACAAAAAAAAATTAGCTGAGTGTTTTGGCAGGCACCTGTAATCCCAGCTATTCAGGAAGCTGAGGGAGAAGATCACTTGAACCCGGGAGGTGGAAGTTGCAGTGAGCAAAGATCAGGCCATTGCACTCCAACCTAGGCAACAAGAGGAAAACTCTGTCTCAAACCTCCTCCCTCCACCACCAAAAATACAAAAACAGCCTCAGTGGCTTTCATAACGCAAAACACAGATGGCACCAAAATCATTTCTATTTGATTTGGAAATGTATCTTAGCTTTATTTTATTAAAGAATGCTGTTTTGCCTGTAATCCCAGAACTTTGGGAGGCCGAGGCGGGTGGATCACGAGATCAAGAGATCGAGACCATCCTGGTCAACATGGTGAAACCCCGTCTCTACTAAAAATACAAACAATTAGCTGGGCATGGTGGCACGTGCCTGTAATCCCAGCTACTCAGGAGGCTGAGGTAGGAGAATTGCCTGAACCCAGGAGGCAGAGGTTGCGGTGAGCCGAGATTGAGCCATTGCACTCCAGCCTGGGTAACAAGAGCGAAACTCCATCTCAAAAAAAAAAAAAATGTTTTACAGTGTGTGTTGCATATCACTTAAACCTTTGGTATGTTTAAATTATATCCCATCATGTTTAAAATTTGCTGTTTATAAGCAGTCAGTTCACTTGTGTGTGTGTGTGTGTGTGTGTATGCACACAGACATATATACTAGCACAATGCCTTATGCATGACAACTACTGAATAAATATTTGATGGATTATAAAACCATGTGTGACACATCCATATATAAGTATGCTCATGTAGCCACCTGTCTGTCTGTGAGTGTGTGTATGAGCATATGTGTAATTATTCAATGACTTCTAAACGTGCCCATCTATAGTTAAGTGGGAAAAAGCCAGATTAACTGATCCATTTTACAATAAATCCTTTACTCAATTCCTATCTGACACCCTTTAGAAAGCCATGATAAATGATTAATGAGTGCTTAAAGTATAAATGCATGTTTTGTTTCTGGCTATTTATTTAAATAGCCCATTTTAGCTTCTAATCAAGACAGAAAGCAATGCATCCAACACTGCAGGCTTACACTTTGAAAATATTTGAGGGAAAATGCCCTGGTGCATATGCCTCCTCTCACATAGGCATACATGCAGATACTCGCAGACTGACAGGTCGGTGCCTGCCCTTCCTGTACATATATTGACAATCCATTATGATTTTAGAATGAAGAGCAATTGGCATATTATCAAAATAATTTTTAATGTGCAAATAATCACCCATCCTAAATTAACGCTCAATCTCCACTTGAAGAGATACTTGTTTTGATGCCTCCATGATAAGTAAGTGGCAAGACATATCCTCAAAAATGGACATCTTATTTTCAGTTTGAGCCCTAATTTTCTTTGCCTATCACATGTCACACCTCATCTCACGCTTCACATCTAGAAATTTCAGAAGTGGATTTCCTGTAGTCCCCCTTCTACTTTCCCGTTTTGACCGTGATGCACACTTCAATGTTTCATTAAGCTGCACTATGCTTCTCCAGGTCAGTACATCTGATTCAGATCAGGTCTAGTATCTTGCACTCTAGCACAAATCCTCCTGAATGGTGCCTTTGCCAGGTTCATTTTGGCCCTGAAAATTGAACACTTACACCCAAAGGGTCAGAAGATGCTCTATGAAGAAGATCAACATGACATGATGAAAACCAAGACCTTTTAAAACTATGACTAAAGGCTGAAGAATGGAGGAGGCTTTTCCAAGTGCATATAGTAAAATTGATTTGAAGGGCCTGGGTCTTCTCATTCCTTAAATGGACAGCAACCTTCTTTTTGGAATTTAAAAATACCAGCAAATAT
The DNA here is from genome assembly GCF_049354715.1 of Callithrix jacchus. NCBI lineage: Eukaryota > Metazoa > Chordata > Mammalia > Primates > Cebidae > Callithrix > Callithrix jacchus. The sequence continues at coordinate 60,207,452 of NC_133517.1, read as the reverse complement.
GCCGGCATTAAAATAAAAAGTTTTTTGTAAAGCAGAAACAAAAGGTAGCTCTTCATTAATCTAGCAGGTTACTCCAAATACCATCCCACCACCAAAGAAAGCTTCTGTTATTAGCCGACAAGCAAATCTCCTAATTTCTAATGTTCTTTTTCTTGTCCTCTTTCTCTCTCTCTTACTCAAAATAATCTAATTACTGCAAGTGCTAAATTCTATTCTCATTGACAATTTTGAGGAAATGGGGCAAAACATTTGATTCCACCCTCAGCTTCTCTCCGTGTCTGTGACTAGCATCCCATCGTCCAGATGGGTTCCCAACGCTGTATAATCAGAAGCTGGCTAACTCTACGTGTGCTGAATTCTTCCAGCAAACTCTCTTGGAAAGAAAATGAATTGAGTTACTTGAGAAAACTTGAGTATATACCTTCTCATTCAACCCATTTGTTTAATTGCTGTAATACCTTGTTCTAATTCACACAAGGGTCAGCAAACTAAGACCCATATGCTAAATTCATCTCACTGCATAAAGGTTTATTGGAACACAGCAATGCCTCTATTTTTGTGTATTTTCTGTGGTCATTTTCATGTTATAATGTCAAAGTTAAGTAGTTGTCATTCTATGGCCCCCAAATACTAAAATTAGGCCTTTTCAGAAAAAAAAATTTATTCCTCATTTATAACCTTGCAATCCCCGCCTCTTCATATTAGATGAGCCATATACCAATGGGTCACGGTTTCCGAGTTTTCTTAACCAGTTTAGTCTGTTTAAAAAGATATAACTGGGCCAGGTGCGGTGGCTCAAGCCTGTAATCCCAGCACTTTGGGAGGCTGAGGCGGGTGGATCACGAGGTCAAGAGATTGAGACCATCCTGGTCAACATGGTGAAACCCCATCTCTACTAAAAATACAAAAAATTAGCTGGGCATGGTGGTGCGTGCCTGTAATCCCAGCTACTCAGGTGGCTGAAGCAGGAGAATTGCCTGAACCCAGGAGGCGGAGGTTGTGGTGAGCCAAGATCGCGCCATTGCACTCCAGCCTGGGTAACAAGAGCGAAACTCCGTCTCAAAAAAAAAAAAAAAAAAAAAAAAAAAAAAGATATATCTGTCAGGGTGCAGTCAGGAAATAATAAAGACTCGTAGCAAGTAGTTTATTAAAAGAGATTTAATACAGAAAGACGGTTATAGATATATGATTTAAAAAACCAAAAACCTCAAAATATGGAATTGACTGCCTCAGAATGACCCTACTACCCCTAGGACTGTGTGACAAAGGAGGGGGTGCTTTTACCAGCCACAGCCTATGGAGCAGGGATCTGCGAGGAGGACCCACTGAGTGGGAGCTTCGACCCCAGAAGGAAGATTGAACGGCAGGAGTTGGAATCACAAAGACCCAGCCACTAGTCCCCTTACCACCAAAGCCGAGAGAGGAGAGGACACCCTGGTTTCTTCTTTTCTGGTTTCACTCTTATCTCAGTGTCTCACATTAACCAAGCCCAGTGGAAATTTAGGAGCCAGGAAGGCCTGAGAAACGCAGTTTTCAGGAGTCAGATTTCTGGAAAATAGAGCAGAGCAGGCAAAGAAGTGGATTGAACTGAGAGAAAGAGGCACACGACAAGTGCAGCTGGTATACGACTTTGAACAAGACACTTCAGCAATCTAGGGTTTCAGCTCCCTCAGGTGCAAAATGAGAGGCTGTTTATTTGTTGTAAAGTTATGACATGGACTTCCCTAAAACCACATATTCTAACACATGAGCTGTGTACGCCCAGTAGACAGCAGATGCTGCTGTGAACACTGTTCTTGGCAACACTTTTCCAAATTGTCTCTCCTGCTTTCTTCCAAGCCCACTTCCTGTCCTTCAACGCTTCCTTGATCTGACGACAGCTGTGATCACTTGAACGTCTACCGACAGGCGAAGCCTCCCCACACTTAGTATGCACCATCTTATGGCTCGTTAGCGTAAATAAGAATCTCACAGTTCTTGAGCATTAAACTTGAAGACAGGCCTACAGTTAGTTTTGTTCTCGTTTTTATTGGTTTCGGTAGTTGGGGCCTCTGGATTAGGCCTTTGAATCTGATGTAGCCAGTTTGCTGTTGTAGTTTGTATGTTTATCCACGTGGATTGCCAGAACTTCATTTAATTAGGAATAGTGCAGCTTTCATTTCTAGCATTTTTGTCTTTTTTCTATGACTGCACCAGAGATTAAAATTGAAGATTTAAATCACAAACAAGTAGTAGAGATCCTTCTTCCCGCTGAGAGAGATATTGATAAACTAGTATATTTCCGAACTTCCAAATTATTTCACACTCTAGATGTCAAGGTTCACTACGTGCCAAAAAAGTTCTTTTTATTATTTGTTACATGTTTGCAAATTTACTAGATCCCTTTGGTCAGCTCAAGACTGGTTGAGAAAACTCAAATGAACCAGTCACTGTGACTTAATGGGAAAGTGCAGTCCTCACAGTATGCACAAGTGTCCAGGGAGGCTAATAGCATAAATACATTTATTCTGTCTGTAATGGTGAGGAACACATTCAGGAAAGACTGGGCAGACAAACTTTGTATCAGAAATGAACATTTTAAAGATGAGACTTACTCTTGTTGAGACAGAAAGAAAAAGTAGTATTCCAGGTTGAAATAATAGCATTAGCAGAAGTACAAAGGTAGGCTTGGGCATAATTTGTTGAAAACATGATAAGCAACCTGACATAACTGGAAAGAAGCTCTCCTATAGTTTCATTCTTCTGTTTCCCCAGTGACTCAGGTTCTGCAGTTATCTTGCAATTTTAAGAGCAATCCCACTTGGTTTCCTAAGCTCTTAGAAAGGGAATAAATAACCCTTAGAATGGAATAAATGGGAGATGAGATTTATATTTGACACATCCAATATGCAAGTCCTGGTCATACTAGATGGATTCATAGAGGGTTCCCCTGCTCTTTCCCTTTGCCTTCAGCCCCACCACGTCTAAATGGCTGTATTGAACACTCCTAGTCTGCTGTGTCTCTGTCTTTCTCTTCATTACATGCTTCTCTAATTTCTGGGAGTGATGCTATTCTTGTGTCCCTATTTCTAACCCAGATCTCCTTTAGAATCTTGGTCTTCATATTAGATGGGTTTTTGTCAAGATCTCCAAGCCTCAAAACAATGTCTCCATTCTCTTATCTAATTAACATCCATTTTGGAAGTATAGAAAGAACTTTTGCTATGTGGAAATCTGCTACAGAAATGAATTTGGTTAAGATCTCCTTCTCACTCTCTTCTGCTCTCTCTCTCTTCCTCTGCCTTGCTCCCACTGCCCCTTACTTCCTCCTCATTCTCGCTCTGATTCTATCTTTTATTCCAAATTCAGCAAAGGTTCACTCATACCTAGAGGCTTAAAACTTTTCCCCCTGACTCCTTCAGACCCATTTGAAGAAAACACATTAGAACTTATAGAGAGACTCATTGAAAATATTTGGGAGTTGGCTTGGATGAAATCCTTGTTCTTGTATCAAATTGATGTTTCATTATCCTTGTGGATATTCTAAACCTTTTAATAAAATTCAGAGGGATTAATATGGCTAGTAAAGTCCATCAGTAAATCAAAATCTATGGTGTGCTATCTATCCATTTATCTACCTAAATTGTTTAGGTAGTAATAATAAAAATATAAGAAGACCACTACTGTGCTTATTTTCTCCATGAAATATAAATATAAACATGCATTTATATTTAATATATACATATATTTGTATTTATATAAACATACATACATTTATATTTAATATAAACATATTTTTATTAACTATAAACATACATATAGATTTATATTTCCATGAAATATAAACATATGTATATAAACATATGGAGAAAATAAGCACAATAATTGTCTTATTTTTCCTGGAAATATAAATATATATATATAGAAATATATATCCTGGAGAAAATGAGACTCTCTATAAGTTCTAATGTGTTTCCTCAAATGGGACTAAGGAGTCAGGAGGAAATAGCCTTAAGCATCTAGGAGTATGAGTGAAACTTTGCTGAAAACAACCTATTATCTACTGAAGCTACTATATTCTAGAACTATATACATTCACGTGTGTGTGTGTGTGTGTGTGTGTGTGTGTGTTTCTTTAGAGCTCAAGGCCTTTCAAATAATCTCAATAAATCTTTTTATTGTATCTCAGTGGTCAATCAAATAAAATGATACCCCTTAAAAACTGTCCTGGGTTTTAATTACAGCCAGATCAGTGGTAGATTGGAACTAATGCCTTTCACAGTCAGACAATATGTCACAGTTGGCAGGCACTCCAAGATGCAAGGTACCTGCTTCCTTTGCAATCTGTGTCATGTTGATCTGAGGCCTGTTCCTGAGCTTGGAGCTTTAATTTTGGCTGTTTGTCCATGGATGTGTAAAAAATAACACATATAAGAATTCTCCCAGGGAGTATAAATTGAAATTCATGTAGAAAATAGACTTTGCTATCTCAGTTTTACCCTGGACTTTCCTAGATTCTCAAATTGTGCATGTAAATGTGGCCTGACCTATAGGTTCAGCTCCATCTGAATTCCTGGTCCTAGAGTAATGACTATCGAAGCCCGGTCAGGACAATAAGAAATATATATATATATATATATATATATATATATATATGATCTCAAAGTTATGATATCTGTTTCCATGGCTGAAGCAAACATAAAAGGTAATAAAAACATAAAACAACCTACTATCTGTTGAAGCCACTATATCCTAGTGCTATGTATATATTCACATTTAATTCTCATATAATACAAAGAACAATGTGCTATTATCTTCATGTAAAGAAAATGCACGTAATCTGTGTTCATGTGGGTTGCTATAAGAAAACACTTTAAGAGGAGTAATTTATAAGGGCACTAATTCTACTCAGGGGGGCTCTGCCCTCAGGATCTCATCACCGTTCAAAGCCCCACCACCTAATACCATCACTTTAGTGATTAGGTTTCAACATAGGAATTCTGAAGGGACACAAACATTCAGAGAATAGCTGTGATGAATGAATTGAAGCTTAGTGGGATTAGGTAGATACCAGTTCACATCACCAGTAAGAAAGGAATAAGGATTGAAATCTGAGTCTGATTCCAGGGGTACATTTCTCCCCAACAAAATATTCTGCCCCATGACTCGGAACCCTTGGTCCTCTTTAACTTGACCAAGTTGAAAGCATGTGCTGCTTCTCTAAAAAGGAGCAGAGTAGAGCTTTGCAAAAAAACCATGTATGCATCTTGTAGATCCTTGTGAGTTAGATACTGTTATTCCCCTTTTACAGATAAAAAAAATGCTGAGATTCAGAGGACTTAAGAACGTCCTAGTGAATTACATTGAGTATAGGTTCCTAAATTTCACTATTTGATTCTAGTGTTACTCTGTTTCCATTCCACCTCACTGAACTTCATCAGGGATGTGCTATTATTAAAGATTTTTGAAGAATTTGCTACTTGATCTGATTTATTTTTGTTTCTGCCAGAAAGTAGCAAATCAACTAAATTCAAGAACATTTTTGCCATCTCCAAAACACAGCCTAGAAAATCTAGGCCATATTCAGATTGCTTTCCTCAGAGGACAGAAGTCTTACAACCCATTACTAACACAATCACAGTGGGAGACATTTATAGCTTTAAGTGTAAGGAAGGGTAATTAAAATACTGTTGGTGTGCATTTTTTTCATTTCCCAGAGTTTGCTATATACATACTGTGCCGTGGGCATCTTCTGTTGCCCTGCAGGATATATGAGCATCCTAATTTGTTTGCGCTGTGATTTTGCTTGGAATTTTGATGAACTGCAATAGACTCTTTGGGCTCTGTGCTCTGTTTGGGGGCTGTGGGCACAGCTCCCCCAGGCATTCACAGCCAACCCACAGCATTTACAGAGTGACAACTCATTTTTATTCCGCTCTTCTCTGATTCTTCACAAAACTCTAAAACAGCTGAGGCCTTTAGTTCTTCAGGCCCCAAGTTTTGTTCTATTTTCCAGATGTAGTTGTTTGTTGTGGACTGAATTGCGTCTCCCTTCATATGTTGAAGTGTAAATTCCCAATGTGACTGTATTTCAGGTTAGGGATTTTATGGCCATCATTAAAATTAAATGAGGTCATGGGGTAGTATGACTGGTGTCTTTATATGAAGAGAAAGAGACACTAGCGCTTACTCTCTCTCCACACTAACACAGAAGAAGGGCTGAAAGAAGATGCAGTAAGAATGTGGCTGCCTACAACCTAGAAGAAAGACTCTCATCGGAATCTGAATTTGTCAGGACCTTGATCTTGGATGTTAAGCCTCCTGAACCATGAGAAAATGCATTTCTGTTGTTCAGACCACTGAGTCAGTGGTATTTTGTTATGGCAGCTGATGTAAACTAATTCAGTATCTATATCCTTTCCCAGTAAAGAACCTATTTTTATGCCCTCATTAATAATAATTTTTTATCGTATATGACATCATGACTTCTTGATGACCTCGCTCAGCCTCCCCTCCTCTAAGAAGCTTTGCTGTTCTTCCTAGGCTGGGTGACTTGGCCTTCTACACGTTCTCCACAAAGCCTGGCACAGAATTAGTTTACCTCCATGGACAGTGGTTGGGGTGATTTGTTTTCAAATATTTATCCCCCATTAAACCATTACCTCTTATAGGTGCAGACAAGATTTCACTCCTTTTCAAATCCCCAATGTAAAAAAAAAAAAAAAAGAAAGAAAAGAAAAAGAAAGATAAAAACATCAATTGGTGCATTACAGCACTCAGTAAGTATGAACAAATAAATGAATTTACATTTTTGCTTTTAATTCCCACAATGAGAAATATTCCACGTAAAAAGTAAAAATAATGTTAAAAAATCAATTCATAGAAGAGATTAGATTGCTTGCTGAAGATCACAGAAAATAAATACTTACATGGATACTGAAGCCAGAACTATAGACTTTAACCCCTTGTCCTTTTTCTGCTCCTTCATTGTAAGCTGTGTTGAATAAAATTTCTGAAACTCATTCTTACTATGCTGTAAATCGTTCACAAACACTGTGTGAGGGTGATTACTTGTAGTTAGATGAGGGAATAACATCACTAACTGCAATAAAATCACGTAAAAATTCGCTTTTTTAATAACTGTAAAATATTGATAATAATACCACCTAGGCCAGGCATAGTGACTGATGCCTGTAATCCCAGCAGTTTGGGAGGCCAAGGTGGGTGGATCACAAGGTCACGAGATTGAGACCATCCTAGCAAACATGGTGAAACCCAATGGTCTCTACTAAAATTAGCTGGATGTGGTGGTGCACAACTGTAGTCCCAGCTACTCAGGAGGCTGAGGCAGGAGAATCACTTGAACCCAGGAGACAGAGGTTGCAGTGAGCCGAGATCACGCCACTGCACTCCAGCCTGGTGACAGAGTGAGACTGCTTCACAAAATAAATAAATGAATGAATGAATGAATGAATAAATAATAATTAATTGATTAAGAATTAATACCACCTCTGCATAGCTCTAAAGTGTGTTGTATGAACAAGTGACATAAATAATGTAAACTATTTTTATTTTCTATTTTCTGGACATGCCAGGCAACTATAAAATATAAAATTGTAAGAGTTACCTTAGATAATCTCTAAGCCTCTTCTGCATGGAAAAGTCTAAGATACAGTCACTTTCTAAAACATAATTGTTGATATGCCTGGAGTGTTTGATATGTTTATCCTTAAGAAAGGTGAAATAATTTCAAGCATTGCTCTAAGATCTACTTTAAAAATCAGTGTATTTGTTAAATCCCTGAGAGGGTTTCCACTACCCCAAGTCACTGTCAAAGTTCAATATCATAGCACACAGCCTTCATGGTTCAGCAGTCACTTGAATCTAAACTATATCTCCCAAAAGGCTTTTCACCCATCACTTAGTTTATACTTTAGCACTACTCAAGCTCTGGGAGAGTCAACACACAGGCTATTCTGTGACACAACACACCAGGCTATTCTGTGACAAATTTACACAAGAATTCTGACTTCTCCATAATATCTCACACAGATAGATATTCTATCTGAAACACAGAGAGTTTTATTGGGAATTTAATTTATTCTTTATGTCTCATTTCAAATATTACTATTCAGGAGAATCAAGAATTTCTCCCTCTGCAAGTCATACATACTACTATTGTGATGCTTACAGTTTTATATCAATCTTTCTTTTTTCCTACCACCCATTGCCTATTTATCTAGATCAGGGCTCCCTCCCCTTAGCCTTGTTGTGTTGGACTATCCTGTGCTTTGGAGGATTTTTTAGTAGCATCCCAACTTACCCACTAAATGCTGGTAGCATTCCCAGTGGTGACAAATAAAAAACATTTCCAAATTGTTCTGGTGCCTTTCTGAGAACCACTGAGTTAGAAGCATCTATAGACAGGCATAAGCACTCAAACACACCATTACAGAGGGGTGTGGTAAGCTAAATAATGCTCTCCACCCAAAAAGTGTTTATGTCTTAATGCCAAAGAACAGTGCCTATTTTATTTTACATGCCAAAAGAAAACTTTATGGATGTGATAAGAATCATTGTAGCACTCAGACTCATGAAACAAATTGCTAGACATAAAGAGAGAGCTAGAAAGCAATACAATCATATTGAAGAACTTCAGCACCTAACTCACAGCATTAGACACATGGTCTACACAGAAAATTAACAAAGAAACATTGGAGTTGGCTGGGTGTGGTGGCTCACACTTGTAATTCTGGCACTTTGGAAAGCCAAGGTGGGTGGAACACTTGAAGCCAGGAGCTCAAGACCAGCCTGGCCAACATGGCAGAACCCTGTCTTTACTGAAAAAAAAAATAGCCAGGGGGGGTGGCACACACCTGTAATCCCAGCTACTCAAGTGACTGAGACATGAGAATCTCTTGAATCCAGGAGTCGGAGGTTGATGTGAGCTGAAATTGTGCCACTACCAGCCTGGGTTACACAGAGATACTCTGTCTGAAAAAACAAAAAGAAGAAGGAACACTGGACTTAAATTGGACTTTAAACAAAATGGACCTAACAGACATTTACAGAACACTCTAACAATTCCAGAAAATACATTTTTTTTCATCAGTACATGTAACATTCTGTAAGATAGGCCATATGCTAGGCAACAAAATAAGTCTCAATAAATTTTTTTAAATTGAAATTATATTATGTATCTTCTCAGAGCAAAATATAATTAAACTCAAAATCAATACCAACAAAAACACTTTTGAAACTATACAAATACATGTAAATTAAACAACATGCTCCTGCATAACCATTGAACTAAAAAGAGAAATTAAGGTAGACATGAAAAAAAAAAGAGACAAGTGAAAATGAAAACACAATATACAAAAACCTGTAAGCTACAGCAACAGCAGTTTTAAGAGGGAAGATTATAGGATTAAATGCTTACATGAAAAAATTAAAAAGGTTACAAAGTCAATATACCTCAAGGAATTAGAAAAGCAAGAGAAGATCAAGCTCCAAATTAGCAGAAGAAAAGAAAAGAAATGAAAGGAGAACTAAATAAAATTAAAAATAAGAAAACAGTACAAAACAAGACAAGAAGTTGGTTCTTTGAAAAAATGAACAAAGTTGATAAACTGCTAGGTGTTATAACCAGGAAGTAAGAAGACACAGGAAGCAAAATCAGAAATGAAAAAGGACACATTACAACGGATTATCACAGAAATTCAAAAGTCCATCAGACTCTTTTGCACAACTGTATGCTTAAAAACCAAAAATCCTAGAGGAACTGGATAAATTTCTGGAGAGATACAACCTTTCAAGAATGAACCAAGAAGAAATAGAAAGTCTGAACAGATGAATAATCAGTAGCATGATTGAATGAAAACAAAAAAAAAATCCCGACAAAGAAAAGCCCAGGAATAGATAAATTCACAGCTGAATTTTACCAAACATACAAATAGGAACTAATAACAGTTATCCTGAAACTGTTCCAAAAAATTGAGAAGATAATTCTTCCTAACTTGTTCTACAAGGCCATTATTACTCTGATATCAAAACCACACACACACACACACACACACACACACAACTATAAACCAGTATCTCTAATAAACATAAACATAAAAATCTTTAACAAAACACTAGCAAACTGATCCAACAGTACATCAGAAATATAATCCACAAAGATCAAGTGGGCTTTATTCTAGAAATTCACAAATTGTTTAACATATGTAAATCAATAAGTGTGATGCATCATATAAACAGAATCAGGGACAAAATTGTGATTATCTCAATAGATGCAGAAAGAAGCATTTGATAAAAATCAGTATCACCATGTTAAAAACCTTCAATAAAGGAGGCATAGCATAGAAGAAACATACCTCAAAATAATGAAAGCCATGTATGAAAAACCCACAGCTCATATTATACTGAATGGGGAAAATTGCAAAGTATTTCCTCTAAGATGTGAAACAAGACAAGGAGCCCCACTCTCACCAATTTCATTCAACATTACTGATAGACCTAGTCAGGGCAATCAGGCAAGCAAAGTAAATAAAAGGTATCTAAATTGGAAAAGAGGAAGTAAAATAAACCTGTTTGCTGGTGATATAATTTTATACTTAGAAAATCTTAAAGACTCCATTAACAAAATCTTAGATTTAATAAAGGAATTTAGTAAAGTTGCAGAATACAAAATTAACGTATAAAAATCAGTCGCATTTCTGTATGCTAATAATATTCTAGCTGAGAAGTAAATCAAAAAGGCAATCTCATTTACAATAGCTACCAAAAACATCCAGAGATAAATTTAACCAAAGAGATGAAAGAGCTCTACAAAAAAATTTACAAAACTCTGATAAATCATAGATAACAAAAGCAAATAAAAAACCCATGATTATCAATCAAAATAATTTATATTGTTAAAATGGCCATACTGCCCAAAGCAATCTACAGGTTCAATGCAAACCTGACCAAAATATTAGCATTATTTTTCACAGAAGTAGAAAACGCAATCCTAAAATTCATATGGAACCACAAAACTTCTGGATACTAAAGCAATCTTAAGCAAAAAGAACGAGAGATGACTTAACATTATCTGACTTAAAATAATGTTACAAAGGTAGGGTCACCAAAACATCATGGTACTGTTATAAAAATAAACACATAGATCAATGGAACAGAATAGAGAATCCAGAAAGAAAGCCACATATTTATGTATAGCCAACTGACCTTTGACAAAGCTGACAAGAACACATTTTGGGGAAAGGATATCCTTTTCAAACAATGGTGCTGGGAAGATGGGATCACTATATGCAAAAGAGTGACACTGGATCCCTATCATTTATCACATATGAAAAATCAACTCAAGATATATTAAAGACTTAAACTAAGACTCAAAACTACAACAATATGAGAAGAATACCCAAGGGAAATTCTTCTCAACATTGGTTTTACAAAGAATTTATGACTAAGACCCCAAAAGCACAGGCAACAAAACCAAAACTACCCAAATGAGACTAAATGACCTAAAAAGTTTTCATACAGCAAAAGAAACAACAGAACAAATAGACCAGTAGAATGGGAAAAAATATTTGTAAAGTATCCATCTGACAGGTGACTAATTCAGAATACACACGAAACACAGACAATCCCTTTAAAAATTGGGTGAGGGACATTAATAGGCACTTAAAAAAAGACATACAAATAACTAATACATATGTAAAAAAATACTCAACGTCACTAAGAGAGAAATGCATAAAACCACAAGGAGATATCATTGTTCACCTGTTGGAATGGTCATTATGAAAAAGACAAAAAAATAACAGATGCTGTTGAGGATCTGAAGAAAAAGGAGATCTGAAGAAAAGGGAACTCTTATTTTTTTTTTTCTGGGACAGTATTTCATTCTGCCACCCAGACTGGAGTACAGTGGCATGCCGAAGACTTAGCATAGCCTCGACTTCTTGGGTTTAAGCATTCCTCCTGCCTCAGCCTCCCAAATAGCTGAGACTAAGGTGTGCACCACCATGCTCGGCTAAATTTTTCTATTTTGTGTAGAGAAATGGTCTCACTATGTTGCCTAGGCTGATCTTGAACTCCTGCACTCAAGTGACCCTCCCACCTCAGACTCTCAAGTGTTGGAATTGCACATGTGAGCCACTGGGCCTGTCCCCAGGAACTCTTTTACATTGTTGATGGGAATGTCAATTAGTAAAACCTCTATGAAAAACAGCATGGAGATTTCTCAAAAATCTATAAAATAGAATTATCATCTAATCCAGCAATCCCAGTACTGGGTGACTACCCAAAGGAAAATGCATCAGTATATCAAAAGGATAAGTTTACTTACTTGTTTATCATAGCACTATTCACAATAGCAAATATATGGAAACAATCAAAGTATCAATCAACAGATTAATGGCTAGAAAATAGAAAATGTGGTGTATATAAACAGTGGAGTACTAGTCATCTATAAAAAAGAATGAAATCTCATCTTTTGCAGCAACATGGAGCTTGTGGTTATTATTTTAAGTGAAACAAACCAGGTACAGAAAGTCAAAATATATATTCTCACTCATAAGTAAATGTTAAAAATGAGTACACGTTGACATAGAGAGTGACATAGACAAGAGATACTCAGAAAGGTGCAGGGGTTGGAGGGGATTACATTAGTTAATAAGTATAATGTATATTATTTGGGTTATGGATATCTTTTTTTTAAAATTGTACTTTAGGTTTTGGGATACATGTGCAGATCATGCAGGATTGTTGCCTAGGTAGGTACATGGCAATGTGGTTCATTGTCTCCATGGCCCCATCACCTAAATCTGATATTTCTCCCCATCATAACCTTCCTCAACCTCCCCTACCTGCCACTGTGCCTCCCCTGGCCCCCCCAATGGACCCCAATGTGTGATGCTCCCCTCCCTGTGTCCATGTACTCTCATTGCTCTTCACTTGCCTATGAGTGAGAATATGCAGTGTTTGATTTTTCTGTTCTTGTGTCAGTTTGCTGAGAATAATGGTTTCCATATTTATCCATGTCCTCACAAAGGACACAAACTCATCATTTTTTATAGCTGTATAGTATTCCATGGTGTATATGTGCCACATTTTCCCTGTCCGGTCTATTATTGATGGGAATTTAGGTTGGTTCCAGGTCTTTGCTATTGTAAACAGTGCCTCAGTGAACATATGTGTGCATGTGTCTTTATCATAGAATGATTTATAATCCTTTGGATATATACTCAGTAATGGGATTGCTGGGTCAAATGGAATTTCTATTTCTAGGTCCTTGAGGAATCACCACACTGTCTTCCACAATGGTTGAACTAGTTTACACTCCCACAAACAGTGTAAAAGTGTTCCTATTTCTCCACGTCCTTTCCAGCATCTGTTATCTCCAGATTTTTTAAGGATTGCCATTCTAACTGGCATGAGATGGCACCTCAGTGTGGTTTTGATTTGCATTTCTCTAATGACCAGTGATGATGAGCATTTTGTCATATGTTTGTTGGCCTCATATATGTCTCCTTTTGAAAAGTGTCTGTTCATATCCTTTGCCCACTTTTGGATGGGTTTGTTTGTTTTTTTTTCTTGTAAACCTGTTTTAGTTCTTTGTAGGTCCTGGATATTAGCCCTTTGTCAGATGGGCTGATTGCAAAAATTTTTTCCCATTCTACTGGTCACTCTAATGATTGTTTCTTTTGCTGTACAGAAGCTCTGGAGTTTAATTAGATCCCATTAGTCTATTTTGGCTTTTGTTGCCAATGCTTTTGGTATTTTAATCATGAAATCCTTGCCTATGCCTATGTCCTAAATGGTTTTGCCTAGGTTTTCTCCCAGGGTTTTTATGCTGTTAGGTCTTATGTTTAAGTCTTTAATCCATCTGGGGTTAATTATAGTGGAAGGTGTCAGGAAGGGGTCCAGTTTCTGCTTTCCATACATGGCTAGCCAGTTTTCCCAGTACCATTTATTAAACAGGGAATTCTTTCCCCATTGCTTGTTTTTGTCCAGTTTGTCAAAGATCAGAGGGTTGTAGATGTGTGGCATTGCCTCTGAGGCCTCTGTTCTGTTCCATTCATCTATATATCTCTGTTTTGGTACCAGTACCAGGCTGTTTTGATTACTGTAGTCTTGTAACATAGTTTGAATTCAGGTAGCCTGATGCCTCCAGCTTTGTTCTTTTTTCGTAGGATTGTCTTGGCTATGCAGGCTTTCTTTTGGTTCCATATGAAGTTTAAGGTGGGTTTTTCCAGTTCTGTGAAGAGTGTCATAGGTAGCTTGATAGGGATAGCATTGAATCTATAAACTACTTTGGGCAGTATGGCCATTTTCACAATATTTATTCTTCCTAACCATGAGCATGAAATGTTTTTCCATCTGTTTGTGTCTTCTCTTATTTCCTTGAGCAGTGGTTTGTAGTTTTCCTGAAGATGTCCTTCACATCCTTTGTTAGTTGTATTCCTAGGTATTTTATTCTTCTTGTAGCAATTGTGAATGACAGTTTATTCTTAATTTGGTTCTCTTTACATCTGTTATTGGTGTATAGGAATGCTTGTGATTTCTGCACAGTGATTTTGTATCCTGAGACTTTGCTGAATTTGCTTCTCAGTTTCAGGAGACATTGGGCTGAGATGATGGGGTCTTCTAAATAAACAATCATGTCAACTGCAAATAGAGACTATTTGATTCCCTCCTTTTCTAATTGAATACCCTTTATTTCTTTTTCTTTCCTGATTGATCTGGCTAGAACTTCCAATACTATATTGAATAGGAATGGTTTCATTGATTTTGCAGAACATTTTTATTTCTGTCTTCATTTCATTGTTTATCCAGTCAACATTCAAGAGTCATTTGTTCAGTTTCCATGAAGTTGTGTGCTTCTTAATTCTGTGTAGTTTCTTAATTCTGAGTTCTAATTTGATTGCCCTGTGGTCTGTGCTTCTTTCAGGAGCTTTTGTAAGGCAGGCCTGGTGGTGACAAAGTCTCTCAGCAATTGCTTGTCCATAAAGGATTTTATTTCTCCTTCACTTATGAAGCTTAGTTTGGCTGGATATAAAATTCTAGGTTGAAATTTCTTTTCTTTAAGGATGTTGAATATTGTTCCCTACTCTATTCTGACTTCTAGTGTTTCTGCCAAGAGATCCACTATGAGTCTGATAGGTCTCTCTTTGTGGGTAACCTGACCTTTCTCTCTGGCTGCCCTTAGCTATTTTTCCTTCATTTCCACCCTGGTGAATCTGATGATTATGTGCTTTGGAATTGTTCTTCTTGAGGAATATCTTTGTGGTATTCTCTGTATTTCCTGGACTTGAATATTGGCCTTCCTTGCTAGGTTGGAGAAGTTTCACTGGATAATATCCTGAAGAGTATTTTCCAGCTTGGATTCATTCTCTCCATCACATTCAGGTACACCTATCAAACATAGACTAGGTCTTTTCACATAATTCCATATTTCTTGGAGGCTTTGTTCATTTCTTTTCACTCTCTTTTCTCTATTCTTGCCTTCTTATTTTATTTCATTGAGTTGATTTTCAATCTCTGATATCCTTTCTTCTGCTTGGTTGGTTGGACCATTTAAACTTGTGTATGCTTTGCAAAGTTGTCGTGCTGTGTTTTTCAGCTCCAGCAAGTCATTTATATTCTTCTCTAAGCAGTTTATTCTAGTTAGCATTTCATCTAACCTTTTTTTCAAGTTTTTTTTTTGGTTTCTTTGCATTGGGTTAGCCCATGTTTTTTAAGCTCAGAGAAGTATTTTATTACCCAGCTTCTGAAGCCTTTTTCTGTCAATTCATCAGATTCATTCTCCATCCATCTTTGTTCCCTAGCTGGTGAGGAGTTGTGATCCCTTGGAGGAGGAGAGGCATTCTGGATTTTGGTGTTTTCATCCTTTTTGTACTGGTTTCTTCCCATCTTTGTGTCTTTATACACCTGTGGTCTTTGTAGTTGGTGAGTTTCCGATGGAGTCTCTGAGTGGACATCCTATTTGTTGATGTTGAAGCTATTTCTTTCTGTTTCTGAGTTTTCCTTCTATCAGTCAGGTCCCTCTGCTGCAGGGCTGCTGGAGGTCCACTCCAGATCCTGCTTGCCAGGGGATCACCCATGGAAGCTGCAGAACAGTAATGGTTGCTGTCCATTTCTTCTTCTGTTATCTTCATCCCAGAAGGTTACCCACCAGATGTCAGCCTGAACTCTCTTTTATAAGGTGTCTCTTTGGGTACACAGGGGTCAGGGAGCTGCTTGAGGAGACAGTCTGTACCTTATAGGAGCTCAAGTGCTGAGCTGGGAGCTCCATTGTTCTGTGCAGAGCTGCTGGGCAGGTATGTTCAAGTCTGCTGCAGCGGAACTCATAACTGCCTCTTTTCCCTGGTGCTCTGTCCTACAAAGTCAGGCTTTACTTATACGTTCCTGATATGCTGCTGCCTTTTCTCATAGATGCCCTTCCCCACAGGGAGATAGTCTAGTCACAGTCTGCCAGCAGAAGTGTTGCTGATCTGCCATGGGCTCTTCCCAGCTGCTGTGTGAACTTCCTTCAGGCGGTTAGAACTGCCTCGGTATTGGCAGACTGCCTCGGTAGTGGCAGACGCCCTTCCCCCCATTGAGCTGGATCATCCCAGGTCCCTGGGTCCAGCTGTGCTTGCTGTGAAACTCTCAATCCAGAGTGTTTCAGATTGCTCGTTTTGTGGGGGTGTTACTCACTTAGCCAGATCACCAGGCTCCCTGTCTCAGTTCCCTCCCTTTCCATTGAATGGGCCACTCTGTCTCCCATGTTGTTCCAGGCACCAGTTGAAATGGCTGCCCAGGTTTGTGTGAGTTTCTGTGCACCAGCCCATGGCACCAGCTGAAGCAGCCATCCTGGAAACTTGTGGCACTTTTTGACCCGGGAATGTCCTGGTCTGTAGGCAGTGGAAACTCGTTTGGAAATGTGGTGAGAACTCACCCTCTGCATTGTTCATGCTGGGAACTGCAGTCCAGAGCTGTCCCTATTTGGCCATCTTGGATCCTCCCTCTGGGATATGGATATCTTAAGAGCCCTGACTCTTGACTACTACACAATCCATGCATGTAAACAAAATTGCACATATCTCCCCAGAATTTGTACAAATAAAAGTAAAATAAAAGGGTCTTGAGAGGGAAAATTATCCTGGACTATCTGATATGTCTTAGGTAATCAATAATTCTTAGAGATAATCTAGAAGATTAAAGGCAGAAGGAAATAATATGTAGAAAATAGAGGTTGAAGTGATGCTCTTTGAGGATGGAGAAAGTGTCTATGAGCTAAGGTATGCTGGTAGCTTCTAGAAGTTAGGGAAAGCAAGGAACTGGCCTGTTTTTACAGCCTTCAGAAGGAATGCTGATGGCTCTATGCTATTAGCTCATCAAAATTGATTTTAGATTTATAATCTCTGGAAGGGCTAACATGTGTGCATAATCATCAAATGTTACTGTGATGTCCTAATTATGTTACACACACCTGTCTTTTAGCTCTCTAGGAAAGCAGTCTCCTTGATTGTACCCACTTGCCCTTTAATTCATCCCAAATTCTAACATGACACATGACCAAGCATTGGGGCTCCAACATATTTGTTGAATGGATAAATGACTGTCAGTGAACATGGTACCTAATATATTGTGGTGTTCAAAAACATAGATCTGAGCTCCCACATATCAGTGAGAACATATGAGGCTGCAAAGGCACACAAATGATACAGTGGACTTTGAGGACTTAGGGGGAAGAGTGGGAGGGAGGCAAAGGATAAAAGTAACAAATATGATTCAGTGTATACTGCTCAGCTGATGGGTGCATCAGGCTCTCACAAATCACCACTAAAGAACTTACTTATGTAACTAAATATCACCTGTACCTCAGTAACTTATGGAAAAATAAAATTAAAAAAATCTTAAGGGATTTAAAAAAATATATACAGAGCTGAGAACATTATAGACTCAAATTAAATAATCAAAACAGTTTAAGTATGTTTAACATTTTAAGGTCAAATAACTCACTCTATTGGTTTTTTTAGAGTTAAGGTATAAAAATGATAAAATGCAGGAATTCTAAAGCCAATCAGAAATGACTTTGAAACATTGACCAGTTATTCACTAACTGAAATATTTTGCCATATCACTAGATCTCTCAGAGCCTCAATTTTCAGATGTATATCAAAGAGATAAAATACTTAGAGGGAGCATCTTATACCACCCTAGAAGAAGTGCCAAATTAATAAAAGAAAAAAGACCCACAATGAAATAGATGGTAAATCACAGTGAAAGGACACAGGAGATGAAGGAAAGCTCCCACAGGCCACAGCTGTAACAATTTCAGCACCAAAATGAAGTGCTATTAAATTATAACCCCTCAAAATAAAATAGATGTCTATGAGTCTATGCTGGTATATAAGTGATTGAATAAATAAGTAAAGTGGATGAATAGATAAATTTCCCATGTAGAAGGAACCCAAATAATTTATCCAGATACTTTATCCTCAATGACAACTACCATAACTGTATATGGGTTGCCCATAGTAACACTTCCAAGGAAAAACAGCGTGAAAGGGGGAGGAAAAAGTAACTTAGAGTAGAAAGCCAGAGAGACAATACCCCAACTCTGTGATCCAGATTAATGCTGACAATAAGAAGTCATGCTGATAATGTGACTTCATATGATGTGATGGGAATGACATCCAGTCATACTACCCCAAATCCATAACCCTAGTCTAATTAATGAGAACATGATGAGAAGCATCACAATCGAAGTAGAGTATACAAAACACTCAACACATACCCCTCAGAAATGTCAAGGTAATTACAGATACAGAAATTTTTGAAACTTACACTTAAAGAGAAGCTTTAGGAGAGGCAGAAAGGATATAAAATTGTATTGAGTCCTGGAATATAATGTGGATGGAGTCCTGGAACAGAAAATCAACATTGGGTAAAAACTTAGAAACTGTAGACAAACTATGAGTTTAGAAAATAGTAATGTATCTGTGTTGGTTTATTAATTGCAATAAATGCACCTTACTAACTTAAGATGTTAGTATTGAGGGGATCCATGTGCAGAGTATATGGGTGCTTTCTCTGTGATGCTCACAATTATTCTTGTAAATTTAATTTTTTTCTAAATAAAAAGTTGTGTGTTTCTTTTTTGTTTGTTTCTGTTTTAATGAGTTCTGTCAAAGAACAATAATATAAATTTTCAGAGTGCCAGTTAAATAGGGCTAAACAAAAGTTCTCCCTGATAACAAATGGCATATGGTAAATGCCCAATAAATGGCGTGGTATCAGTTAATCATGACGGAGGGGCATGCCGCATGGGTGTGAAAGGTGAGCTCATTGAAGGTAGGAATGGCAAGTAATAAATAATGCATATATGTCATTTAACACAACCCCCGTCACTGACATGAATAGAATGGATTATGGGGGTCCATATTGTCATTTGTAACAGCAATACTAACATCTTAAGTTAGTAAGGTGCATTTATTGCAATTAATAAACCAACACAGATACATTACTATTTTCTAAACTCATAGTTTGTCTATAGTTTCTAAGTTTTTACCCAATGTTGATTTTCTGTTCCAGGACTCCATCCACATTATATTCCAGGACTCAATACAATTTTATATCCTTTCTGCCTCTCCTAAAACTTCTATTCATGTCAGTGACGGGGTTGTGTTAAATGACATATATACATTATTTATTTTGAGGCTTACAACAATTTGATATGTTTTCATGTTCCCACTTAATAGAAGAAGAACTGAATCAGGATATTAAGTGACCGAATTAAACTACACAGCTAATGAGAGGAGGACCAGGGTTTGCCGAGGAATTGTGACTCCAGAACTTTTACTTCCATGTTTACAAAATCTCCTGAATCTACAGAAGTTCTATTTTTATATGTATTGCACACAGACAGATACTTCTCTTTGCAGACTACAGGGCAATTTAAACAGTTCACCACTCAAGTTTTACTCTACACATTTCCATTAACACATTTATTAAATCTGCCCACTGACAAGTGACATCATATAATGAAAGATCTAAGATATCGGGGAACTCATTGAGCACAACTGAACCAGTTTATAAAGGGGGAAAGCAAGACTGTGAGAGAGGATGGGATGTGTGTACAATATCATCTGTCCACAGTAGTTCATGGAGTTGGGAAAGGCTGGGGAAGAAGATGTATTGCTTGATGGTTGCAGAAATGTGCTAGAGCTGCCATAACAAAGCCTCACAAACTGGGCAGCTCAAACAACAGAAATATATTTTCTCACCATTCTGGAGGCTTAAAGCCTAAGATAAAGCTGTCAGCAGAGCTAGTTCTTTCTGAGGTCCATGAAAAGAGTATCTGTTCTAGGCATTTCCTCTTGGCTTGTAGATGGACACTTTGTTCTATGTCTTTACATCCTCTTATCTCTGTACATATCTGTGTCCAAATTTTCTCTCTTCATAAGGACACTAGTAATATTGGATTAGGGTCTACCGTAATGATTTATTTTAATTAATTACTTCTGTAAAGGCCCAGTCTCCAAATACAGTCACATTCTTAGGTAGGACTTCAGCATATGAATTAGGTGGAGCGGGGTAGGGGCAATTCAGGCCCTAACTGTTTTTTTCAAGCACCACAAGGTTAAACA
Source organism: Callithrix jacchus (assembly GCF_049354715.1). Taxonomy (NCBI): domain Eukaryota; kingdom Metazoa; phylum Chordata; class Mammalia; order Primates; family Cebidae; genus Callithrix; species Callithrix jacchus. Next base: position 60,186,837 of record NC_133517.1, on the reverse strand, counting down.
AGTAGAACTTTGAACTTACGGGTCTCCAATTCCTTTGGAAAAGTAAAAACAAATCCACAAGTCAACATAAATATTAAAAGAAACATACATTCTTTTACAAAGCAGGAGGATGAGTTGTCAGGTACCATGTCTCAGAAATCACAGAAAATTGGAAAAAATATCTTTTGAACATAGAAATTCACTGACAATTTAAATTCTTTCCCTCTCCATAGCTTCTTTCTGAGCCACTTTCACTTTTTCTTCTTCCAATGCCTAGGTCACTTAGAGCTTTTTATGCTCATTTTAGAGCCCATTGAATTACCATTTCTATTGGTCCATCACCTATGCATGCAGTTTTCTCCCCACAGAGAAATTCAGAATCCTTATGACACCTGATCCACGTCTTATACTTAAGTGTGAAGAACCACACCCTATGCTAGTTGGGGCATACTCTGGAGATGAGACGTGTACTTTAAAATACGATTAAAAGATAGAGTTTAGGAGTATAGTGAGGGTGTTGGGATGTAGAGGAGAGAGGTTCTTCATTCTCTAAACAACTATATTCTGGCAAAAAAAAAGAAAAAATATATATTTAGCCAGTTGTTTGCTAGCCACACAAATCATTCAATTAATCATTAATTAATTAACTAGAGATTCTGATAATGCTCATGGGTAGGCAAGCAGACCAGAGACCTGAGATGCTTTTGTACTATATTCAAAATCACATATTCGGCAAAGGGAAAGTTCTGAACAAAATATTCTTTTGGTCTAAATTCAAAGCCCAAATTCTTTTGTCCTCAGAAATGAGGTGAAATTTCAGGCTTTATAGTTGCTTATGGAGCCCAGAGCGTCAGCTGAGATTTGCACAGCGATGGACTTGTCAATAACATACCTCCTGTCCCTGGATTGCAAGGCCTTCAAAGCCCTCCCTGAGATTTCTGACAATCTAGATTGACAACCTCAGGAATCCCCTTTGCTCTGGGATTCTTTGTTTCCTTCTGTCTCCTCTTGTATCTCACCACAAAGAATCAAACTCATCCCTCTACTGGTTTTCTCCAAATAAAAATAAATAAATAAAAAGCACAGCCCACAGTCTTTCTGTCTAAGGTAGAACATGCTGAAGAGTTGACAGAACCTAGTAAGTATGATTAAACTAAAAATCCTATCAATCAACAGAAAGGTAAACAAAGGAAAACAAAAGCACAAGCCTATTTAAATTTCTTAGATATTCTTGTATTCAAAAAGACAAATCCTTTCTGACCACCATTTCTCCAGTAATTTCTTTTTTCAGGTTCTTTGATCTGACTCAGAGTCTACAAACAATAGTTTTCTCTATTGATTTCTTTTTTTCACTCTTCACCTATACCCCCTTTTTTCTGTACTCTCATCTCCTTATAGAGTAAGTCAACCTCTCGTTGCGTCTTCTGCAGAGAAATTCTGTCCTTTCGCTAAATCCTTGGTAGGAACTTGGGCTGAGAATCTTACGAGGGAGGAAAGCATAAGGCACACCCTGCTTTGTGCTATAGAGGCTCTGAGAGATGACAGGACTGCGAAAGAGGCTCTTTGTATGAGATCAGGACTAATTTTTTCCATAAAGGATAAGAAGAATTGGCTAATAGCAGAGCATTTTAGGCACAAAAGACGATTTTCCAGGGAAAGTGAAGTTTTTCCTACAGCATCTTTGTAAAGTAAGTTCTGAATCCGTAGGCAAACAAGTCTAAACAAACAAACAACAACAACAACAACAAATCTTCATACTTCTGTAAAAAAGTTCAGAGGCACCTATGAATGAAATGGTATTCATTAACAAGTTGAGGCCACCTTCTTTTCCATCACTGTGCATGAGGGTCTGTGTAGCAGAGGGCGGGGAAGACCGATGGCACTTTCTTTCCCCCCAGCAAGTTGTGTACTCTGATATTTGCCCTGGTGTGTGTTTTGCACTTTCTTTCTTTGTTGTGTGGATGATTCAGACTGGGCTGCCAGGCCCTTATTTGCTTGGGCCTATAAAAGCTGCCGGAGTTGTCTCGTACTCAACAATTTAGTGTGAAAGCCATGGGAACCATTATCTCTAACGATTCTGAAAGATTATAATTAAGGATGACAGTGTCGAAAGAGAAGTTCAGATTTTCTCCAGCAACGAGGCTATAAATTGAGGACGGTACAGGATCCGGACAATTGAACCTCATGCAGGCACTCAGTCATAATTGGCATTGATTTAACAGTCCGCAGCTCACACCCTGCATCATAAATTGATTGGAAATGACAAGCAATGAAGATTAACACCTTTCAAGAACAGCATTCACTTTAAATAAATACATATCAGAAAAGATAAAACGGTTAACTGTATGGCGTGTTATACCTCCCTCTGCCCCATGAAAATCCCACCAAGCAGCTATAAAGTAGAAAATCTTTCCCAAAGCAAATCCAGTGACTTCCAGAGTAATATAAACAGGATCAGTCTCAGGTTGACAGCCATCCTGGGTGAGCTGCTTAAATCATGAAGAATTCCGCCCTTTAAACTCTGTAGTTTAATAAAGGCTTATGTCTGTAGCATTTGTTTGCTTTGGGCATTTAGAGTAATGATGTGGGTGCAAGCTTTGGATCCAGAAAGCCTGTATTCAAATGTGTTTGTCCCTCCTGTGAATGTGTGCTCCTGGATGAATTCCTTATTTGATTCCTCTGTGCCTCAATTGTCTGACATTTAGAATAAAAGCAACAATGAGACCTATCTCACAAGGAAGATAAGATGGTTAAGTGACTTCCCTAAAGGAAAGCATTGAGAAAATGCCCAGATGCTTTAAATGTTAGGTATTAAAATCAGCTAGCCTTCAGGGACCCTGAGTAGGGGCTCTCTACTCAGACAGGGAGTACAGAGTAATATGAAGCCTCTATTTTTGAGAGAAATTAGATTGCTTCCTTAATTTTGAGTACAAAATAAGTCACATGGATCGCCACTCAAAGCATATTACAATGTCTATAAGAAAAACTCTCACCTTGTGTCTGCTCGTTTTTGACTCAGGTGCTCCTGAATTTCTGACCCACAGGAAGTGCATGAGATGGATGATAAATGTATTCTGATATTTTACGCCAACAGTTTTGGGGTTAATTTGTGCCTTAACAGTATATAACTCATTTGCAACACACGAATTTTAGATCTGGGCAAGCCATCCTTAAACCATTGAAGCTATAGACATAAGCATTAAACATGCAAAAAGTCAGGGAATATTTTTTTCCTAAATGATTTGTTTTTTAGGCTGATAATATCCTCCATTAGTAAGTTCATCAATATTTTTCTATGTTTTATTTCTTATAGAGTCTGTTTTAATGAAGGTTTCTTTTCTAATATCATCAAACGAATGAGTTGGACTTTTACATAGAAAGTGGCCAGGATCATCTTCGAGGCATAGTAGCTTTCTGTATTTCAAAGGCTCTCTTATTTTCTGCTGCCAAAGAGACAGAAATACCCTCTGCAATGATGGTGCATATGTTACTTTTGATGTTGCAGCCTCTCTTTTGCTTTTATAAGCCAAACCATGCCTTGGAGAATTTTTTCTGCTATCCCTAATCACCCCATTATTAATATTCTAAAGAAGGCATATACTTGCCTCTAGTCAGGATGTGCCCCTCTCTTTTAGAAACGGTGTCTTTGCTGGGATTTCCAAAATCTACTGATTCTGAGCTGGCTCCTTTATCTCTGTTTTCTTCTTTTTGCTTCTTCATTTATGTGTTCTATGTCAGTGACTTTTAGCCAGCTTTTCTCATGATCAGAAAATAGGGCCTTTACCTGATAAACTACCTTTGCCAAGCATGAAGTTGGATTTTTAGTTTTCATGTTTGATCATTTCAGGAGGGAAATGAAAAAAATGTCAAAACATTTAGCCATGTACATATACAATTATTTGACATTTTTTTATATCTCTCTCTTCCATAAGCTTCCCCCCCTGTAAATTTATATCAATACAGCATGAAGCTTTTGCAGAGGTCAGATGAGAAACTACATAAATACTCAACATATGGGTACCAGATAGACTTCAAAGAAGTATATATGTACTGTTGTTATTAATACTAATTATAAGCAAAATCACTTTCCTAAAAAGTAAAGATCAAGTCAGTTTTAAAAAAAAATGAATGAATTTTGTAATGTATCATAGGTTTTCCCGCAGCGGTAGCTCATTAATGCAGCAGTCACAGCCATACAAGGGTTTTCTTTTCAGCCTGTATTTATCTCGTGTTCTGGAGCTGTGGTTTCCCAAGTCCAGGAGTGTTTGCTGAAGCACTGAGTCTTCTTTTCCTTTAGGAATTTTGTGCCCAGCACTTAGGAGGAATTGTGTAATATTTATAGAATAAATAAATGGCTTCACATTGCATTTCAGTCTCTTCCAATACTCTGTAACTTCCTGTTCTTTATTCATTTAAGCAACAGTGCTGTCATTTCTTAAAATATATATGTCTCTTCTTTTGCAAGAGCTGGCACCTAATACCAAACTGATTTATGCAGAAGCATACTTTTGTATATTCTGTGAATAATGGTGTGTACAATTATCAAGCTTTGGGTTTTTCAACCTTTTGGAATGATTGATTTTTCTGGTCATTTCTATTCACGTTGCTTTTAGTCTGATCCATGATGCAAACAGAATGGGACCCACGAATGAATTAACCCATGGGGCCCACCATTTCCTGAGGCCTTGTATCAGGTTGGTGCAAAAAGTCATTGCGGTTTTTGCCATTATTCTTAACGGCCAAACATGAAGTTATTTTTAAGGGCAAAAATTGTGATAACTTTTGCATCAATCCCATAACTCCTGCACTCCGAGGACATAACCAAGTCTCTGATGTTTTCTCTACTAAATCACTTAATGGAAAGTCACAAAGAAAGCAAAACAGGGTTAAATGATGTTTATTATGAAGTAAGTGCAGTCAGATCCACTCATGTGTGACTCTAATTTGAAGCAAAGACAAGCATAATAAAAGGTCAGTTTGCTGTCCCTTGATAGAGACTGCCTATGAGCTGAGACAGTCCTGCTGATTTCCACAGTTAGTGCTTTATGTCGGAAAAGGAGATAAGACTATTTTAGCCAGCTGGTGCTAAAATATACCTGATAACCTGAGGGTGGGGAGAGTTTACCCGTAATAGACTTTAGTGTGAATAGATTGATGAAATGTATTCTTTTCTTCTCTTTGACATCAGTGCTATTCATTTTCTCTTATTATGCTCTCAAAAAATGGAATTCAACTTAGACAAAATGTGATTCTAAGTCCTCTCTTGGTTCTTTCACCATTCTGAGCTCATTACTTTTCAGTTTAGCTATACAGAATGTACTGCTTTTTGGCTTTTGTTACTTCTGAGTCCTTTGCTTTTTTTGGACATGGGCTCTCAACTTCTAATTCCTTGTGACAAACATACTCAGTGTGATGTCAGCTAAAATGCTTTCTGAAAATAATCTGAAAGCAGTTGGAAAATGGATTTATTCCTAAATATGCAATCATTTATTTTTGCATATTTAATACATATCAGGTAACACTTTTTATTATCTTGATACATTTACAAACTCATAGGTCTCTCCTTCTCAGACTAAGGGGTCCAAGACAAACAGATATGTATGTTATTAGGGAACAACTTATTCCAATCACATTGAACCAAATCCCATCCAATTGAAGGAAAGCTTTTCATACACCTGAGTATGCTCTTGTTTCACCAGTTTGGAGGCTCTCCATGATCCTGTTGGTCATTCTCAACCCTCTCTCTAGTGGGAGTTAAATCTTCTCCTCTCTTCTTTCTAAGTGCACTTCTTTATGTGTTAGTCTTCATCCTACAAAGTAACCTGTTTGACTGGGGATGGACTGTTGCTTATCACTGAGTTGCATTCTTAGCCCATTCTTTTAGGAAGAAAATAGTCTTGTATGGAGCACCAGTTGGATCTCAAGAACTGGCTTTATTCTTGAGTAACAGCAGCCATTCTGGCCTGAGAATGGACCTGGCGGATCCGCTATTGGGATTGTATTTGGTACAGGATCTCAGATGCTGTGCTTTGCAATCCATAGCTCCCCTTACATTCAGGCCACACCTCTCGCAGTTGCTCCTAACCAATAATTCCTACAGCATGAATGCTAAGGAAAATCCATTTCTGGGAAACTTGGGAACCTTTGTCAGATGACTTTGACTCGACAACCTGGTGCTGAAACTTTACACTACATGAGAAGTCAAGGGCTTCCTGTCAACCCTCTTTCCTCTTTTTAACTTGCTGTAGGCCTTGCATCATGGTCTGATGAGTCTCTCAGCCTTCCTCAGCTTGGTTATTTCCTGTAATAAAATCTTGATACATTTAATTATTATTTTTTTGCCATGTGCTGCATGGATGCCCTGGACATCCATCTTAGCAGCCAAGAATACAACTGGATTTTCTACTCCACTGGAGCTTATTTTTTACTAGAAAGCAAAGAATGAAATAAAAATACTATAAAGGAAAGAAGAAAAGAAAATAGGAAGAAAAAAAGAAACAGGGAAGAAAGGGTGATTTAAGATACTGGTATGTGCTACTAAGTAAAGCAAAGCATGTAAATTGTAAATTAAAGGAGGAGAATACTGTCTTACTAAAGCTGGAGAAGACTCTCTCGGGAGGCGGACATGGAGTTCTGACCTGAAATGAGAAGGAGGCATCCATGCAAAGGTAGAAAAAAGCATAGTGAGTAAGCATGGCAATTGTCAGGCAGTGATCATTAGGGATGAAGGCTAATGCTATCTAAGGTGCATAAAGAAAGCTGGTGATATTTAAGCAAACGATACAAAAGACTGTGGTAGAAGATTAAACAGAAGCTAGACTGGAGGATTTTAAAACCATTTGAAATGTTACCATGTAATATATAATTCTGGGATGTCTCACAGGCAATGGTGAAGAAGACAGTTATGAAGATAGAACAGGACTCAGGAAAGCAGTTTGGAGGCCGTTGTGTTACCACAGTCAAGACATGACAACATGTGGACCTAGTTTTTGGCAGAGGATGTTGTGAAAAATGAGATTTAGAGTATATTCTGAGGACCTGATGATGTATTGAACGTGAAGTTGGGAAACTGCAATGCATGGCGGGCGGTGACATGTATTCAAGTGGGAAAAGCTGCCAGGGGGACATTAGATGAAGAATAGAATCAGCATTTTAATTCGACATTATGTTTGGGTTTCTAAAAGTTAATCCTAGCAGAGTTTTAGAGAAGGAATTTTAATTTATGGCCCTGGAGCTCAGGGAATAATTCCAGATTGAAATACTCATTTGAAAGTCTTCAACATAGTGATAATATGTTAAGCCAAGAAAATGTATGCAATAACCTAGTGAGACCGTGTAGTAAGGAAAGTCAAATTTGTTTTCAAAAGCTACAGGAACTTGGACAGTTAAGTCTCTTTTCTGAAATAAAGGTTAAAGACGGTAAGAGCAATGGCACAGTCTTGGTGACAGGGTTGAGTAAACAAATGTGGCTATCAGGAAGAAGTCTGGCTGACTAGAGTTATTCCATTCAAAAGGCAGGCTTTCTCAGACCAATAAGACTTTGAAACTCTTCAGGCCTTGATTTCATACCAGACTAATATCAGGTTAGGCCACAAACTGTCAGGAACCCAGCAGGAAGCAACTGGAACACCCACAGAGGTAATGGGAGAACATTCACCGAAGAATTATATATGAAGGTATGTGCAGTGACAGCATCAGCAAAAGGGGGAGAGGAAGATGTGATCCTAGGTTTACAACCCCCAGGCATGCTGGCAGGGGAAGAGTGGTTACTAGACCAGGGGAGGCATAGCAAGTAACACGGAGACAGCTCGATAGCTTCGCAGGCCAAAGGAGGGGAACTCAGCCCTTCCCAAGCGTGACCAAGAGTTGAGGTCGCAAAGTAGTGAGGTTGAATGAACACTCTGACCTTCCTTTCCTTTCCTATTTGAATCCCCCCTGGGGCCTCATATTGGACACAGTTTTCTGAAAACAAGAAGGCAAAGAAGCCACTTAAACCTTACCTCCTCTTTGACTTTACATCCAAGAAATGGTTCTAAAGCATACTTTTAGGACCTAACTCCTAAGTCTCTTGAAACACTAAAAATGTTTCGTAAAGCCTAATGTATTCCACAGAAGTAAAGGGTCAATACTAGGCTACACTTAAAAGACATTCCTTACAATGTAGTTACAATTTTTTGCTTTAATAACTAAGATTCTTGTCAAGTTTTGGTCCTTGTTTTTATAACATAAAAACCACACTTCCTGATTGCTTTTCGTCTGTGGGTTGTCATCCCTCCCTAAAGGTCCGGCTCACTTCTCCTCGGAAATCTTCCACAATGCCCCGCACTCGATTCATATTTCCTCCCTCAATTTCTTCATAGCATGCTGCGTTCATAAAATGCTGAGATTTTCTTTAATAAAATAAATACTCCAGACACTTATTTTATTGTTTTTAATTATTTCATTTTATTAATATGCCTATTCCCCTAAGTACAAGATTCCTCATGAAAATGAAAGTTGCAATATCATTGCCAATAGTAAACGGACAGCTCCTTCCAATCCTCCAGGCCTCTTTTTTTCACTGGGAGAAGGAGAATCTTTCCTATTAAAATCGAGGGTTAAGAGAGGATACCCGAAGCAGAAACTGAAATGTTGGTAGAAGACACAAAAGATTGGGGAAGTTTCTTCCTACATATTGTTCATTATCTTTCCTGTAATTGGCTCAGTGTGGCAGCTAAGAAGAGCCTGAAATTCTTTCAGTTGAATTCACAAATGGCATAAGGCCCAGGTGAAATAAAGAATGGAAAAGACAAAATATGGCTGCTTTGCTGCAGGCATTAGAAGAAGGAAGAAAATAAGGCTTATTGGAACCAAATAGAACCTTTTAAGATCCTGTAATTCCATCTCTTTTCAGATAATACACAGGACTCAGAAACATTAATGCTCTACGATTTCTTGTTTTCATGAAGGACACAAACTCCAACTCAAATATATATATGAAGAAAATTAAATTTAAATAAGAAAGAAAACATTTAAACAACTAAACATGACTGTGTGCTAAAATTTCATGGAAAACAAAGAAAAACTTAGGATCTGCCCCAGACTGAAGGAAATGAATAAGTCATTACAGATAAATACAACGTGTGATCCCACTTTAGATCTTGGGCCTAAAAAAGGACAATGGTGAGGCAATATACAAAATATAAATTACAGATTAGTAGATCTGTTTCATTATATTAATGAAAATTTCTCAGATTTGATAGTTATAATTTGGATATATAATATAATAACATTTTTTGAAGCTGGGTGAAAAATTTATGGAAACTCTTTACAGTACTTTTGTAATATTTTAAAGTCTAAAATTATTTCAAAACATAAAGTTAAAAATTATATACATATGCACACATACATGATCATCAAAATAAAATGTAGTCAACATGGCTATTAAAAACATGTGAAAAATGACATGAGATCCTAAAAGAGGGAATAATAGCATCTCTACTAGTTCCTAAATTCTCTCTTGATGAGAATGAAAGGAAACACTATGAAGATTACAGCAGAGCGATAGACCTATCGTCCTAGGAAAACCAGGCTACCGGTCACTATAGTCTTTCAAACAACCAACAAGCGATCATCAGATTGAAGCAGAAGGTGGCATTCTAGGTAGGGGGAAAATGAGAAAGAGGAAACCAAACCAAGGAAGTACAAGGTGTGCCTGAGGCCAGGAGAAAGTTCAGAGTCAGACGCCTCAGTCCATCTTCAGATTCCATGTCCTTGGTGTGCACCAGGTTCAGTTTTTACAGGGATAAAACAATAAACAACATGTCATAGGTCCTTGGATTTATGGAGCTTACACACTAGTAGGCAGATGGTCAAGTAGTGCAAAATTACTTTGCTGGAAATGAACCTAGCATATTTTAGAGGCCCAAAAAAGACCAGTGTGGCTGATGGGAAGCCCCAAGGGAAATAATATCAGAGAAGTTATCAGGATCCTGAGTATTTAGTGTTTCTGAAGCCTGGAAAAGAAATGCACATTTTTACCCCTGACTCAGTTTAAATATGTTCTTCTTAGTAATTGAAGGATTTTCAGTGGAGTGAGCTGATCCGACATATATTTAGAAAGACCATTTTGGCTGCTTGAGAAATTGATTGGGGTGGAAAATGATTGGGACAAAAGAAGAGGAAAATAGTGGATTTGGAAGACTCTCCAATTTATGTTGTAGATCATGGTGGAAGCAGAGATGGAGAAACAGAAAATTTAAGACAAAACTTAGAGGTAGGACTTGCCGAGGGGCTTAAGAAGCAAGATTAGAGAAAGAGAACACCAACTGGATGTTACTATTTACTAAGACGGGATTTCAGTGGAAAGATTTTAAGAAGAGAGTGGCTTAGTCAAAATTGAATTTTAAGAAGTGATTCTGGCTGCAGTGTTTTCTAAACCACTGTTATTATAATATGACCTTCGTAATTTTACTGCAATTATTAAAATTATTTTTAAAAATAATTATATAAAATTATGTTATTAAATTTATATGAACTGCTACTCTTTAAATACATTCATGCAGTTAATAATTTACATGGACTAATTTTTTTGCTTGCACAAGCGTTATGTTAAAAAAAACACTTCACTTTTTTTATGGGAAAATATTAGCCAGTGTTAGGCTTATTTGCTAAAGGTTCTACTTTGGTATAATCAGAAGAACTTAAAATATACATAACGTAATCATACATAATCCAATATTTCTTTAATGTTGTGCCTTTAGAATCACACAAAATCATTGGTTAAGAAACATCAACTGAAAGGCAGAAAAAGTTCTCAAGGGCTAATAAAATTCACCAACTGATGGTGTCTTCTGCTGAAATCCAATTTCTATCATAGCATTCTTTCTGAAACATTTTTGTGTGGGAGTGGAAACAACAACAAAAATGTATACATAAATATTCTTGTTCTACAATTAATTTTAGTAAAAAGCAGGCCTATGCGACACAAAATATTCTAATGTTGTGAAACAGTTAATTCCCTAAGCTCTCAACTCACTCACAGGAAGTGATTAGGTTCTGGAATGAATCCACCTCATTTATTCTTTTATTCAGGATTCACTCATTGGCCTCAGGCTTATGATTATTGGTGAAAAATAAGTATAAAACATTTACATTCAATGTGGAAGTTAAACAAGAAGGCAGGGAGATTTCCTGTAGGCAAACCCACCAACAAAATAGATTGTTGTACCGTTTACTGAAGGCTGACACTGAAGCTCCAGGGAGCAGAAAGTTGTAAGATATTTAGAGGAAACATAAACCATTTAGAGTTATGATTTGCACCGGGTCAGACATTCAGGAGAGGGGTTGTCAGCAGTATTGGTGAATTCAAAATAGCTATTACTATTCACGACACACATAGATGCACTGCCTTCTCTTATAAGTTCTTTCTCTAAAAAACTGTGAAGAGTAAGTGTGTATACAGAAGTATTACTCTGAGGGTTCTTCATCTCACTATATTGCCTAACAAATTATGGGAAAATTTAGCCTAAACAATGGTCCCAGTGAGAGCTGTTTCTTTTTTGGTCTTCATGCACATGAGAATTAGATTTCCTCAAAATTGTATTCCAGTTGTATTACATTCAACTCTTATTTTCATTTTTCCTTGCTTGCAGCTTATATTATGACCACTTCAACCTTATACCCTTCCATGGTATCTCCCACAGGCTCCCATCTCAGTAAATGAACCCTGTGGGTCCCCTCTACTTAAAATACCTTTATACAAACTGTTTCTCCAGAAGTCCTCCCGGCTTTCAAAATCCTGCTGAAATTCCACATTCTCTAGAAATCTTCCCGAAATCCTTCTTGCTTAGGATTTTCTAGACTCTAGGTCTCACTTGAAACTGCTGCATCAGGCTCTGTGGCTATTTCTAACAAATGCTTCCAGTGATTTTGATGAGAACACAGTTCTAGTCAAAATCTATTGTCTTGTGCTTTGATATTTGTTTATACATAGTGTTTATAATTTTTACGATGCTATATGCAATAATACATTTACAGAGCTGTCTCTCCTAAACTGTGACCATTATTAGCATGTTGGATTTGCCTGCTATTTATATACTGAAGACCTACGAATTTGGGGAATATAAAAGGCATATATTATTATACCAATTCATTTGTTAATTGTGCAAAATAGTACTATATGCAAGTAGTTTTAATGCTTAAATAGTACATATTATACATTATTTTAATCAAATATTATTTAAATTTCTACTATTTGCAGACACTGTTTAAAAATTGTAGACAATATTAAGACGTATTCTTACTTGATTTTTATTTTTATCTTTATTTGTTTACTTATTTTTTATTTGTTTTTATTTTATTTTCTGCTTATTTATTTTACTTTTTTTTTTCTTTTGTTTTGTCATTTTTTTCTTTCCTTTTTTTTATTTTTTTCTACTCTCTACCTTGAATACACTGAATCTAGAAAAGCTAAAACGTGCTGGTGTATAAATTATGATTTTTTTCATGTTACATAAAACAGAAGTATAAACAAGATATTAATGTTGAGCAGATAGAAGTTGACTTCATAGGGAAGCAACTTTGGCAAACAAATTGAGGTTCATTCTAGGGAATAATTTGTGTGGCGGCATCCATCTGCAAAACACAGATATGAGAAAAGGGATGCTTTCAATAATATACCCATTTTAATGACACTATATTTTATGGGAAAATTAAAAATAGTCCATATTTCTATCTCATTAGAAGATGAAGTACTGTTTTTCAAAGCCAAGCTTAAATACTACTGTCAAAGTAAAAATTGCACTGGACTCATTTAAGCAGACAAGGAGACTTTATTTAAGAATATTGTACTAGAAGAGTACCAGCAGATCAATCTATAAGAAAGATATTAGAGAAGTTATGGGTGAGGTTGATCAATAGGATATATCTAGAATTTCAAGATAGAGTGGTGTGATCTCGGCTCACTGCAACCTCCGTCTCCTGTGTTCAAGTGATTCTTCTGCCTCAGCCTCCCCCAGTAGCTAAAATTGTAGGTGCCCACCACCACATCTAGCTATTTTTTTTTTTTTTGTATTTTCTTTTTTTCTTTTTGAGACGGAGTTTCGCTCCTGTTACCCAGGCTGGAGTGCAATGGCGCGATCTCGGCTCACCGCAACCTCCGCCTCCTGGGTTCAGGCAATTCTCCTGCCTCAGCCTCCTGAGTAGCTGGGATTACAGGCACACACCACCGTGCCCAGCTAATTTTTTGTATTTTTAGTAAAGATGGGGTTTCACTATGCAGTCCAGGCTGGTCTTAAACTCCCGACCTCAAATAATTCGCCTGCTTTGACCTCCTTAAGTGCTGGGATTACAGGTGTGAGCCACTGCATTCGGCCTAAATTGGTAAGTATTTTTCTCTGTGATTATCTCATCATAGTTTGCTAACTGGCTCCCATCCAAAATAGGCTCCTATTCCTGCACAAAGATCAGGAGATAGGGGCACCATCTTCTGTGATTATTATATTTCAAGAGTATGCCTCCCAGGTTCATGAAAACCATATTCCTGGGTTGTAAAACTTGTGAGAGTCTTTTGAAAAGATTAACATCTCAAGGGGCCAGAAAAAAACTTTAAAAGTACAAGATTTCTAAAGTCAGTGCTCTAAGAAATGGAGCTCTGGGTGCTGGAATCAGGAAGAAGCCTATCTAAAAGTTATGATTTTTTAGATGTAAGAAATAATACTTTTGCTAAAATTTATAGGTATTGCTAAAAATTTACTGAACTGCCTCTCTTGAACTGTGGTAACTATTAGCATGACGGATTTGCTTCTTATTTACATGCCCAAGACCTATAGATTTTAGTAGAATAATAGGTGTATATGATCACACCAATTCATAGGTTAATGGTAAAACATAGTAGTACATGCTAGTGGTTTTATTTATATCTCAAAGGGCCAGAAAAAGACTTTATGACTACAAGATTACTAAAGCCAATGCTCTAAGAAGGCGCAGTCAGGGTCCTAGGATCCAGCAGAAGCCTATCTAAAGTTTAGTTAAGCAGAGGGGAAAAATAAGGCCCTTTGGTACCACCTATGACAATTTATCTATGATACAGGTCCCAGATACAAGCAATTCCCAGTCTTACTCCATGGCCAGAAAGTCATGCATAGTCCTATGTTCTCTATATATTCTTTTACTGACCCGAAACAATGAACAGGAGTTTGATAAACAGTAAAAGGGATGGGGAACATTCTAGGTAAATGCAGCAACGTGATTAACGTGATTGTGTTTGTCTGTTTTGTGTTGCTATAAAGGAATATCTGAGGCTGGGTAAATGATAAAGAAAAGAGGTTTATTTTGGTTCATGGTTCTACAGACTGTACAAGAAGCATGGCATTAAGATCTGCTTCTAATGAGGCCTCAGCAAGATTCCAATTATGACAGAAAGCGAACAAGGAGAAGATCTATCACACAGTGGGCACAACAGCAAGAGGTGCTAGGCTCCTTTAAACGACCAGCTCTCACGTGTAATTATCATGGGGAAGATACCAAGCCATTTATGAGAGATCACCACCATGACCCAAACATCTCCCACCAGGCCCGCCCCTCCAACACTGGTTTTATCCTGAGATTTGGAGGAAATGATTATCCAAACTATATCAATAAGCAAATGAGTAGAGAAAAATGAAAGCACAATGTTTAGAGTGTCAAAGGTCATGCATTTCCATTTGTTTTCCTATTGTCTATTCAACAGAACCAAAAATATTTTGCATAATTTCTCAGCCTGAATATGCAGCAAAACTTATTCTAAAATTCTAGGAACATCGCTGAAAATGTGCTTTTGGCCTAATAATAATTGTATATTTGCCTAGCTACTAAACATTGACTGCAATTTACTACGCATTTGACTTTCTTCTTTCTAATGCTCACAATTCTTCAAAATAAAATATATCAGCTGGGTGTGGTGACTCATGCCTGTAATCCCAGAACTCTGGGCAGGCCAAAGTGGGCAAACATCTGAAATCAGGAGTTCAAGACCAGCCTGCTCAACATGGTGAAACCTCACCTCTAAAAAAATACAAAAATTAGCAGGGCATGGTGACACACACCTGTAGTCCCAGCTACTTGGGAGGGTGCGGCAAAAGAATCACTTGAACCTGGGAGGCAGAGGTTGCAGTAAGCAGAGATCATGCCACTGCACTTCAGCCTGGGTGACACAGTGAGACTCCATCTTAAAAAATAAATAAAATAAAATATTTTTTAAAAGTTAATTTACTGAAGAGAGACCTTTTGCTCGGTGAAGTTTAGTGGCTGCTTAAAGCTACAGAGTTAGTAAGTGGCAGTGTATATTCAAGCCTCACTCCAACCTGACTTGAAAGCTGGAACCCATTCCATTTATAACACTCTGATTCTTCACAATCTGTTTGCATTACGTTATGTTGTTTTGCTATTGTATTTTATTTTATACTTTTTCTTTACAAATAATTCTTCTTTTTTTTTAGAGTTTAGTACTTCTGAAGTTTCAAAGAAAGGTTAAGAGACTGACTCTAGGCTTCTCAAACCTAGATGATGCCTGAGATCACAACACCAGTTACCTCTCACTCCTAGGGAATCCCCATAATTAGTGTTGCTTTTCAGACTCTACTTCTGGTAACTAATTGCATGATTAGAACCCAATCAAGTACTATTACATTTGTGACCAAGATGTTAAAAATCTAACATTCAGATGAATAGATCTGACTAACCATTTGAAAATGGAACAACTCTTAAATTACAAGGATGAGAAAGAAAGTCTAAAATAGTTAAACTGCAGCTTGGGCTCTGCGGAGGGGGATTTTTCTGCAGCCATTTTCTCTGCCCTCTGATCCTTCCTAAATCATTCTCCTTTTGTCTGCCAAAAACACCAATTGATTACCTTTTTGTGTCTCCCTTTTCAAACACATTGCTGAAGCCAAAAGTAATTGTGCATTCAGCATTGGTATGAAAACCCATGATCACGTTAAAGTAATTGCAGCTTTTCATTCCCTGGCAAACAAGCTTTAAAGAAACAAGAGAAAATTTCATGTCAGCTCTAAACAGCTTTCCTCTTTGTCCTTAAAACATTTATCAATGTTTAATTTTTGAAGAACCACACAGTCAAGAAAGGTGGTGGCAATCATGGCAAGAGAAATAACCTCAGGAGAAACAAAACGAATAATTGTCAATAAAGTGGCCCTAACCCTGACAACAAATGAGCTTCCACAAGTTTAATTACCAGGAAATGCATGACCCTGTTGTTACTAACAAGACTGGAATCAGCTAGCCTGAAGTTTCCATGGTAGAGACTGGAACTAATTATGTGGTCAAGCTTCTTTGATAATGGACTCTGGGATACCTGCCTTTGGCTTCCTACCCTGGAATTGCCTCTCTTTCTGAAAGCAGTCTTTTAACAAGAGAACGTGGAAGGTATGAACAATCTCCCAAAGTCATTCCCAAATATTAATTTAAAGTAACACAAAGAATAAAGAAACCATTTATTCCATTTCAATGGTTAGATCTCCGATCCCATGAATTTTTTCAGACCCAATCAATCAGTAGCCCCGTAGTAGGCTCTCAAATATAGTTGAATATATGAGTGAAAAAAAAAATGCCAAAGGGAATTCTCTTCATTTTCATGTGGTCATGTAAAAGGAAAATAAATCTTGGGGCCCCCAAATCACTAAGCTAAAGTGAAAAGTCAAGCTGG
Source organism: Callithrix jacchus (assembly GCF_049354715.1). NCBI lineage: Eukaryota > Metazoa > Chordata > Mammalia > Primates > Cebidae > Callithrix > Callithrix jacchus. The sequence goes on along the minus strand of NC_133517.1, from coordinate 60,170,177 downwards.
GAACTGCTTATGGCAAACTTGTCTCCCATTCTTTTCAAAGTCATCCCTCTGCTCACTGAGATGAATGCATGTCTGATTGCTTCCTTTGGAGGGGCGAATCAGAAACTCAGAAGAATGCAACTGTTTTTCTATCATCTACCTGTGCCCCAGAAGCCCCGCCCAGTTTGAGTGGGCCCTCTTTCCGGACAGAAACAATATGCACCCTATGTATATTGATCTATATCTCCTGTCTTCCTAAAATGTATAAAACCAAGCTATGCTCTGACCACCTTGGGCACATGTCATCAGGAGGACATCCTGAGGCTGTGTCACAGGCGTGCATCTTCTTAGTTTCTTTCTTTCTTTCTTTCTTTTTTGTGAGACCTTGTCTCTATTGAATAAAATACAAAAATTAGCTGGTCATACTGGCAGGTGCCTATATATATATATATTTTTTTTTTTTTGAGAGAGAAGGAAAGACAAAAGGAGTGAAGGAGAGGAAGAAAGAGGAAGAAAAAGAGGGAGAGAGAACAGAAATGTTGCTTAATTCTAAAAAATGGGTCTTAATAATGGCCAATCAATATTTCATTTAAACCTATGAGTAGGTGTGATGTGGTATTGACAAGAATGTATATTTTGTGTATTTAAAGTGGAGAGCTCTATAAATATTTATTAAGTTTACTTGTTCCGGATCTGAGTTCGAGTCCTGGATATCCTTATTAATTTTCTGTCTCATGGAGTCTAAGTCTCTATGTATCTGGGTGTTAGAATCGTTAGCTCTTACTGTTGCATTGATACTTTTACCACTATATCTTTGTTGCTTTAAAATCTATTTTATTAGATGCGAGAATTGCAACTCCTGCTATATATATATATATATATATATATATATATATATATATATATATATATATATATTTGCTCTGCATTTGGTTGGTAAATCTTTCTCCATCCCTTTGTTTTGAGTTTTTGTGTATCCTTGCATGTGAAATGGGTCTGGATGTAGCATACAGCTGGGTTTGGCTGTATCTTTTGATTGGGGGATTTAGTCGATTTAAATTTAGGATTGCTGCCATTTGATGTTAACTGGCTGTTTTATCCATTCGTTGATGTAAATTCTTCTTTATGTTGATGCTCTTTAATTTTTGGTATATTTTTAGAAAGGCTAATACTGGTTGTTTCTTTCTATGTGTAATGCTTCTTTCAGAAGTTCTTGTAAAGCAGGTCTGGTGGTAATAGAATCTCTGAGTACTTGCTTGTTCATAAAAGATGGTATTTTTCCTTCTTTACATTGGAGAAATCAGTTTTCTAAATTAACTGAGACAGTCTCAAATATTCAGGGTTCACAGTAACTTTCAATAAAGTTTTTCTTTATTGAAAAATTTGTTATATATAATGATGAATTCTAAATGTTCAAGACTAAATATAGATAGTATTGTTAGAAAAAAGATTATTGAATGTCTGAGTTATTGTTTCCTTCACCCATTTGTTTATTCATTCATTTATAAATACTTACTAAGTGAATTTTAGAGGTTAAAAACTATAGAATTAGGCCTTGAGAGATGCAAAAGTGTTGTGATAATCAATTTTATGTATTCACCTGACTGGGCTAAGAAATGCCCAGATAGCTGGTGAAACATTATTTCAGAGTGTGTCTGTGAGGGCTTTTCCAGAAGAGATGAGTGTTTAAATCAGCAAGCCAAGAATGAAAACAACCCTCACTAATGTGGAAGAGCATTGTCCAATTAATTGAGGGATGAAACAGAACGAAAAGGTAGAGGAGGAGCAAACTTATTCTCTCTCTTTGAGTTGGGACATCTATCTTCTCCTGGTTCTTGGGCCTTTGGGCTAGCACTGGGACTTACATCATTGGCTTCTCTGCTTATCAGGCCTTTGGGCTAGCACTGGGACTTACATCATTGGCTTCTCTGCTTATCAGGCTTTTGGGCTAGCACTGGGACTTACATCATTGGCTTCTCTGCTTATCAGGCCTTTGGGCTAGCACTGGGACTTACATCATTGGCATTGGCTTCTCTGCTTATCAGGCCTTTGGGCTTGAATTAGAACTATACCAGTGGCTTCCCTGGGTCTCCAGCTTGCATAGGGCAAATCATGGGACTTCTGAGCCTATATATGATTTATTATATTACACATATGATTTATTATGAAGCATTGACTAACACTGTGAGCTTATATATATGTATGTATATATAAACACATACATACATAAACATGTGTGTATATACATATATGTATATATATGTCTGTGTGTGTATATATATACATATATGCATGTGTGTATATATCTGTGTACACACACACACACACACACACACACAAAACCCAAAAACCTCCATGTGACCTTGGGGAAACCTCCCCTGCTTCTATATAGTTGGCATATGGAAGAGGGACCTCCAGGGCTCTGTGTTCTCACGGGCAATCTCTACTCTGCCTCCTCATTAATACTCAGAGCCACAGGTACCAGAGTCCTGTCATGGACTTTATTGCCATTGAAGCCATTTGCCAGGATAAACTCAACAAGTTCTGTATTCATCACAAACCTCCTAAACACTTCCACTCCACCCTTTGGACACCAGGAGATTATCTGACATCAACATCATTCCTTGTGTTTTGTGGCCCTTCTTGCTCTAACTGGAATCTGGCTCACTGTGGAGACTGCTGCTTCCCCTGAAATCTTTTGGAAACCATGAGAAACTCATCCAAACCCTTCATGCAACTCAAGGAGTTTCCCTTTTTTACTGCTGTCGCAAAGCTTCAATTCAACCCCTTCCTTTGATTTGACCTCACAGGACCTCATTGAAGCAGGCAGTACCCCACTCACACTTTAGTATGAATCACCTTTCAAACCCCAAAGCTCTTATTTCTAAAACATTGTAGTACCTGACTCATTGTTATTCTCACTAATAATCTAACTACTTTCATTTCTGGTCAGTGTAATATCCACCTAGATTACATTTCCAATAACTAAATCAGATTTATTATCTATAACTCATGCACATGAATGTACAGCTCATAAGTTTTGACAAATGCAGTTGGTCTTGCCCATCACTACAATCAATATATTAAAAATATTCATCACCCTAGAAGATCCATTTTTCTCCCACATGGTGAAGCCCTCCAATAACGTTTAGGCTCTGGCAACCACTGATATATATCTACATCTACATCTACATCTATATCTATATCTACATCTACATCTACATCTATATCTATATCTACATGTATATCTGCATCTATATCTATATATCTACATCTATATCTACATCTATATTTACATCTATATCTCTATCTATATCTACATCTATATCTACATCTACATCTATATCTACATCTACATCTATATCTATATCTACATCTACATCTACATCTATATCTATATCTACATCTATATCTGCATCTATATCCATATATCTACATCTATATCTACATAAATATCTACATCTATATCTATATATCTACATCTATATCTATATCTACATCTATATCTACATCTACATCTGCATCTATATCTACATCTATATCTATATCTACATCTACATCTATATCATATCTACATCTATATCTGCATCTATATCTATATCTACATCTACATCTATATATCTATATCTATATATTTCTATCCTTGCAATTTTTTAAAATTTTCCACGTTGTCATATAATAAAATCATATGTTATATAAATGTTGGCTTTTTTCACCTAGTATTTGAGATTTTCCCATGCTGTTCTGTGTAACAATATGTTATCTTTCATTACTTGGTAGCATTCCACTGTATGGATGTACCACTGTTTGTTTACCCACTGACAAATGCAAAGGTTTTGGAAGTTTTAAAACTTTTGTTTTTGTGTGAATCAAAGTATTCATTTCTCTAGTACAAATATCTAGAAGTAGGAGCTTTGCGTTTTAGTTATATATTGTGGATGCATGTGTTTAATCAGATATGTTTTACAAATATTTTCTTTTTTCTTTCTTTGAGACAGTCTTGATCTATCACCCAGGCTGGAGGGTAGTGGCACGATCACAGCCTTTGCCTCCTGAGTTCAAGTGATTCTCCTGTCTCAGCCTCCTGAGTAGGCAGGATTACAGGTATGTACAACCACGCCCAGCAATTTTTTTTTTTTTTTTGTATTTTTGGTAGAGACAAAGTTTCAAGATGTTGGCCAGGCTGATCTTGAAATATTAGCCTCAAGTGATCCACCTTCTTTGGCCTCCCAAAGTTCCGGGATTACAGACTTGTGCTACTGCACCTGGTTTTCAGATAATGTGCTTTTTAATATCTGGAATTTCAATTTGGATCTTCTTTATATCTTTCACGAGCTTCCAGAACATGTTTAAAAATTTCTCCAGATATTTAGACATTTAGAATATATTCATATCAGTTATTTTAGTGTCTGTGAATTATATTGTATGTGTGTTTTTTTAGGTCTGATTATATTGACTGCTTTTTCTCCTAATAATGACTCCATTTTACTTGTTCCTCTGACAATTTTGTATTGGATTTGAGACTGTGAATTCATTAATTATCTATTTTGCTTCTTATTTATTTAAATAGTTTTGAACTCTAATGATAGTATATCACCTCTACATTAAGGAAAACCTTCCAAAATAATACTGTAGAACCCACTACCAACATTTGCATACTCTTTATAGTCTGATTTCCAAGTTTTTCATTTTTTATCACCTTTTATTCTAACTTATTTTTCACTGACACCCAATTCTCACAATGTATTTGTCCCCTAGAAATCGACATTTCATTAATCCTGCCCCATGATTATCACTTTTTACACTCCTCATGACTTTACATTGATGTTTATTTCCCTTTAGAGTTCATAGTCCATCATTGTTATAGTTCTTCTAAATCAAATTTCCACATGCTACCCTCTTCTTTCTCAACAAATGAATATCTTATTCTAGTGAAATGAAGGGTTGGGCATTATTATGTTTCAGCAGTCCCATATCAAAGCATGGCTGGAGAAAAATGAAGCAAGGTATGGTTTCCTGGTAACTCTATAATTCAGACATACTCAATTTCACATTGACTATTAATGCTACTGTCAATTCATTATTTCCTCAGTCCATTCAATCTTGATTTCCAGGATAGTTATAATTCATCCTCTCTCCTAAAATTTCCAAAACCTCCCTTATTGCCTCTATTTTCACTCTCATCTAATATGCTTCTACCTATCATATTGAGAAAAACACAGATAATTATAAGGCAACATCCACACACTTTCACTGCCACATGATTTACTACTTTCTTTCTTTGTTCAACGCTGGAGTGACTCAGCTTCAGACCACCTCAATTTTCTACCATACTTACTCTTAGGAGATTTCTTTTATTCATATTAACTTAAATACCATATATGTGCTGAGAAATCCGAAATTTGCAGCATATATATGGTACAAATTTTACTCCCAACTGTAAACTCGTAGTTCAACTACCATCTAAGGATCTCTAGTTTATTTGTTCCCAAACACTCTAGACTTATTAATCAAATTACTTACTTAACCTTATTATACAATCACCTTCAAGACCTCTCTACTTAATATATTAAAAATATATCTTGCTTTTACTACTTCAGTACGCTCCTTCAGTCTTCCCTAACTCAGTTAATTACACAACTATTCACTCATTTTTTTACTCTTTTTTCCACTCACTGTTAATCTATCGAAAAATCCTATTGGATCTATCACTGAAATAAATCTGAATATATTCAATACTCTCACATTCTCTGTGGTCACCATCCTGGCTGCACTGTTATTTCTTACTTTAAATGCATTAGCTCTTTCACCTCCCTGCTGGTCTCTCTTGCCATAATGTCTTCCAGTGTATATTCAACGCAGCAGGCAGAGGAGGAACCCTGCTAAAGCTTAAATCAGATCATGTTATTTTCTTCTAAAAATTCCCCGATTTTTTCTCATCTCGGCCAACACGTTGTAGCTGTCCACAAAGCCCTGCATTATCTGATGCCTGTGATTCTCCTCCATCCAATTTCCGTGACTCACTGTCTCAATCACTCTACTTCAGTGGCAATGGCCTTCTCACTGCTTCTCAAACACACTTAGCGTGCTTTCTCCTTAGGGTCTTACACACCGTGGTATTGGTTTTGTATTTTCTTGGTTTACATAAAAGAACGTTAAGTTTCTAATCAAAAGCAGCCTACTTGCTGAGGCTTTTGCTGACTACTCTATAAGATGCATCCCTCTTACTCTCTACTCCCTTGGCCTGGCTCCCTTATATATTCCTCTTGGAATTTTACCACAAGATGTATACATAAATGCATCTATAAACATATAATTATAGGTTTGAGGTATATTCCCTTCCATAGAATATAAGCTCCCTCTAGACAATAATGTTATATGCTATAATTATATCTGAAGTATCAAAATCTAGAAGAAAATTAAAACATGAAATAGTGTAGTCACTCCATAAATATGAAATAGTTATTCTTATGAGAATGAGTAAACAAATTTATTGTCTCTCAGTCAGAGCTTAGCAGTGAAGAGAAACATTATATTTTCATAAACCTCCACACAAACATTTTAAAGATTGTAATTTTTTTTTGAGATGGAGTTTCATTCTTACCCAGGCTGGAGTGCAGCAGTACAGTTTAAGTTCACTGCAACCTCTGCCTCCCAGGTTCAAGTGATTCTCCTGCCTCAGCCTCCCAAGTAGCTGAGATTACAGGTACCTGACACCATACCCAGCTAATTTTTGTACTTTTAGTAGAGATGAGGTTTTCTTCATGATGGCCATGCTGGTTTCAAACTCCCATCCTCAAGTGATCCTCCCACCTCAGCTTCCCAAAGTGCTGGGATTACATTTGTGAGCCACCACACCTGGTCTAATGATTACAATTTGTTGCTGTACATTAGTCCTAAAAATGAAAAACCTATAAAACTCAAATATCAGTTAAGGCTATATTTAATAAAATGTCTTAAGTGTAAATAACATAATTTTCCAAAATAATCTGTGGAAGCAATGTTTCTGTGTGTCTATATGTTGTGGTGAACACTTACAACATTTTATCTCTGCTATTTATTGACATAACCTCTAGCTTAAGCAACCCAACTTGAGGAGTAAACGTGCTTTCACAGCAGTAGCTCTTTTGCTCTTTTCAATCAGCGCTGTGGACCTCCAGCTCCTTCAAATTCCGCTCTAGTTGTGTCAGAGTCCTTCCGTATGTGTCATTTTCTCAGGTGGCCTTCTCTGCCAGCACTCAGGGGCTTGTGTCTCGGTCCTGGATTAAGGGACAAACATATAAATAGCAAAAAAATGGAAAAATTAAAGTTTGATAGTTGACCTAGCTGGGAGCAAGTAATAAATACACGCTGAGTCACATCCTACTGTGGACAAATGTGTTCCTTTGTTACTCGAGGCACAGACAGTGAAAGAGATAAGGTAGAGCAGGGAAAAGGAAACTGGCAAATGCCATGAAATAGTTAAAAGTATCCTCAGCTCTGGTATTCAGACTTTGAAATGTTCTCCAGCTGCATCCAAAATGAAGTGCCATTTTGTGATGTCATTCTGTTTCCAAGTTAGATCAACTGCTGAGAGGGAAGAGGTCAATAACAGTAAGATGTTTTTTGGGGAAAGGAGAAGGGGTGAAATACTCATCTCAAAGCAAGAGAAGAGAGCAAGATGTTGAAAGTGGGTAATATGTACTCTGGGCAGCACAGAGAGCTATCAGAAATACAAAATAATACAATTAAAGGAAATTCAATCTTCCAGGGTGTGTGATTTTCTCCAGTGAGGTCCAGCTACTCTGTAATAAACACACAGAGGTTCATTTTATCTAGAAATATTTTGTGTGTGTGTGAAGAAAGGGGCAAGTGGAGTAGCACAAGTGAGAGTATTCCGAGTGATGAACCCTGAAATTCAAGCAGAACAGATCAAGAAGGTAAGTAAAGACAGAAGTGGGAAAGCCTAGAGCTAGTCCTTGAGCAAGGAAACTGAAAGGATAATCATTGTTCATATTTTTAGTACAGTCTGCTCATGAAAATCGTACCCTTTTGAGTAGTTACAACAATCAAAATACTATTGTATACAATACAAAAGAAGAAAAGTACCCAGTTCCCCTTGATAGCAAAGCAACACTAGAGTCCTGCTATTTTCTGAGTGGGTTGACAGCACCTTAATCCTCTTCATTCTGCTGCTGGCTTAGAATCCTGTGGAGTTAATGGACCAAAGTCTTTCCTCTCAATAATGTTGGCTTCAGATCACCTCAGCTACCACTGGGGGCAAACAGCTTCTGTGACCTGTTTTACCCAAAATCTCAGCATAGTATACAATTGGGGAAAAAGCATTCTGATTTCCGAGCAACAATTATATGTTGAACTTAATTTCAGGAATAGATAATGTCATATATATATATATATATATATATATGCACACACACATATATATAATTCATATATATAAATATATATATTCATTTTGCGAATATGTTTACTCAAACTAAACAGATATTATGTATCTGTACACATTACACAGTAACTCACACGTAGTATTCAAAAAAATTTTATAGACAACACAATGAAGGGATGTAATTTTATTTACCAATAGTGAGGGATTGTTATTTGTTGTTTTCTCACTAGGGTACACATGAAACTCAATGTCAATAACCGTTTTTCTTTTCAAAAAAAGATAATATTAAAAAAACATAGTAGCTGTTGTCACCTTTGTGTTTCATTTCTTTAAAATTAGATTAGAAATACAATTTGGATCTCTGCAGGTTTGAATGAATAACAGAATGCATTCTAATCAATAGCTCAGTGATATAATATTTAAGCTCACTGTTGGATACTCTCAAGCTTAGAAATAAAATACCTTAACAGAATAGGTGGTACTATGTAATTCTCATCCTGGGATTCATTGTATCTGCCTCTCAGAGAAGACAGCTGGTGGGTAGAAAGTGGAAGTTCAACAGCAGGTTTGTCAGCTCATAATCCAGCATTATTTACTTTAAAACATGTGCTAAGAACAGAGCCGCTGAAAATCGTCAATGAATAGTTCATTGGTATGCAAAAGAGATTGTCAACAATTTGCTAATATTTTAATGAAAGACTATACTGCAAATAATTATAGAGACAGACTCATCCAATAATATTTTATCTGCAGGTTTGAAAGTTAGCATTCAATAATGAGAATTGCTTACAGACTGGAGAAAAAAGATTAAAGAAAACAAGATGGATGAGCATGTTTGAGGGATATGAAAAAATAGGGGACAGGCGAATATTTTTATGAAGAATGAGATAAATGCATTATATATTGATTTTAGTCTTGCTACAATAAAAGAAAATAATAGTTTTAAGAAATGAAATTTAGATAATACAAGATAGGACTATCTTTTTTTTGTGTAAAGCTAAAGAAACAGTGTGTTATCACATCACTACAAACTCAGTTCTGATTCTGGCCATAATGTATGTGCTTGTGTCTATCTCACTGGTTTCCAGAGTGTGTTCCAAGCAACATTTGTATCAGAAGAGGAAATGTTCAACATGTTGAAGAAGCTGTATATTTTAATCCTCATTGGGTATTTAGGATGAATCTAAAAGGCTCTAAGATTGTCTGCAGGAACCACATCAGTTAACTAAACACACCAATCCTCATCTTAGTTGACATGTTTACATAGCTATCTATTTATTCACCTATTTATTTATTTGTTACACATTTTCACATTGTGGAAACAGTCCTATCTGTAACACATCCTGAATAAAATCGAAGTGGGTAGCACTGTGATTGTCCCTTGAAACTGACTGTGACAGCTTCCACGCTACATCACTCCCTTTAAAATCAAACTCTATGGGCATATTGAAATGTGAAGCCAAAATGTTGGGCTAGTGAATCCTAGCAAACTTTATTAGTTACTTGGACTCCACATGCCACTGGAGTAAGATCTCTGCCTGATCTCGTGTAGACTCAATTTCACAAAAACAATTTTAGAATCAAAATTACAACAACATAAAAACTTCACACTAATCATGTTTTCACTGTTCTGATGTGCCCCTAAGCCATGCCCATCATATGCATATGATGGAGTAAGAGTTATGGCCACCTAGACAGGGGAGCAGAAAGCATCTGGGAAGAAGCTCACTGTGGTAACCTTTGACTTGGGAGGTCTCACTGTGTCCTTGTATAAACCAAGCAAGCCTTGTTGAGTTTTTGTGTTGTTCTCTGATGAATTTCAACTACTTAGTTTTTTTCCCTTAGAGTTTGTATTCAAGATGGGGGTGAGAAAAGCATAGTTGACATTTGAACAATACAGGTTAGAACTTGAGGAGTTTACTTAAAGCAAATTATTTTTTCAGTAAATAAAATTGACCCTCTATTCAAGTGGGCTCTGCATTCACAACCAAAGGTAGAAACAAAATTCATAATTGGCAGGATGTGTAACCCGCCTCCCCAGAGGACCAGCATTCCCTAGCTGCAGATTCCACAGGCTAGACTGCTGGAATTGAGTATGCAAGGATTTTGATAGCTGCAGGTGGTCCTGGAACCAATCCCCCATGAACTGGGGCTGTTACAGCTCCTTTTTACTAACAGTGTATCCTTTTTTTAGTGCTGGCTATAATTGGATCTAAGTCCAGAGACCATTTGATAAACATAGGGATTTTTGTTCAGTGGACAGTGAAAAACACAATAAATAAGAAAAGAAAGGCTAGTAGCCAGATTTGAGATTTAACATTTGGCATATGTTGCCTTATGTCTGGCACTGAGATAATAGAAAGTCTTACAATGAGAATAATGTTTTGCAAAAATTAAACCCATTCATTTTAATTTACTTGAAAGTAAGCTCTTTTGCAGTCCTCTACTTTCTGTGCCAAACCCTGAGCTTCATTGCTCTTAGGAAGGAGATGGTGGTGATGGTATTTCCTAGAATGCAGAGGCCACCAAGAAGCCTTGAGTTTTGAAACTGAGTTTTTTACTGACTAGCTATTTTGTAAAAACAACAACAAAACAATTAGTCATGTTAGGATAGGAAAGGGTTTTCCAGGTCTACCCATACTGCAGATTGTGATCCATCAGTACGTGTCAGAAAATCGATGAAGCAGTATTAAGACATGTTTTGTGTGCTGTTTTTGGGGGGACTTCTTGTTCAGTTTGTTTTTCCTTAGTTACTGATTACAATGCAACAGAATTAAGTAGAATAGGATGCAGATTGAATGCACCACTCACACCAAGAACGTGTTTTGTGAAACATATTGTACACTTCATGGCTCGCCAGAAAAACAGAACCAATAGAATACATATATACAAATACAAGACAAGGGGTTTATTAAGGCAAATCTCCATATCATTACGGATGCCGAGAAGTCCCAAAATACACTGTCTACATGCTGGAGAAACTAGGGGACCGCTGGTGCAAGTCCTGGGGTCTGAAGGCTGGAGAACCTGGTGTCCTGATGCTCAAGGGCACGAGAATATGGTTGTCCCAGCTCCAGAAGAGAGAAGGAAGGGAGGGAGGGAGGGAGAAAAGAAGGGAGGGAGGGAGGGAGGGAGAGAAGAAGGGAGGAAGGGAGGAGGGAGAGAGGGAGAAAGGATAGTGATAAAAGAAAGATGAAAGAAAGAAAAAGAAAGAGAGAGAGAGAGAAAGAAAAAAGAAGAAAGAAAACATTCATCTTTTCTCTGCCTTTTTCTTCTATCCTGGACTTTAGCTGATTGGATTGTGCTCAGTAACACTGGGTAAGGATAGCGGTCCCTTACCCAGGCCACAGATTCAAAAATGCCAATCCGCGCAGGAAATGCCCTCACAGGTGTACCCAGAAATAGTGCTTTATCAGCTCTCTGCGTATCCATTAATCCAGTCAAGTAGATACCTAAAATTAACCTCACATACACATATTCATCTTAGCATGAGAGAAGAATATAATCAGCAGTGGAAACCCCAGAGGCAAAGGGGAATGTGAGATGGGATGGACAGGATGCTGAGAACACCAGGGCTTTGGTCCCCTCTGCTCACTCCCTTTGTAGAAGCCACGTAGGACATGCCTGGCAGACAGCCATCCACATTTATCCTTCCCTATTTTCTCAACCCTTCCATCAAACTAGGGGCAACCATACCCAAATGGCTTGGTGAGCAACGTTCGGTCAAGCAGAAGAGGAGCCTATTTTGTCTGGCAGGAAAGAGCCTTTGCTCCTGTGTCCCTGGATGTGGTATTTAGCAGGATACGGAGAGATACTGAAATCAGAATGAAAGGCTGAGGGGACCAGAGAACTGTGACTGTTGCCGAGGATTGTAGGGGCAACCTCCTTGCCTGGGAACCATACAGCCATCACAGTTAGGAGAATGGGCTGAGGTGAGGTCTATTCAGCAGGGAGATATGAATATTTTTCTCTTTACCACCTTCCAGCTGGCGGCATCACATGATGCATAAACTCAGGAACAGACCTCAGCAGCAGCAACCAGCAGAATACCCAGGGGAAGTCTCACATCACTGCTCTGCAGTCCACCATGCAGCCTGCAAAACAAACGTGTAAGCAAAAAACAAAAGCCCCTGAAGCAGAGACCAGAGAGGATGCAGTTACTCCCTGTATGGAAGCACGTGCCCCCGCTCCCCACCCCGCCCCACTCCACAACTCTTTCCTCTCTATCACCACAAGATTGTATAACCACACATTCTGTCAATTATCCATATAGTATTTAGGGGAAAGACCTGGCAGGCAAAAATCTGAATGGTAGTACTTCAAAGCAGATATTGCTACCTACAAGACTGATAGGGGTGTGCTTACCAACTCACAGTGCTTCTACCACATCACCGTCAGAGAATATAGAGAAATTTTTATATAAAACAGTGTTGAGGAACAATCTTCCTCAACACTTTTTAGACTCAGGGAACCATTTTATGACAAAGGAATGGCAGCAACAAGCTTGATTATAATGTATTCCGAATCACTGGAAAGTGGTCAGCTGAAGAAAACACTGAAGGGTTGGGATGGTCTATTCTAGGATGCTGCCTATGCACACAGATAGCCTATCTTTTATGCGTGCTCCATGAGCTGTATTGCATGGATCTGTGGTCCAAATGGTCAGAGTAGGACTGGTCCTTCTCAACAGACTACTCATGTCTTATTTGTGGAACTTGTGCTTCTTAACCTTAAAGTTTTGGCTCAGCTGATTAGACACCCTTGTTCCCAGGAAAGAACGGCTTCTATTATAACACACTGTAAAAGAGCCACTAAACTGAAAACTGCACATTCCATCTTGTCCTGTTGGGCATCAGGAAGGTCCAGAAGACAAGATAAGGTGTTACTCTATTGGTGAAGCCTGCTGACCCTAATGATTTTGGTTTCCTAGGGTTCTTACCTAACCAGGGGGATAGGAAAGAAAGTGCTAGAATCTAGGAAGCTCACCAGATCAGTTATTTTTCTATCATATCCGGGGATGACAATAAATAGTTAATTATGGTAACAGGCAATCATAGCCTCACAGAATCATGCTCAAGTTCTCTCCGTTAAATGAGCAACCTAGATGGTTTAGGAAAATTAAATATTTAAGGAGTAGATGCTGAATAACAATTGTGACTTTGGGGAATACAGGCAGAAAAGGTAGCTGATTCTACCTCACCTAAATTAAGTCTTCTTGTAGAAATTGAGCTGGTCACTTACACTGAAACTATTTGGGCTGAAAGAAAGCACAAGGAAATTTGTGCTGTGAAACGAGATGGCTGTATCCCATGTACTGTACCTCACATCTTCCGAGTTCACCTTTTAGGGCCTTGGAGTTTGCTGGCTTCTGATTATATCTCTTTTGCCAGCAATATCATGGTTAGGCTAATGGGACTGAGAGGCTAGTTTTTGACTCAGGCATCAAAAAAAATGACCTGATCTTACTGAATTCACAATGATGAGCTGTGAGAGTCCAAAGCCTCTACTTTACTCATCTTATTGCAGGGATCCAAAGCAATTCTAGCCAGGATGCAACTTTGAGTTTTAGCAAAGTGAAAACTAGATGAAAGAGTCCAACCAGAGGCAATGAGGTGAAATAAGAAAACCATGGAAAGACTGGTTCACTATTCCAAGCTGGAGTTTAAATACTAAAAAATCCGAACCCCAAAACCAAATCTCAGAGAAAGAAACAGATATTTTCGTAAATGAATTACATTGATCCCAGAAGTCAGATCTGGGAAGAAGTGTAATCTAAATGGAAATAAGTCATTAGGAAAAGTAGAAAGGCCAAAAAATTATAATAAACACCAGAATATATTAGTCATATATATATAAAATGTTTGACTTATTATATTGAAAAATATATGTGACTAAAATACTGACTGAAAATCTTAGTGGTCTACAACAAAACATAATAATTTTCCTTGCTCGGTCAGGCTAAGCAAGGCTGATATAATCTGGGTTCACTTGGCTTATCTCCAGGCTGCAGGTAAGATTTATTTCTGCTCCATACATCTCATTCTGAGGTCCAACCTGAAGGTGCAGTAGCCATCTGGAACTTGACCTTCTTACGAAGGAATACAGCAACACGAGGAAACATGAAACCAAAGAACATTTATTCTGTATCCATGTCCTATATCTTTATATTCCATTGTCCCAAACAAGTCATGTCCAAACAAAAAGTCGTAAGAACAGAGGTATAGACTCCACACTGAGGAGCATTTGCTGATCAATAATTTAATCTAGTACTGCTGGGCAAATGGTGGCTTTTTCTGACCAGTCTGTATGAAAATCCTTATGAATAAATGAACATATTATATTTGGTGTTTCTGTGATTGGTGTAATGGGCCAGGGGCAGGGCCTGGTGGGTCCTCAGATCTGCAGGTCCCGCAGCTCAGCTATATCACTTTAACAAGAATGAATCAGATTATGACTCAACTGAGACTAATGTGCCAATCTATTGGCATATTGTGCCAATATGCCAATCTATTATGCATGATGAGTTGGCTGTTTTTGCCCTATTATTTTGATTGGGCAGAACCATTTCTTCTTAAACCGCTTATATTAGGATGCCAAGTTAATAGTTGCTTCTTCCTGGTGAGTGTGAATTTAGAGCAGAAGGACTCAATGGTGCCACCCAATCTTATGCTATAAATCCCGAAAATAGAAAGGAACCACTATGGAGGCATTCAGGCTTGCTGTGGGTCAGTGTGCCCCCTGTCTTAGCATCAGAAAGCAGAGTGCCAATTTAGTTCTATCATATGGATTAATCTTGGTCACTCTCTGATTGAAATTATCTTTTTTCTGGAATACATAAAACAACTCATACACAAAAGACTGGGTATTGTTTTTCCAGCATGAGGGTGATTTTGACTCTTTTAAAGTCATCTTCCTATGTAACAGAGCAACTATATAGGTTGTTTTCATTTATCAAAAGTCTCTTAATTAAAAAGGTATTCATTTTTATCATGTACAACAGGTTTACATATGTATGTTATGACCTATATGCCTTGTGTATTCTAGTCATCAAGATTTAAATATTCTGCCTCGTTGTTCTATGTTACACTTCCTCTTTGGGTATGGTAAATATAGTTAATATGTAAAGTAACTTCTTAGGGAGAGTGCTTTTTTCCCCCAATTCTGATGCTGTTATGACATTTACATAGACATAATTCAATAGCCATTGAAATATTAGTCATACTCGGCTTAATCCTGCTGTGTATGTAGTATGTTACAAATAAGTTGTTGGCATTTGAGAATGTTGCTTGAATATTTTGAGTGTATGTTTTCTTATCTGCAAATTGGGAAAACATGCTTGCTCTGCTGACTCTGTAGAAATACTGAAAAGCAATTGTATAATCCGTGAAACACCTGCTTGGTGTATGAGAGGGGCTCAGCAAATGATTGATGCATCTGATCAAGACCTTGAAGTGTTTCTATAAACTCTAAAACAATATGTAATGTAAAATAAAATTACTAAACTCAGTACGGAATTTATTGCTGTTTTATTTTACAGGTACCTTATGTTTCCTTCTTTAATGTGTTAAAAGCCTTTTTGTCAGGGGGCCAAATCATGTTATGGTTTCTACCCCACCTTTGGTTTTCCAGCCCCATTGTGCTTGCACACGGAAAAATCTTTATTGATTTACATCTGTTGTTCCATTCATCAACACATGACAGTTCAAGTCAACAAACAATAGGAAAAGAAAATATCAAAAACAGTGGAACAATAAACCACATTTTAATTTTACTGCAAAATCCCCCAAAGGAAGGTGGCAACAAAAATGCCTCTTTTGTCATTAGTGATATGCATTTTTCTAATTTATTCTTCTAGCATGACTCTCCCTGGTTCATTTTAATCCTGTTGGAGTACTCTATAATGGTCATTAAGTTTCAAAGTACTGCACAATTAAGGATTAGTTAACTATTAGACCATATAATGCCACTCTGATTTATGCAAGCTTCATTAAAATCTTTTTCAGCTGAGATCTGAGTGGGATATGAAACGTATCAAATTGAAGAATTCAAATTAGTTTAATGAGACTTTCTTTTCCTTGAACTTCCACCATGTGCTTGTACGGTACTAGATGTTTCAGAGACACAAAGGACTACAAATGGTTGGTAATTATGAAGAAAAGAGGGAATTCGTTAGTTGAATATAAGAAGAAAATTTAAGTGTATAGCAAAAACAGTTTTGTCTTGTTTCTTTGCATGATCATAGTGGCAAAATGTAAGTGTTTGAGTCATACTGAAGTCACGAAGTTCCACATTCCTAATTTTGTTTCTAAATTAATCTTTCTCAGTTTAGTTTACTTTAGTATGTGTTTGCTATTCATGTACAAAAAATTATCACAAATTCAGTAGCTTAAGGCAACATTCATTTATTTTATTTTATTTTTATTTATTTATTTATTTTTTGAGACGGAGTTTCGCTGTTGTTACCCAGGCTGGAGTGCAATGGCATGATCTCGGCTCACGCAACCTCTGCCTTCTGGTTTCAAGCAATTCTCCTGCCTCAGCCTCTCGTGTGGCTGGGACTACAGGCGCGCGCCACCATGCCCAGCTAATTTTTGCATTTTTAGTAGACACGGGGTTTCACCTCGTTGATTAGGATGGTCTCGATCTCTTGACCTCGTGATCCACCCACCTCAGCCTCCCAAAGTGCTGGGATTATAGGCGTGAGCCACCGCGCCCAGCCAACATTCATTTATTAACTCTTATTTCTGAGGGTCAGAAATTGGAGTGGGATCAATGGTACCCTGCTTAGTAGAGTCAAACCTGAAAATAAGGTATTGGCTAGTCAAGCTCTTATCTGGAGCTTGTAGGGAAGTACTCACTTTCAAGCTTATTCAGGGTGCTCCAGAATTCAGTCCTTTGTGACTGTGGCATTGAGGTGCTCTCTCCTTCTAGGCTGTCAACAGAGAGTGGTCTCTTCTTCTGAAGATCATTTTCATTCTTTCTCTCCATCTTCAAACCATTAAAGGCATACCCTGGCCATATCATGCTTTAAATCTGAGTTCCTGTCATGATTTCCTCTTCTTTGCTACCCAGAAAAGACTGTAGGGTTTAAGGGGCTTATCTGATTAGATTAAGCCTGCCTGGATATTTCCTCTATCTTAATGTCAACTGCTCAGCAATCTTAATTACATCTGCAGTCTCTTCGTAGCAGTACCTAGGTTACCTTCTGATTGAGTAACTGGAAAACAGAATCTTGGAAGGTTGGGGAGAGGGGAGAATTTTTGGAATATCACTTATGACAAGCTGTAAAATGGGATTAATAGAAGGACATAGCCCAGAGGATTCTTATGAAGATTCTATTACAATACGTAGGTAAAGAACTTATCACCGGTGCATAGTAAATGTAATGAAATTCACTTGTTACTGTTATTGATATCAATACTATTAATATTGTCAAATTTAAATTTGAAAAACTGGATAAATCATAAACAGAGCATCAATGTACATTGCTTTTTTATGTTATGGTTTATTTAAGTTTGATGGAGACTTATGGATAAAACTTAGACTATACCATTCCATATCTTGAAGAGTACTTAAAATTTTGCTTTCAAATAATAGAACACCAGCTAAAAAAATAGCATAATCACAAAATAGTACATATTGGTTCATACAAATAATAATAAAAATATCTAGAAGAGACTGATGATTGTGGTCTCATAATCTGCTCACTCTTCACTGTGGCTTTCTTCACTCATACTGGCTTTGATATGGATTGACTATGTCCCCACCTAAACCTCATCTTGAATTGTAGTTCCCTTAATCCCCACGTATTGTAGGAAGGACTTGGTGGGAAGTAATTAAATCATGGAGGTGATGATTCCATAAGGGGCTTTCCCCACTTTGCTTAGCTCTTTTTCTGTCTCTTGCTGCCTTGTGAGGAGATGCCTTCCACCATGATTGTAAGTTTTCTGAGGGCTCCCCAGCCATGGGGAACTGTAAGTCAATTAAACCTCTTTTTTAAATAAATTACCCAGTCTTGGGTATTTCTTCATAGTAGTGTGAGAATGGACTAATACTGGCTTTTTTTCCAGTGGCTCATAGTTTATGTTACTTTATTTTTAAAATATCTCATGTTTCAGTTATCCTCCAAAATAAAATAATAATGCATTTAAATAAGTGACAAAACACGACAATAAAATGAACCTCCATGAACACACTACTCTAATAAGTAAAAAGTTATAAAAATCTATCACTTAATTGTGTTTCTTCCTTTTCTCAGCCACTGCTTTCTACACATCTAATTCTATCATGGATTTCCTGTATATACTCCCCTTGCTTAAAAAAATAAGTTTACAAATATATTACTCAGGAGACAGAAACATTGGTTATTTCATCTCAGAAATCATTGTTAACAAGGCTTAAATGCATTATCTAGATCACTGAAAAGACAAAGAAGAGCTCACTAAGGTACGGTAGTAGCAGGAGTTTCAGCTACCATCTCTAGGCTGGGGAAACACAGGGAAGAATTTGGAGTTATTAAAGCTTAGAAGTCCTATACGGCTGCAACCCAGAATGTGGTGGCCCTCCAAGGAGGGCACTGCTATCGACTAAAGCAGGTTTTTCTGAGCTCAGAGGAGGGGTTTGCATGGCTGGAATCCAGTCCATTAAATAGAGGGTGACAGCCAGTATTGGGGTTCCTGCACTTCCATGAGAACCCACGTTCATGGGATCTCTAAGTTCATAGAAGGGGGCACTGGAGAAAGGCAAGGTCTCTAAATGTGGAATAGGGCTGGCTGGTACCAATATCTTTGGGTTAACACAATAAAATAGGATATTCCAATGCTGGAGAAAAATAATAATAATAATAATAAATAAATTATAAATTTTAAAAACCCTGCAAACTGGTTAAACTTTGCCACAGCAAATAAATTTTCATGTTTGGAATGAAGAGGCATTGCTGAATTAACTTATGAGAAGAGAAATACGAAACAAACAGAAAACAAAAAGAAAAAACCCATCTTACTTCTTCCAGTCTTTCCATGTACCTCTAGTTTCTTTTCCTGGCATAGACAAATTTGGAGGTAGCTGAGCTTGCAGAGTTCCACTATGATTTTCACAAAGCAAATTTTTACTTGTATGAAATGCCCTTTCATGACTTTTGCACATTTTTATTATTACTTTTATTTTTCTAAAAATTATTCATGGAAAACTCATTTTTTGCACACTCTTTTATATCTATTATACGTTTTTTCTCCAGTTTATGCTTTATCTTTTCACTATCTTAAAGTTTTTATGATGAAAATCAGATCTTTTAATTTTGCTTGTATTTAAGTGAAACATAGGCCAAAAGTAAAAGGATGAAAAAATGTATATCTTACAATCTTTAGTCAAAACATAGTTGGAATAAATACATTAATCAGAAAAAGACTTCTGAAGTAGCAGTATTATCAGGACAGAAAAGAACATTCATAATAGCAAAATAATGATAATGATGAAATAATGGTAAATAAGATAATGATAATGGCAAATAAGGAAAAAGAAAAAATAATTTTAAACATGCATGAACCCAACAGCAGAGATTCCTTAAACATGCTGCAAAAAGCTGACAGAACTGAGAGAAGCAATTGATGATACAATTCACAGTCACAGGAAAGCATACTGCACACAATTTCTCTGTAATGAATAGGGTGAAAGATTTGAGAAGGTACTTCACTGAGCACATATCTGTACAGAAAATATGCACAATAAAACTTGCATTAAGGAAATGCAATTGAGCTGACAGTGTGACACCTCTACATACACATTAGAATTTCTGAAATAAAATATTAAAAAGAGGAACACTCCAACAATATGAAGTACTGGTGAGAATGTGGAGCAATCGAAATTTGCATATATTTATGATGGGAATGATCACTTTAAAAAATTGTTTGGCAATTTCTCATTTTAAATATAGGACCACCGCATGATCCAAGAATCCCATTCCTAGGTATTTACAGATGAGAAATGAAAAATTATATTTAAAAAGGAATTTATAGGCAATTATTCATAATGGTTTTATTTATAAACACAAAAAGCTGAAAACAACCTAAATGTCTTTCAACCAGTAAAGAAACAAATGGTGGAATATTCCTAAAATGGAATATTAAACATCAGCAAAGAAGAAGAGACTTACTAATACATGCAGAAATATAAGCAGATCTCATAGGTCTTACAGTAAATGCATGGATCTGGAGTCAAAGGGCTCAATGCTGCATGTTTTCATTTATATGACATTCTGGAAAAAGCAAAACTATCGATTAATGGTTTTCAGGGTGGAATGTAGGGGTGAATAGTGGACCATGAATAAGCACGAAAAAATTGAGGGTGTAATAGAAGAATTTATATCTTGTTTGCAGTGGTGACTACATCAATAAGGGTACATTTTACTGTTTGCAAATTATGTCTCAATTAATATTTTTGCAAAAATAAATACTCTCAAACCATTCTCAAAAATAGATGTACCAATTTACATTTTGGTGAGCCGTGTAAGAGAATCTTTGCTGTTTCATGTTTTTGATAACACTTGGTATTTTCAGTCTTTTACACTTTAGCCATTTTAATAGTATGTATTAGTATCTTACGTAGTTTTATTTTGTGTGTTTCTGATAACTAATGATGTTGACTGTCTTTCATATATGTATAGAGTATTTGTATATTTTATAGTCACATAGCTCTTCAAAATAGGCAGTGGACATTTACCTACTGAGCTGTCTTTTTCATTATTTGTAGCATTTCCTTATATGTTCTAATGCAAGCCTTTTGGTAGACTGGATTTGGACTTAGAAGCTCTGGTTTGTGGTTTGCCCAGCTCAGCCACCTTCTGGCTCTATGACCCTGTTGATGTCATTTAAACTCTGCCCTATAGCTTTCTCATGTACACACAAATATCAATTATATATATCATATATTGTAATTCTACATATTGAGTATATAATTAAGATCAAATTAGATAATGTATTTATATAAAACATATACTCAATTCAAAGTATTATACATTATTAAATTATTATATTAATTATATTAAATATATCCTTTGCTATATTAGAAAGTGGCAAATGTTCTAATGTGTCTGATAATATTGCATAAAGTACTAAATCAACATGCATATTAGTCATTTGTGAATGTATATTTTAAAGATTGCAGAAATGTGTCCCTTCACACATGGACCAAAACTTCTTCATTGTTAATTCCTTATTAGGTCCATACTGCATACAATATATGTCTGGACCTTTTCTGCCTTAGAGCACTCCTATACAGTGGGGGACTCAAACTGGAGATAATACTGTGTAGTATACATCAATATTTTTATCACTTTTTAAATTTGATTCATTAACCACCAACTGGAGTTTTTTCATGAAACATCAGGAGACCTCTCGATACTGGATCTGCTTCCCACATATCAACACACAGCAAGAGAGAAGCAATGGTGTACAAACTCTGTTTTCTTTTTTCTTTTTTTAATTGGACTTTAAGCTCTGGGGTACATGTGCACATCCAGGGTTGTTGCATAGGTACACACATGCCATGGTGGTTTGCAGTCTCCATCCTCCTGTCACCTACATCAAACATTTCTCCTGGTGTTTTCCCTCCCCATCTTCCCCACCCCCTGCTGTCTCTCCCCTGGCCCCCAACCTCCCAACCTACCCCAGTGTGTGATGTTCCCCTCCCTATTCGCACATGTTCTCATTGTTCAAAACCCGCCTATGAGTGAGAACATGAGGTATTTAATTTTCTGCTCTTGTGTCAGTTTGCTCAGAATGATGGTTTCCAGATTCATCCACATCCCTACAAAGGACACAAACTCATTCTTTTTCATGGCTGCATAGTATTCCATGGTGTATTTGTGCCACATTTTCTTTGTATAGTCTATAATTGATGGGCATTTGGGTTGGTTCCAGGTCTTTGCTGTTGTAAACAGTACCACAATGAACATAGGTGTGCATGTGTCTTTATAATAGAACAATTTATAATTTTGGGGGTATATACCCAGTAAGGGGATTGCTGGGTCAGATGGAACTCTGTTTTCTTATTTTCTGTATTTCTGATGCTCTGGCATCTGGGGCCTCAGTGACTGGGGAGAAAGTGCCTTTCCCAGGAGGAGCCTCTTCTTAGAGAAACACTTCTTAGAGTTATTCTGCCCAGGAGTGTACCTCTTGTATGAATACTAACCAGTCCAGGGCCCATCACTAAACCACTTCCTGTATCTGGCTCTTAAACCCAGGAAGGTGACACTGTTCTGCCCTAATCACCCAGGGCCAGGCACCAGACAATTAGTCCTCTCCACCACAGAGCCTGCTGAAGTTACACTGGCCAATCCTGAATCAACCTAGCCTGCCCCACCTTGCCTTTCCCATACAAACCACAATAAAGACCAGTGTCATGCTTTTCTTCTGCTCCTCCTGCCTCTTTATCCTCAGCAGTACTTCCCTGTGTGACTCTGCATGGTACGGGGTGCCCCATCCTTTTGAAAACCATGAGTAAAAATAATATTCTCAATGGCAATTGTCTCCTGATCTATTGGCCTCAGAAAACCTAAGCAATAATAAATTCTACATTTTAAAACAAGCAGCTTCTCCCGTCAGAAGGTCTGTGAGGATTCTGTTTTATCAGCCCTTTCTGATCTTAGAGGTGTGAGGGCCTTCTAATTTCCTCCTGGGTTGGATGTTGGTAGCAGTCACCGGTTTGCTTACCCCAGGTCTGATTCACTCATTTTTGTGAATGCTCTTATCCCAGAGGCATTTATGTTCTAGTCTCTGATTGAACTATTAAAGAAAAAATCAGATGTAGTTGAAGTGAATGGATATCTATATTTTTAAGAATTAAATATGTCAATATTTGAAATTATCCATGATTTAGGTGCTATATGACTCCTTTACTGGAGAAGATGGTTAGGTGTGATTATAGTTCAGCTTTCAGAAACGCTCACAGTAAGATATTATTGATGGTGTCAAATGTATTGATTTTCACATGCTTTTTCATTCTTTTATTGTAATTCATTCATAAGGCAAAGTTTCAAAAAAATTATATACTGAGATCATATCTGAGATATATCAGCGTAGAAACATTAAAGTGGAAATGTAAAATTATTTATTTGGAATATATGGATTAAAATTATTTGTGGGGCAAAATTACAAGGTTTTTTTTGCTTAATTCAATCAATAATTTTATTTTTCTTATTACACCTTTTAGGTAATTATCCAGGTGCGTGCCATGTAATTTTTAATAAAATGAGCAATCGGTCATTAATACTTTCTAGCTACCTGTTACATGCCTATTACTTTTCTAGAAATTGTGAGAAGAACATGCTTTGTAAAGTTTCAAAAGCTCACAGTTAAGGAAGACTGACAGGAATCACTCAGAATAACAGGCAGGAGTAATTCTACAGTGTTATGTTCTAGCAGCCAAAGTAGAAAGTACTATGTTTATTCCACTTCACCGTACGGTGGGTGGGGTCAGTTAATGCTAGATTTATTTTTTAAGTTTATGTGACCCTCACACACTCACCCGAGGTTATTAAGTTTTCCAGAAGCATACCCTGAACCATATATTCAGGCGCAACTGATAAAGTGAGAAAATGCTCCTAGGACAGTGGTAGTGGGGGAAGGGAAGCAGGGTAGGGAAGAAGTAGAAAATGATGGCAAACCTTCAGATTAAGTCCCAGACTCATCCTAAGCCTCCAGGGACCTCTGGAGTATAAATTTCACCACACAGGCGGTCCTGACTGGAGACAGGAGGTGGGCTATTTAAACAGTACACAGTGCTTGCTTGGCTGAGAAAATAAGCCCCAAGAGTCTTCTAGCTTTCCACACAGGCAAGGTGACTTCACTTGCCAAAGGAGAATTGTTTGGAGAAAACGTCTCATGTAAGCAGCAAAGTCCATAGAGACTGGAGCATGCACACACGGCACTAGTAAACAGACAGAGGGTATTCCTGTGGGTGCTACAGTGTCTAGTAAATGGACAGAGGGCATTCCTGTGGGCACTACAGTGTCTAGTAAACAGACAGAGGGCATTCCTGTGGGCACTACAGTGTCTAGTAAACAGAGGGCATTCCTGTGGGCACTACAGTGTCTAGTAAACAGACAGAGGGCATTCCTGTGGGCACTACAGTGTCTAGTAAGCAGACAGAGGGTGTTCCTGTGGGCGCTACAGTGTCTAGTAAGTGGACAGAGGGCGTTCCTGTGGGCGCTACAGTTTCTGACCACAGTTCTCAAACCCTTTCTAGACACAGGTGATGAAGAGATGCCAGATATTCATTAATAATAAGGATTCTAGTAGACAGATACAGAGCAACTGAAGTACGAGGTAAGACTTCAGTTCCAGCATCAACATATAATGTGCTTGGAAGCTGCCATTCCAGTCTTAAACTTATTGAAAAGTTAAAGAAACTGAAAATTAACTCCTACTGGGCCTATCAGGAACTGCAGATGCAAGGCATATTGCCACCACAAAATCTGGAGAAAGAACTGAATCCAGAGAGTCAGTGTTTATCCAGAATGGAAGCCGCTGAGCTAACACTGTTAGGAACACTTATGAAGTAAGTTTGATGAATGGTTGGTATAGGAGATAAAAAAAAAAAAATAAACTCTCTGCCAGGCTAACTGAGAAAAAAAGGGACAATGCAAATTACCAATATCAGACATTTGAAAGAACTTTATTATTATTGATTCCATGGACAATGAAAGGTTAATGAAGGATGAGTCCACATATCTGATAACTGAGATTAAATGGGTCAATTTCTTGAAAGACATAAGCTACCAAAATCCGTACAAGGAAAATATATACAAATAGCTTTGTAACTATTAAGTATATTGAAGAAATAATTAATAATCTTCTTAAAAGGAAGCACCAGGCACAGAGGGTTTCATTGGCAAATTTTACCAACCACTTAAGAAAAAAAGTCAGACAATTATCTTTTTACAATTTCCTACAGAAAGTAGAAGCAAAGGATGTATTTCCTAACCCACTTTAAGAAGTCAGTATCACTTTGAAACCAAAAGCAGATAAAGACATCTCAAGAAAGAAAAACTACAGATGAATTTCTCTCATAAATATAGATACAAATGTTTTCCATTAAATATGGAAAATGCAATCTAACAGTTTAAAAAAAGAACAATGTCCCATGGCCAAATTGGATTGAAACATAAGGTAATAAATGTGTCAATAGAGAGTTCCTGAAAGTTCTACATGAGTGTTAGTGAGGGTAATCTAACACAGATTGTTTGAAGAATCAGAGAAAGCTCCAAGATATGGAAGAACTATAGAAGGTCTCCTTCTGAAGATGTGGGAAGGTTATTTTAGAAATGGGAAGTAAGATATAGTATTTTAGAAATGGAAAGTAAAATATGCAAAATTGGTAAAAACACCAAGGTGTGTATGAGCAATACCAAAACTGTGTGCTGTGTGGTGGGGATTTAAGACCATGAGGCTAGAGAACAAGGTAAAACCCAGCTTTTGGAAATCGTGGAGAAAAGTGATAGAGAGTTAAAGCACCAACTTTGGATGACAAGACCTGGGTTCAAACCACAACTTCCCAATTTCCGGCTGTATGACTGTGGATAATTCCTTGAAGTTTCTGTGCCTAAGCTTTCTTGAGGAAATAGGAATGTCTCCTAGTTTTTTGATATATGTTAATGCATGTAAACCTGTATTAGTCTGTTTTCAAACTGCTATAAGTAAACACCCAAAACGGGGTAATTTATATTGAAAAAAAAAAACAAGGTTTAATTGACTCACAGTTCACCTGGCTGGGGAGACATGAGGAAACTTGCGATCTTGGTGAAGGCAGGAAAGACATGGTTTACTTGGTGGCAGGCAAGAGTGAGAGTAAGTGAGAGTACAGGAAAGTCTACCATTTATAAAACCATCAGATCTCATGAGAATTCTCTTGCTATAATGAGAACAGCATGAGGGAAAGTGCCCCCATGATCTAATCAGTTTCCTCCCTCAACACATGAGGATCACAGTTCCCTACCTCAACACATAGGGATTATAAGTAAAGTAAGATTTGGGTAGGGACACAGA
The DNA here is from genome assembly GCF_049354715.1 of Callithrix jacchus. Lineage (NCBI taxonomy): Eukaryota > Metazoa > Chordata > Mammalia > Primates > Cebidae > Callithrix > Callithrix jacchus. The sequence continues at coordinate 60,143,771 of NC_133517.1, read as the reverse complement.
CCCAAACCATATCAGTGCCACTAAAGTACCTGACATATAATTATGTCTTATTATTTGTTAGCTATTAATATTATTATTCATCTGTAATTTACATATATTGGCAGACATTTAGAGTGTATCTTAAAGGCAACTGGGAATCGCTGAAATATTTAAAGAAAAGAGTTTGTGCAAGATTATATTAAAGCAGTATTTTGGAGAAGAGCAAGATGAATTATTATGATGGATTTAGAGTCTGTAGTAGCTGTCCAGGACAGGAAGAATGAAGTCAGGCATGAACACCATGTCACTGGGAGAGGGATTGTAGCAGGGAGACAGCTGTGAGAGATGTTTAGGAGGGAGAGTCAACAGGACTTGGCACCTGATTTAGTGTGGAGATTGTGGGAGAAACGCTGACCCGGGAAGCAGTAAATAATCTGCAAAGAATGAACACGCCTACAAGACGATTCTTTACTGCTGAAAACATCGCTCTGGAGTGACAGCTTTGTAAATCATTAGAGTGAGTTTCTTCAGAAACACGGAGGATCGGAACATGAGCACTAACCCTTTGTGAACAGAAATTTCAGAAAAGAAGACACTTGGAATGTGGCTTGAAGTTTGGCGGGGGAATGTGTGGCAGCAGAGAAGGAGAGAAAAGATTATGTTTCTTATACTCAGCTGATAAACCTCACTTACATATAAACATATAGATCATTAGAAATCTCCTCTGTCAGATGGTCTAATCTGCTAGGATCAAGAAACCGACGTTACATACATACATATATACAGACACACAGGCACATGCACACATCATTATATTTCCTAAAAAACATTGTAGCATTGAAGCTCTCCCTAAAATATATAGCACCACCTAGCAACTTTTTATTCTTTTGAGATATACAGTCAATAATCTCTAAGAAATAGTTTGATCAAATGCTCTCATTTTCAGATGAGAATACTGTTGTTAAGAGTTAAGTTACAACTTGCCTGAGGTTAACGCACAGAAGTAGAATTGTGACGAAGCTCCAAATAGCAACACTTACACAATGCTCTTTCTTCTAAACCACTCTTCTACTTTTTTCTACCCTTGCTTATTTTGCTGATTCTTTTTCTGTCCCTTCCTGAACTCTCCTCAAATACCCAGAGAACACTACAAAATGGGCGACAGGCTCAATGTTGCTTAAGCTATTTCAGGCAGAGTGTCATATTCAAGCAGCTCACAGCCATTCAAGTGAATATGAAGAGCATTCGAACTCAAATGGCATACATGACCACGTTTCACACACAGGTAAAGAAAAATATATCACCATCATATAATTATCTCCCTTCTCAATTTCTCAGCATCCACATTTGGTTAGCAGGATTCTGATCTCCCCCCACTTCACTTAGCTCAACTGTTACTTCTCCAGACCTGCTAGGAGATGGGGTTAGTGGGAGCATTCCAGCGGCCTGAGCCATTGCCTGTTCAGCTGCTGTCCACCTTTGCTAACAGGTGCACGGCTGGCCTGGCCACACTGGCACCTGCAGGGCACACTCAGCACTGCTGTTCTCCTCCAGCCCCACTGTGCCCTCTGCCATCTCTAAGACCAACAACCTTTGGTGTTCTCTTCTTGACACAGGGAAACCCTTTTCTCAGCATATATTTCAGAGGCAATTTTTTAGAGGCGACTTTTTGAGACCTCCAGGTAGGGGATTCTTTTTCCTTGGGCAAACAGATCGAGCTGAGAGTACAGGATACTGGCCTGTAAAGTGGGCCAGCACAGCCCGATACTGAATAGTTGGGGAGCCTCTTTTTAGGCTTCAAGCTTATCTCACTAGCCCACAGGCAGTGAACCTAGTCTTTGTTTCAGAGTTGTCTAACTTTCCATAATAGGTCGGAATCTTCCAGAATATGCCAATAGAGATGGGTCACGAGTTTCTCACTCAGAATGCATTGGAGAATCTGTGAGGTGATGTTTCTTCATGCTAGAATTGTCTAAAGGAACCCGACTCCTCCAAAAGCTAAGCACAGCTATGAGGTTAGAAATGAAGGCCCTCCTGGAAAGGATGAACATCCCTGTCCTGCTCCTGGCTCTGCCTCTGCTAGGGATGTGACAACGAACATCTTCCCACTTTTGCAACATAGCTTTTCCAGCTATTGAATAGAACTGCAATCAGATTTTTCATTCTCAAAGACAGGATTTATAGATGCAATAATGAATGTGAATGTGTTACAAATAATTATTAGAAATCCCCTCAAGGATTCTATTATTTGGTTATTACTTACAGAAAAATAATAGGAAGTACTTATTTTTATTTTTTTCTAAATATGTTGAAGGGATTTGCACGTTTCAGCATTGAGGGGTAGAGGTTTACAGGGAACTGCAGAGAGTGACTAAATAATAAATTAAGTACTAAGCAACACTAAACACAAAAAAATGCCAGTGCATGGCAATGAGAAAGAGGAAATGTTTATCATAGGAAGAAGGCAGAAAATCCTCAGCAAGGGAAAAACAGCATGGCAAGTGTTCAGAGAATCTCCAAACACGTGTTTCATGTCTGGAAAAACCTAAACATTGTTTTGCTTGTTTGTTTTTATTTTGCAGTCATTGCTGTTCTTGTTTAAACTCAGTTAATTTGCAAACACTGCAAGAGACATTTGGAGAGATAAAAATTTAAGTGCTGCAGTGTAGGACCTGAATGCCAAAAATCACATGAGAAAAATTATTTATTAATATGAATTTCTAATCTGTGGAAACCTTCAATCAAATCCATGGTCTGTAACCTTATATCCTAAGGGAAAATTATAAAAAATATGCAAAAATTTATCATAATCATGATCATTATCATAATCATCATTTTCCCATTTGAAATAGACTCCACTCCTACAAAGCACTCAGATATATATCAAATCAAGAATATTTCAAAATGAGCACCGTTATCCCCATTTTACATGAAGGGAAGATTGAGGATGTGTTGTTTCAAGAGAATTGGCCCAGGTTGTACCACTATGAGAAGTAAAATAAAAAAAGAATAATTTCTGCATATATTTATTTAAATTCTCTCATCATCTCTAACCTTTTTGTTATAAAAAACACATACCATAAACTATAAAAATGCATGGTTTGGTGGATTATCAGTGTGAGCTAAAATAGATATTTTCAATTTAAAATCAGGATTATAGGTTTTATTTAATCTTTTCTCTGTTACATACACACATATGTATATATCTTTTCTTTCACCTTGACATGTGTGTGTGTATGTGTGTGTGTGTGTCTGTGTGTCTGTGTGTATCTTTTCTTTCACCTTGAGAACCCTGGTTCTTGAGGATATAGAGGATGATACATTTAGTAGATCCCATGTACATTCCTTTGTTTTATTCAAATTTTCACACAAAACCTTCTCAGAATGACCATGATAATCCCACCATACTGATTATGTTTACCAAAAACAGCTATTTTTGTCATTTGCTATCTCAGTTCCCCTTCATTGCTTACAGATTTATTAATTCTACATTCCATAGACTCGCCCATTTTAAATGTAGTTTGTTGACTTTTGCTCTAGGTTTACAGTTATACAATCTCTTCCAGAATTGTTTTTAAATATTCCAATTCAGGGCAGAGTTTTCTCACGCCCCTGTACAGTTACCTCCTATCCTCTGCCCTGTCTCCAAGCGACAACTAATCTGCATTTTTCCACATAGCTTTGCCTTTTCTAGATTATTATATACATGGGATTATACAGTATGTTGTCTTTTGTGTCTGGCTTTTTTTACTTCCCATATTTTTTTTTCTTTTTTAGATTCATCCATATCATTGCATGTATAGGTACTTCATTCCTTTTTTGCTAAATTGTAGTCCATGTTTTGGATATTTGATGTATTACTTTTTTATCTATTCATTAGTCAATAAAAGTTTAGATTATTTTGTTTATTTAACTAATAAAAAAATTCTGTGGCAAATCTTAGCATTTAAGTATTTATGTGGTCACACTTTATTTTTTGGATGATAGGATGTAGAAGGTAGAGCCTTAGGAGTGAAATTGCTGGGTCATTACAAGTGTATCTTTATTTTGTAATATAATCTAATATAAAATAATATATCATATATAAATATGATATAAAACCTTCCATAAAGTTTTTGAACATGAGTTTAATTTTTTGTATTCTTATAAACTCCCCCAAACCCCAATTTTTAATTGTTGCATTTTTATCTGTACAGGTAAATGATGTAGTTATTAAAACATATTCTCTCTGTGTGTGTCCCTTTCTCTCTCTCTTACTGTTTCCATTATTTCTAAAAGCCACGACATAAACAATGATTCCCAGGGGTCCTTTTTTGTCAATTTTTCTCCATTATTCTGTTGTTCAGATATTTATTTAATAATAGACTCCTTAAGAAGGACTCACATGTCCTTTGTATTTCAAGGTCACTTTAGCTAAATATAAATTCATTTGCTTACATTTTCTTTTCTTGAGTTCCTTTAAATTCATTATTCCATTTTCTTCTGCCATAAAGCATTACTCCCAAGAGTCTGATATAAATCCAATTCTCTCTGATGAATTACATACTTTTGTGTTTGCCTAACTATCCAAAATCATTTTTTTCTCTCACCTCTTTCAAATTCTATCACTTGTACTAGAATGGGTCTTGGTGTTGGTCATTCTTGGTTAACATTCTCATAGACATAACACACTTTTTGTGTACATTGTCTCAAATGCTTTCATCAATATTTATTATGCCTGACCTTGATTAATTTTTTTGTCTTTTGGGATTCCTGCTATCATTGTTGAATCCTCTTTGCATATCTTCAATATTTTCTCTCTTTCCAAAATCATTTTTTTAAATCTTTTTATTCCTCACATGTAACAATATTCTACTTTTCACTATTATAACCCTTTAAGCATCATTTATCATGTTTATTTATTTGTGTTTCATCTGGTTTACTCTTCATTTCCAAAATTATATCCTTTTATTTATAAATCTTTCTTGAATTCTGCATCTAAGTTTTCAAAAATTCTGGTAGACGTCCTCCCTTCATGCCTTGTATGAATTTCTTGATGGTTCTGAAATGATGTTTCAGTTTTGATCCTTCTGGTATATTGTCATTGTCTGCAGAATGCTACCCTGCTCCTTACTCTCCTTTGTCTTATGGTAACTTCGTATAAAATTTGATCTCCGTACTTTTCTGTTGCTCATTTGAAAACAAATTTAATTCTGAGGTTTTAAAAGAGGACCCGTTCAGATAGCTACTTCACTATCACAAACCATACTCTTCTACTGTTTTCTTGTCATAATACAAAATCTGGCAACTTGACTTCTAATTTTCCCGGCTTCATGTTCTTTCCCCACTTTGGTATTTCTTCATTTTAAAATATTTATTGTCCTTAGACTTCTTACTTTTGATTTCACTCATAGTAGTTTCTTCTTAGAATGGGGCCCCATGCTGGAAGCCAGCCCTGGTAGCTCAGTTTTCAAGGTTCATAGGAATAGAGGCTGATCTAACCCTGCTGGTCTACACCACCCCTGGATTGGGCAATTTCCTTCACAGTTTCCTCAGCTTTCTCAAATAGACCCATTAGTCTTTCCTGTGAATACTTGTTGGGTATTTTGCAGTTCTCCGTTTCTCAGGTGCAATGTATGTTGTACTGATTCCTCTGCTGTCATTCACACAGACACTGATAATGTACACTTGTTTTGGCTACCGGTTGTTTATATCCATATGTGTTTCGTTTTAGATTTCACAGAAACACATTATGACCTAGTTTTGTGGGGAGTGAGAAGTGGCAAATGCTGCATGAGATTTCAGCTTTCTAATATAGTTTCTCTGGGTCTTCAGCCAGAACGAAATCTGAGGTACTAATGCTGTTCCCGTCTTTTCAGATTTCTCCCTTAAGCTGATATTTTAAGTGTAACATCCACTCTCCCTTCACTGATCTTTTCTCAGCAATGTTATTAAACTTTACATGTGTACATTCCTTGGTTTGAGGACAGGAGAAAAACATTTTTAGTCTATGGTATGCACCCAAATCTTATGCTGCCTTCAAATTAGCAAGATAATGCACAGGAAATAAAAAAGATGTTATTTTGAAAGAGATAAATAGATAATACGTTTGAAGTCAAATGTTTGGACCGGATGTTGAAAATATTCGTTCAGACTACATAAAAATGCTGATATTAGGTCATTTTGAACTCTAAAGACAGGAATTTCATCTGGCTCAGCATAATACTTTAGATGGAATAAATGTCAGAACGACAAAAGGCAACCAAAAATAAAACGATGTTCCTTTGAGCTGGATCAGCTGGATGAGATAAATAGATCTTTTTGGCCCAGAATATGAACTATCTTCATTTATGTCCCATGAGCCCTTGAAAAGAATATGTATTCCACTATTGTTGGATGTAGTGTTCCATAAATGTCAGTTAGATTCTGCTGAGTGACGATGCTGTTGAGCTCTTCCACATCCCTGATAATTGTCTATTTGTTCTGTTGGTTGTTGAAAGAGCAGTGCTGATGTCTGCAACTACAAACGTAGATTTGTTTATTCGTCCTTAGTTCTATCAGGTTTTGCTTCTCATATTTTTCATCTCTGTTATTTGATGCTTACACATTAGGATTTTTATGTCTTCTTGGTAGACTGATCCTTTTATCATTACATAAGATTCTCTTCTGAGTCTACAATTTTCTTTTCTCTGAAATCTACTGTATTTGACAGTAATATCCCACATACGCATTCTTTTGGCTCCATGATGCATCTTTCTTTTCTTTCTTTTCTTTCTTTCTTTCTCTTTCTTTCTTTCTTTCTTTCTTTCTTTCTTTCTTTCTTTCTTTCTTTCTTTCTTTCTTTCCTTCTGTATTCAACCTGCCTAGGTCATAGTATTTTAAGTGAGTTCATTGTAGACAGGAGCTGTTGGGCCACTTCTTTTATCGCAGTCTGCCAAAATCTGTACCAATCATTAGTAGGTTTAGACCATTTGCCATTTGCCCTTGACAGCATTATTGCTGTGTTAGGACTCAGGGCTGCCCTTTCTTCCATTTGTTGTGGTTTTTGTTTTTGTGTTTTCTTTTTCCTGCCCTCTTGTGGGTTACCTGAATATGTTTGAAAATTCAACTTGGATTTTCTATAGTTCTTTTGTTTATGGTCGTCTCCGCCATTGCATTATATAAACATAACTCACTCTTTACTGTGTCATCATTTCCGCAGTTTGAGTGAACTGTAGAAACTTTACTACTTTGCATTCCTTTACCTTCCCTATTTTATCATGTCACTGCGTTCTATTTCCTCTCTCTGTATATTGCAACCTCCTCAGCATGTTATGATGTTCGCTTCAATCAACTTAAAAAACTCAAAAGGTGAAACAAAGCCTACTGCGGGTACTAGTGCTTTTGCTTCCAATGTTCTTCCTTCCTTCCTGATGTTTACTGGTTATTAGTTCCTTCTTTGTGGTTTTCTTCCTGTTTAGATAACATCCTTTGGCCACTTATTTAGGGTACTTCTGAGACAAATATTTATAGTTTTCCTGCATCTGAGAATGTCTTGAGTTTCCCTTTATTCCTGAAGGTTATTTTACTGTGTACAGTATTTGGAATTAACGCATCTTTTATTTCTGCAACTGGGTTGAAACTTTGTAATTTTTTTCCTTTTATTTCACACGTGCTTGTACTTGCTTGCTGAAGCATTTTTATGATGACTTATTTAAAATCTTTGCCAGAACCTGGGCACAGTGGCTGATGCCTGTAATCCCAGCACTTTGGGAGGTGGAGGCAGGTGGATCACTTGAGATCAGGAGTTTGAGACCAGCCTGACCAATATGGTGGAACCCCTGTCTCGATTAAAAACATAAAAATTAGCCAGATGTGGTGGTGGGCACCTATAATCCCAGCTACTCAGGTGGTTAAGGCAGGAGAAATGCTTGAACCCTGGAGGTAGAGGTTGCAGTGAGGCAAAATCATGCCACCATACTCCAGCCTGGGTGACAGAGCAACCTGTCTCTCTCTCTCTCTCTCTCTCTATATATATATATATGTTTATATATATGTATATATTTATAGAGAGAGACAAAACATCTTAGCATCTTTGTCATCTAGTATTGGCATGTATTGATTATCTTTGTTTCATTCAGTTTGAGATCTTTCCGGTCCTTGATATAACAAGTGATTTTCAATTGAAAACAGCATTTTCTTATTCTGTTCTAAGACTCTGGATCTTATGTTGTCATTCTGTGACAATCACACTGTTTCAGCCAGGCTTTTGATGTCACTTTGTTCTTGCCAGATGGGCACAGAAGTACAGGATCGCATCGGAGCCTTCATTGACACCTTGTTGGGGGGTGGCCCCTCATTATTACAGTGTGGAAGGGGGAATGTCAGCTCCCTGAGAGGGCTCTACTAACACCCCAAGGAAAGGGGACATTGTATTTTTTTTAAATTGTACTTTGGACTCTGGGGTACATGTGCATATCCTGCATCCTGCAGGATTGTTGCATAGATACATACATGCCATGGTGGTTTGCTGTCTCCATCCGCCCCCTCACCCACTGCCCCGTTGCCTACTGATACCAGTTATTTCTCCCAGTGATATCCCTCCCCATCCTCTCCACCCCCTTCTGACCCTCTCCTCCCCACCCCTCCACCCCCACCTGTCTCAGTGAGTGTTTTCCCTTCCCTGTGCCCAAGTGTTCTCATTGTCACCCACATATGAGTGAAAACATGCCGTGTTTGGTTTTCTGTTCTTGTGTCAGTTTGCTGAGAATGTTGGTTTCTAGATTCATCCATGTCTCTGCAAAGGACACAGACTCATCATTTTTTATGGCTGCATAGTATTCCATGGTGTATATTTGCCACATTTTCTTTGTTTAGTCTATCATTGATGGGCATTTGGGTTGGTTCCAGGTCTTTGCTATTGTAAACAGCACCGCCACAAACATGTGTGCATGTGTGAAAGGGGCCTTTTAACAGTGTCGGCTCCCTGTTAGTCCTTCCTGGAACCTTCTTTGCAGAGTTATTACCTTCCTGATGGTCTCCAAAGAGTGGAAGGTGAAGCTCTTCACTAGGCTTTTGGTAATCTGGGCTTATGAAAGATCGCCGGTTTTTCTGTGGTGTTTGGTGGAAGAAGAACAATCACTGTCTTCCCACTTTCTGTTTTATCAAGTTGCTCCTTTCCTAATCTTTGGCTGGAGAGATCCATTTTTTGTTTTGTTCTGATTTTTATTATTATTATTGTTGTTGTAGCTATTATTTTTGCATTTGTCTGTTTTGTCTGTGCCTGTTGCAATTTCGGGATTATCAAGTTTTTCAGTTTAAATTCCGGCATACTCAAGGCGAAGCAAAACAGAACAAACGTCACTTCTAGGGTCACAAGATTCCTAGCTGTCTACCTGCCACCACTGCCTTCTTCCCTACCTCTTGTGCACAGGTGTGTGTGTGTGTGTGTGTGTGGTGTGTGCGTGTGTGTGTGTGCGTGCGTGTGTGTGTGGTGTGTATGCAAAGGTCATTAGTTGTACTTGGAGGAATAGGGGAACATACATCTATTCCATCTCCATAGAAGCAGGAGTCCCTCTCCCTTCCTACTTTTAAGCTCAGGAAGTTTGGACTTACAGCTTCCTAGATAACATAAGTTTAAGCCCCTGACCTGATGGCCTTATTTCCTACAGAATAAAATATTGACTTATTCCCTTGATTGAATATTTCTACAATGTCTACTTAGATCCCAATATCACTTTATACCTATAAATATACCATGATTATGCTTTGTCAATTAAACACATAAATACATTCTACCCCAGAGTTTCTTCATAATGATTGCGTACAAGAAGCTTCTGGGAGGCCCTGAAACTGTGCTGTTATCTATGTCTCAAGGGCAGATTCCCATAATAGGTGTAGGCTGGGAAGGAACTAGAATTCAACAATGAGTCACGGAATCCTCAGATTTCTCACTGCAGTCTAGCCTGAAGGAAGTCCACTTTGCATTACCTTCAGCTTGTAGGATAGATAGTGGATGAAAGGGAGAAAAGTTGGCTTTAACTTGTAGGCTGCAGATCAGCGTCCTTATTCACCTCTTACTGACCTGCCACTTTGTGGTTCCAGGCAGATTACATACAAGCCATGTAGATTGCCCGAAATACACGCATCCTGGGACTCTTCTCCCTAGCAGAGCTTTGAGGCAAACATGAGGTTTGTGACAAAAGGCTGAGTCTAAGAATCATTGTTAAATTTGTGGATCATTTAACCTTATCCAAGGAAGAACTGCTAAATGTGGATTATAACCTGACCTTGCCAAAAATCATCTGTGTCTCCCATCCCTCCTGTCAGTCTCGCCATGGTAATGCTCCCAGAGGAGGATTCCATCTCATGACACCTCTTTGTAAAAAGCCTCATGCTTAGCATGGAGTTCATGACACCCCCTTCATCTTCTCTCCTCCCTCATCTCTCTCTGTCTCCCACGCTGAATGCTCCCACCAGCTGCCCTGAACTGCTGACTTTTCCTTGTCCTTTTGATTGCCTGACTCACCCTGACATTACTAAGCCTCAGGAAATCTCTTCTGCCTTGGGTGCCCTTTTTTTCTTCTTGTGCTTAGTCAGTTCACACGTCTTTTTCAGGAACCCACTAAAATGGCACCTCCTTTGGAAAACCCCTCTGTCGTTTTCAGGGAGGCTGTCTCTTGGGGCATATCATGCCCATGCCTCTAGTGCCACTGAGTCTGCCTGAGCTCAAATTCTAGCTTGTCACTTATTAGCTGTGTGAACCTGGATGAGCTAATTTGTTGCACCTCAGTATGTTCATATGCAAAAGGGGTTTACCAATTGTACTTCCCTCAGAAGGTTCAGGAAATGCTACTACACAATACAGTGTTCGTAGTAAGATTTTGCTGTTTTCATTTTTGTCTTTCATTTTAGATCATAAAATTCTTAGGTCAGGAGCTGTGTTCCCTCTTCCATATATTGCAATTTCTCATCTTTCCATCTTCTTCATTCCCTTCTTTCTTTTCCTCTGCTGTCAAACATTCATTGGAAGACTAAGCTGTGCTAGGCACTTTGTGAGTCAGTAAAAAAAGAAACAAAACAAAAATAAGGAGGCATGATGCTTTCACTAAGAAATAAACTTCCAGAGCTAGGTATTACTATGGTTCCGAACAGGGCAGTTACTTTATGAACATAGAGACTATGAATGGCGGTGTAGCTGTGGAGGAAGAAGTGGCATTACTGATTGAGCTCATGTGAGGGGCATTAAAAGGATTAATATTTTGTCTGAGTGGAAATGAGATAGACAAAGGCAAGGAGCATTCAGAGGACAGAGACCAGTGCAGACATGTGAAGGGCACACAGTGGCCTGTCATTTGTCTTTGCCAAAGCTGCAGAGCAGTGCGGAGAACTGGGGGCTGTGCGTGGAGAGTGGGCCAGGCCTTTTGGGAGTGCCTTCAATGCCATGCCAAAACCTTTGCATTATTTTGTTCTCAAACAGCCAAATAAAGGATTTTAAGTGACATAACCATTTTCTTTTAGCTCTAGTTTCCTGCTTCCATGTATAGAACTGTGTGAGAGGGAGAGGAGGGGTGGAGAGAGAGAGAGAGAGAGAGAGAGAGAGAGAGAGAGAGAGAGAGAGAGAGAGAGAGAGAAAGGAGGAAGGGAGCAGAGAGGCACATTGGGGAGTAAGGAACTGGGTAACATTTCAACATTTTCAGACCAGGGAAGATGATGATTTGGACTAAGTTTTAAGTGTGGGGATATTGGCTGAATACACAAGGGAGGTGTTTAATAGAGTAATCTAATTCTGGGCTCGTAGGTTTAATCCTGCTCTCTCTCTCTCTCTCTCTCTCTCTCTCCTGATTAATGCCACAAGTGTCTTCTCGCTCACTCCAAAAGTGATGATGCAATTTCTTGCTGTCACTTAGAGTTCACTATCTTCATTATAATTGTGTTTTTATCTCTGGCTCTAGCCCTTTATGCAAGGGCTTCAAAGAATGGTTTGTTCTGCTTTCTGGTTTTATGTCTTTTTATTGCTCCATAGTGCAGTCTTAAAAACCCTTAGTCTTTAACATTTCCAAAACAATCTGCAAATATTAGCTAACCAATTCACATCTTGACCCTGGGAGGCTGGGTCAGTGTGATTATTTCGGCTTTACAGATGAGTGAACTGGATGGGGAAGGTTAAGGGATCTGCTTGGGTTTGCAAAATAAAGAAGAGAGCAAGTGCATCATTCACATGAGGGTCATTCCTGAATGATCATAGTTCTGTTCTTGAGAAGCAGTTGGTGGAAAAGAGGAGGATGGTGTGGGTCAGGGGAAGTCAGGGGATAATTTTACGGTCTTGGGCAAGACGCATCATGAACACGAGCTAGTTTCCTCACTGGTTATAATTGTCTATTTGCGTGTCTCCTGCTTATTGAGTGATTCTTGAGGAAAGGAAGAGACAAAAACCCAATGTTATAATAAGCGCAATACCTGACATATAGTATGTGTTTAGAAACAATAAGTGTGTCTAGAAGTTAGAAGGTGATAGAAATACAGACTACTTTCCCTCCCCAAGCGTTTCTAGCTTACTAGAGTATGAAGACGCGTATTAGTCACATTTACATTTATGTTTTATTTGTGGCTGTGAAGTTAGCCTAATTTCAAATTGTGTTTTCATTGCTTACAGGCCTTGCAACTTTGAAAAAACTGCATAATCTTACTAAGCCTTATTTTCTTAATCTGTAAAACAAAATAAAACAGAAAGAGTAATAACAGTATCTATTCATAGAATTGTTGTGTCGGTGGGACTGAAGTGGTCTGTTTTAATTATTTCAGTTCCACTGACCAACAACTATGAAGCACTCAGTTCATCCCTGTCTTGAATATATGCATACACAAAAGCATTTTTTTATTTTTACTCACTGAGTCAAGTAAGAGAGTCATAAAATGTTGAACGTGACATACATATATATACATATTTGTCTGTGTGTGGGTGTGTGGTATGAGAGAAACACTCAGTTCTTCCCTGTCTTGGATATATGAACACACAAAAGCATTACTGTTTATTTTTCCTCACTGAGCCAAGTAAAATAATTATAAAATGTTAAAAGTGGCATACATACATATATGTGTGGGGGGTGGGGTGGGGGGAATTTACTTCCTCCATAAAAACATTAGAAATACCTAGACTAGTTGTACTAAGGTTAACCGTGTTGCAAATTCCAAAGGACTAAGCCAACTTGGTTTGAGAAATAAAATTTTTATATGTTACATAATATTAAGCACTACTTGAAATCATTTGCTTGGGCAAATTCTTTTTGTTGGCATGGAAATTATTAGAATAGGATTCCACGTATACAAGCATTAGGACAGCTGTATGTAGCAGCATTTTGCCTATACTTCGTACAAGACTTTTCAGCCATAGATACTTATTAGATATTTACTATTAGGATAATTTTCTTGGCAGTAGTTTTCACTAATAATTTGAGAATAATACAAGAAAAAGATGTATTCACTATTTGACATGGAATTGGTCAAAAATTGAGCATTATATTTATCCTTGCTGATGGAAAATTAGATTAAAACTTCTTACATTCACGAATACACAGACTGATATACTAATCTGAAGATTACTTTGAGTACAAGTCAGTTTTACCTATCATTTTATTCTGATATATATTATTTATTTTGAAATTCACAGTATTAAAATACTATATTAATGCTCAAACTCACCAGATGTTAAATATTCTATTTTTCTTGAAATTTATTTTCAGTATTTACTCTTTGTGGCACTATTTACTATAAGTATCATATGGTATTCTCTCCAAAAGTATTTAAAAGTCTAATCATTTGTTTCAAGTATACTTTGAGACACCTGTAACACCCCTGAGAAAATGGAGAGAATCTAGGCTGTAGGTTAGCCAGAATTGGAAATCACTCACATTGAAGCTTTACTTGCAAAAGAGAAAATAAAGAAGCATAAAGTATAAAACGATGTATATTCTTGACACCTACCTTCTAGATTTCCACTTTCATAATTCTGGCTCAGACTTTGCATGCATCAGAAGAAAACCTATGAGAAAGAACACAAAATACAGTTTTAAAGAAAATGGATCAATAACATATTTCCCAGAAGAAGATTATGTATACAGTATGCAAATTCCTTCTTGAATTTCTTGTTGAAGCAAGAACAGAAGAGAAGTCATAAGAACGTGGAATAGTCTTCAGATTACCTCATCCTAAAATAAGAAGGAAGAGGAAAGGGAAGTTGAACATGTAGCAAAGAAAACACTTCAATCTTTTCTAAAAAGATCCCATATGTAGGTGTGTTCTTTTGAAATGATAAGGCCTTTTTTTCTTTTTCTTTTTTTTGAGACAAAGTCTTGCTCTGTCCCAAGGTGCCAGGTTGGAGTGCAGTGGCGCAGTCTTAGCTCACTGCAACCTCCGCCTCCCTGGTTCAAGAAATTCTCCTGCCTCAGCCTCCCGTGTAGCTGGGACTACAGTTGCATGCCACCACGCCCAGTTGATTTTTGTATTTTTTTAGTAGAGACGGGATTTCACCATGTTGGCCAGGATGGTCTTGATCTCTTGACCTCGTGATCCGCCTGCCTCGGTCTCCCAAAGTGCTGGGATTACAGGTGTGAGCCACCACGCCCAGCCCGAAATGATAAGTTTTTTACATCCTTGAGTGCCATAGGAAGTTTTTGTACTGGATAGGAGGAAGTTTATCTTTTAGATTGTGCCATCCACTTTGGGGTTTGGGGTATCAGAAAAATGCTCATAAAGCTCTTATGAGTTTCATATATTTGGGAGCATGTTGAAATCAAGGGGGGAGCCTTGTTATAGGCATATTTCCTTGACCATGATGGTACTGTCTAAATATGCAACTTTTCCATTGGCAATGGGCTATAAAAAATGACTATTAAAAAGCATATTATTCTTGTCCCACCTATTTACAGTTTAAAAGTTCTGGCTTTAATCTTGTTCTTTTTTTCTCTCTGTTTCATTACTAACTTGCACACACCTCCATTGTAGCAAACACGTTTTAATTACATTTTCTGCTTGACAAATTTCCACTTCCCTATCTTTTCTTAAAGGTAACCCTGGAATTTAGAAGAGGGACTGAGTAATCAAATCTCAAATGTTTATTAAATTGGTGGAAAAATAAAAATGAAGTTATTCTTTAAATATCAAAAAACATATTATTCACCTATTATCATTGCAACAACATGTAAGCTAACTAGACTTTAAAATGCCTGAAGTCAATACAATTTTCAGACGAATTGCCTCCAAAGCTGCATCAGGTGATTTTGATTTAGACTTAGATTTTGCTTTTTAGTGAAAGAGAGACTATACTCTTGTTAGCTCAATTAGGTTGACATGGCATCCTTTTTGTTTTGTATGCTTCTAATTGGCTGGGGTTGAATTCTGTTTGGGAAGTGGTTGATGAGATTTGCATCATAAGTTAGTGTTAGGGCCTACTGATATAAAAATGAGTAAGATATGGCCTCAGATACTGAGAACTTACAGGTTAGTTGTGGCAAATGGCTTTTCACCAATCATCTCATACTGGAATATGATAATTGCCTTAAGGGAATATAGACATTAAAGTAATTAATTAAAATGATAGTAACTGATAGTAATAAAAACCAGGAAACAAATAAAACATAAAAAAATTGAGTTGTGCCTTAGCAACCAGGAGAAGAGCAAGAGATATTTCAAATGAAGAAAACAGCATGATCAAAGGTTAGGACGTGTTGGTCTGAAACTCGAAATTACTTATAAAGAAGAGGTTCATTTTTGCACATAACACAAAATCCAGAGTTTAAACATTACTTATATAGATTAAAATAAATGTCTTGCTCTTTCCAAGTCTTCCTTCTGTCATTTCCTGTCTGCTGGGTTTTGACCTTGTGCTCTTCCTCTCATAATTACTGGATGCTACAGTAGTTCTTAGCCTCATATTATTACAGAAACATCTAAATTATTGGGCATAAACATTATAGCATTGAGTCCTCTTTCAGAAACAAGGAACCTTGCCTGCAAGCCCCTTATGTCTACTGGCTAGAATTGTCTTATATGTCAATTTTTCAATCGAACACTGGAATTGAAAATGGAGCTTTTATTATTGATTCAAAGTAATTAAGATTTTCTAGCAGAGCTGGGTCTGTCTTCTTTAATGAACCTGGTACCCAAACACGAAGAGAGCTCTTTCAGCATGGAAAAAGCGGGTGTAAGGGTGAAGTGGGATTCGCTTTTTGGGAGTGTCCATAAATGAGTAAGTAAAGAGTATAGATCAAATACAATTAAGGAACTCTGAGCAATTTGACAAGGACAGACAAGAGGAGCATTCCAAGCCAAATGTAAGGAGTTTGCATTCTGGGTAAGATAATTTGGGTCCCCAAATTATTTTATCTTTCACTGATAAGAAAAAATGTGAGGCAGGCAAAAATTGAACTTTAATTACTTAGTTAAAATGTTCTTAGATGCTCGAGATTTATAAACGTACATATTTTCCTTACACATATTAAGAGATAGGTATTACATCCACTTTTCACATATGAAGAAATTGAGACTGGGGAGGATCAATGTACTCAAAGCTTCATCAGCTAAAAAATACGAGAACTGAAATTTAAACTTAGGTTGGTCTGGCTCCAAAGCCTTTGTGGTTTCTAGTTCTGTGGAGGATGTGGGTTAATTGTGCATACCTCATTAGAATTTTATAAAATCTATAAGGAAGATATTGCAATGGAGCAAGTTACTGTATTTTTAAAAGACCTCTTCTTGTCTCTGGTCACAAGGTGAAGTAGAGTTACAGTAGCACTCAAAGGGATTTTCACTGAGACAAGGAGGGGTGAACTTTGGTGACAGAATGCTCTTCCTACCTTCTGGGTCCCTTCTTTGGTGTCCACCATGATTATAAAATTTAAGTTTTAATCTGTCTTCTATTTTGAGGATGGCAGAGGTTAATAGGCTAGAGAGAATTAGGAGGGAAACATTATTCAATGAAGGCTATTCAAGGAGCTTGTAGATCTGGCAATCAAGGCTCCTTCTCTGGGCCCCAGACATTAGAGAATTTTATTGCATCCCCCATCTGCCGTCCTCTACCCCTCCTTTCCCTATCCCCTGAGGACAAGGGGTTCATTGGACAATTAGATGTATTGAAGCACCTATCCAGAACTCACTTCTTCCTTTCTAAACTACTGTTTGGAGACTCAGGTCTCATTCCCACTTGCAAGTATGTATGGATCAGTATGTAAGGGACTTTTCTTACAGACTAACTTGTATGTGTACATGTTCTTCAGCATGACAGGTAGCAAAAAAGGTATGTGCTTTCAGGCACTGGAGTGCTATGGAGCTTGGCTTGGATGTGAGGAAGAGCTTGTCCATAGATATGTCCACCAGATCATAAGGTAACATGGTGCTAGGGGTCAAAGAGGAGGCAGAGGACTTCCGTTTGTACTCTTGCCTCATGCCCACTCAATATTATTAGTGGGCCTAAGGCTATCTCTAACTTACAAAGAAAAAGGAGTAAACAGAAGCTATAGGAAGTTATATGGAATAAGGCCCAGTGCATTAGTAATAATAGTAGCTAGCACCTATGTATCACATGCTGTGGGCTAGGCTCATTACATGTATTGGCGCATTTAATCTTTATCACAACTCAGTCAATAGACTGTGATGTGAATTAAACCTTTTGTGCTGTGCAAAACACAGCATGATTTGACAGGCCCAGAAACTTATAATTTAGGGGATCATTACATTCTCCATTTTCTAGATAAGGGCCTTAGGACACAGAGATAAAGCAACTCACCCATAGACCTGTATTTCCTCCCAAGCCATCTCCCTCTAAGTCTAAGTTTGTGTTTTAACCATTGCACCATTCTTTCAGGTGGAAAAAAATTGAGAATATTGTGTCGGAAATAGGTGTGTGCTTCATTGTCTTCCTGTGTCATAATTTTAGGGCCTTCAACTTTGAGTGGCAAGTTCTAGAACCTGAGAGGCAAAGAAACTCAAAGCATGCCTTGCTTTTGCCTGGCTCTAATCCATTTCCTGCCCATCAGCAGAGGAGCTCCTATAAATACATCTCTACCGCCTCTTGCTTAGGAACTCACAGCGGTTCCCTATTGCTCATCAATGAGTGGAATTCCAACTGTTTAAACTGACTTGCAAAAAGTTTTAATATTTCATAATCTGTTTAACTTCTAAAACTTCAGTATTTTGCTTGTCAACTTCCATTTCCGTATTCTGCAATTTTCACTTCCTGACACTCATCATCTCTCTTTCCATTGGGCATATGCTCACAGGGTTTTCCCTTCCCAGATCTGCTCGCATTCCCCTACTCTCTTCTTCCACCCTCTTCTCCCAATTAATCCCACTTATTCTTCATTTGTCTACTTCCTGCCACTTCCTTAAAGAAACCTGCATTGACCAATCTTCCCTTGTTCTGCACTGTTCCCTTTTGTAATCCTCAGCTCACTTGGCTGACATTGCTTGTTCATTGTCTGTGTCATCTGCAAAGCTATACACAGCTTCACAGAAGGGACTTTGCATTGGTTCTCACTGAGTTCTCCAGAGCCTAGTACATAGTCTGTAAGCAAGAGTTGAACAAAAACCTGAAAACTGTCATTATCTAAAGCTTAAGTTAACAAAATTTCAAAAGCTTCCAAACCATGAACTGTAATTTTAGTAATAATTAGCATTTTTTAAAATTCTATTTCTCTTGGCAATCTGCAATGGTAAGTAGGTCTTGTTGTGAAGGTACACAGAGGAAAAAACAGTAGAAAAATAAATGGGGTGCTCCTGGGCACTTATGAGATAAAAAATACACAACTTTTAAAAATCAGGATTACATTTAACACATTCTGACTTGCTCAGAGACTTTTTTGAAACCATATGCTTATCACCATATTTTTCTGCCATTTCCTTTTCTCTTCTATTTCAATTTTAGCAGACACAGTTCACATCCAATTTTAGGTATAGTATAAGAAATTTAACATATATTTTCAGAAGCCAGAAAATTAATCTTTTGCATTTCACCAACCTTTAGCATGAAACTACATATCCATGAGACATCACCAGCAAGAAAAACAAAAGAAAAACCATATATTCTGAGTTTGAAAATGACTAGATGAAAATTAAAATTATATGTTTTAAGAAAAGGCCACACAGTGACCCAAATTCATCCTCAGTTTTTAAAAAGTATGGAGTAGTATTACAGGCAATAATGAAGAAGGTAGATGAAAACAGTGTCAAAAAACTTAAAACTGTTTCCAAATATTTACATTTGCTTAGAGATTCTAGAAGAAATTATTGTTTTAAGCATTAGGCAATGAATGAGCACTTTTAATAACAATGCAGTACTGACACAAAGAGAAACAATCGCAAGACAGCTGCTTCTGTTCCGAAAATCATGTGGAGTGTACACATTGGGCTTCAAAGGATAAAATGAAATCCTTGCTGAAAAAAAAGAAAAGATGCAACAAGAGGCACGGAGTGTTGGGTACAAGACAAAGATAAAGATTGATGATCACTTTTATAACAGGGATGCCACAAAATATTGGGACCCTGGGAGCCATCCTCAACCCAAACCTATAAGGTTGGGCTATCCATCTCTCATTTTCCTATAAAATGTGCACATAATATTTTAAAGCTCTAAAAATTACTCTGAGGCATAGAATAAATAAGCTGTACTGCTGTTATCTCTACATTTCCTAAGTGCCGTGTGTTATGAGAAGTAGTAAAAGCTTACAGAGACATGGGAGGAATAGTAAACAGCAATGCAACAGGGATGAATCCCCCAACCCTTGTCAAGAGGCGTAAGCCTGAACCTTTGGTCGTCTGTAAAATGGGCTTGTGTAGCTGAATGAATTTGTATGATCCCGTTAAGATCGATGATTCATTACTTAATAAATAACATTTTAATGAGCCCTCCTGTGGAACATACGTTGTTCTAGGCTCTGATACACAATCCAGATGTTAGTGTCGAGGAAAAGATAACCAATCAATTAATTATAAAGAAACAAACACATGATTTAAGAGAAGTCATCTATATAAAACAAAGATAACAAAGTTAGGTATTAAAAAGTAATTGGATGAAAGGGAGATGGTGGATTTGAAAGAGAAATCTGAATTGAAAAGTATTATTTGAGCAACACATGAAGAATCACATAGATAGGGCTATATTTCAATGTTGGGGAATAGCATTGTAAAAAGTTGGGGCACCAACAAACTGTTTATAGTCTGTTTTGGGGCAAAACAGACTATAAAATAAGAAAGAACCTGGTATGTTCACAAAAGAAAAAAGAGGCCAGTGGTGTGTACTGAATGAGGAGGAAAATGGTAGGAAGTATGTTTAGCAAGATGCAAAGGATCATGCTGCATAGACTCTTTCAAGACATGGTAAGCAATGTGATTTTACACTTCCTATCAGAAGATGTCACTGGAAGGCTTGGATTAGCAGGTATCAATTTGGCTTAGATAGTCAAAATGCCACTTTGGCCACCATGTGGGAAATGGATGCAGAGTCAGCAAGAAGAAAAGCAGGCAGGACAGTGAGGACACAAGTTTGGTGGTCCAGATGAGAAACCCTGGTGAAAGCAATGCACAGGGGTCAGTGGAGATAAAAGTCTCATCATACTTGATAAAGATTCTTGACATAGAGAAGATCAAAATTGTTCATAAATAGCAGGTGGATTCAGGTAATGTTAGAAATCAAGGGAAACTATAACTTTTGGGGCCTGAGTTTTGAAGTATTAGAAATATACCAGTTTAAGGTAAAGAACAAAAGTATCTCCAGTTGGCCCATGTTTGGTTCTGAAACCTCCATCCGACATCTGGACAAAGCGGGATCTTGAAACACAGCTGTGTGGTGTCGTCAACACATCCATGGTTTGTAGACACATGCACTGGATAAAAACCAAAGGAAGTGGAGATAGAGAAGGCTTCAGGGGCCACGAACAGAGGCCTTCCAACATTTGTAAGTTGGAAAGAGATAAAATAGTCTTCAGGGCAAACCAAGATCTTAACATTCCCTAACTCTAGAACTGTTGGGAGGTGATCATCTCTGATCTATGTCTCAAGTATCAAGAAGTGTGTATTTATCTGTCTGCTATTTTGCATGAACAGCAAAGAGTATTGAAGTTGCTAAAGTAAAAAAAGCATTTCTTTTTCTTTGATAGGCTAAATAACTGATCGGTAAGAAAAAAAAATTTATTTCAATACCCGAGTGCTAAGTTCAATATGAGACACAGATCTGACATAGGTACTGAGATTACACAGGAGAAAAGATATTAGTCATTTGGAGAAAAGAAGACAGAAAGAGATGCTTGGATAAGGTATAAACTAGGCAAGAGGTGCTCAGAAATAAACCCTAGGATACATGCCTGTGAGTGTGTATGTGTGTTCAATAGTATGATGATTTTCCTCTTAATTAGAAAAATAAAATATAAACATCTAGGTCATTCAGGCTGAAGTATATCAGTTAAAATAACTCATCTCTCTGCTTTGTCTCACATTCTCTGTGCACATCCCCCTGGATGGCCCAGTGGGTAAGGGTATTAGTTCTAGGCTTACGTTATGGTGCCCTAAAGCACTGGACATCTGCCTAAGTCCCATGCGGAATCCTTCCAGAACCACCATTTCTTCATCCATCCCTGATAATTCACAGATAAGGCATTTAATCCATTGCATAAGAATTGGGTCTTGGGGTTGGCTCACACCTGTAATCCCAGCACTTGGAGAGGCTGAGATGGGAAGATTGCTTGAGCCCAGGAGTTTGAGCACATCCTGGAAAAAGCAGGAAAACTTCATCTCAAAAAACATTTTTTTTTTTTTAATTAGCCAGGTATGGTAGCACATGCCTGTGGTCCCTAACAGGTTGAGGCTGCAGTGAGCTATGATTGCACCACTGCCCTCCAGCCTGAGTGACAGAGCAAGACCCTATCTCAAAACTCAAAATAAACAAATAAAAAAAATGATTATTGGAAATTATTGTATAAAATACTGTATGATGGAGATAACTATTCATGTTATGCAGAGTGAATACGAGTCAAGAAGCAAAAAAGTATTGCTTTGTTTTCAAAATAAAAAGATGAGGTGGTGATACATCCCACTGGGTTGCCATGGGAATCAAAAACATTAAGTGAATATGATGCGGAACTGATATTTGTTAAGTGCACACCATGCATGCAGCGTTCTTCCAGGCCCACAACTCTTTTAGGTAGGAATTTGAGAGGACTGCAATTGAGACAGAGAGGTCAAGCAAAGGACTCAAAGTCACACAGCCAGCAGTTGGTGGAGCGTCTCCCTGCACCGTGTCTGAAGGCTGAGCCTGTGCTTGTCTTGCTGGCCAACACTGCCTCCCAGTGGTCTCCCTCACCCTCCACATCAAATTTGTCACACACCTTATTGATTTTAGCTTCTGATTCTCTCTTGTTCACTCTACTGTTTTTATTACTATATACCCAATTCCCTCAGCAGCTGAACTTGCCTTTTCCAAAGTTCCTTCTTTATTTCACCTGCCACAAAAATATGTGCCTTTTACAATATAGAACCTATGGTCCTGCCAGTTCGAATTTTTTCAGTGACTTCCCACTCTTCATGAATTTCAAAACACATTAGGCTAGTGACTAAGACAACACACGGAATGTCTTTAGCCTAGCTTTTCAGCACTATATGCTACAAAGATGCTAATCTGGACTAGTGCACCTACACACGCAGATCATGAATCATCGGTAAGTTTAACTTCATTCTGAGTATTATTAATAATAATCACTTCTAATGTTTTTTTCTCTTTGCTATTTTCTTTATTTAATAGTATGCTTAAAGGAATCACTTCTAATTTTTTTCTTGCAATGACAGTTTGTGCTTTTTTTGTTGTAGGATGCTTTAGCTATTCCTTTTCTTATTTTTTTATTTTTCAGACAGAATTTCACTGTTGTTGACCAGGCTAGAGTATGATGGTGCAATCTCTGCTCACTGCAACCTCTGCCTCCCACTTCAAGCAATTCTCCTGTCTCAGCCTCCTAAGTAGCGGGGATTACAGGCACCCACCACCATGCCCAGCTAATTTTTTGTATATTTAGTAAAGACAGGGTTTTATCATGCTGACCAGGCTGGTCTTGAACTTCTGATCTCAGATAATCCGGCTGCCTCGGCCTCCCCAAGAGCTGGGATTAAAGGCGTGGGCCACCATGCCCAGACAGGTATTCTTGAACATATTTAAAACTACATGATTTAAAATCTATATTGAAATCTATTTGTTTATATCTGTAAAATATTCATTGAAACTGGATTTAAGAAATGGATATAAATGTCGAATGTTAGCAGTGTTTATGGATAAAATGGAACATTTTTATGATTTATTGAAATGAAAACAAGAAGAATAACATGAATAATAACTCTAGGATAGGCAGGTAATCTAGGAGCAGGCACATTGCTCCCAAGTTCCTGATGGAATGTAGTGTGATATACTGCCAGGGGGACCTGAACCTACAATATATTGTAAAATGGTAACTAAGGGGTCTCTTTATTACATGCTATGCCTTCTTCAGATCTAAATGAGAAGTTATTATAGCCTAGATATTTTGGATCTTCATGCACCGTAGTATCTGTAAAATCATATATTAGTCTGAAATTAAAACTGGCATGGAATTAAATTCTATCAGGCTCTCTACAATCTCCTGAAAACTGAAAACGGATTAATAGCAGAGGTAGGATTTCCTGTTTATCATTTTAAAACATGTAATCTTTATTTATGTTTTCGAATAGGTTTTTATTTTTCTCACTGACTAAAATGCCTGTGGAAAGCTAAATAATGGCCACAAAGGTGTTCCAGTTTAAATCTCCAGAAGCTGTGTATACATTACCTTGCCTGGTGAGAGGGATTTGCAGATGTGATTAGAAGTTGAGGGCCTTGAGATGAGGAAATTACCCAAGGGTTATCTTCGAGGTCTAATAAGATGAGAGCAGAAGGATCAGAGTTAGTAGTAGGAGATACGATCACATAAGCAAAAAACTACAGAAGAGGTCGTAAGCCAAGTACCGCAGGCTGCTTCCAGAAGCTGGACATAGCAAGGAGTCAGGTTCCCTCTGGAAGTGTCCAGAATGGCTGTTCCTTTTAGACATGTGACCTCTAGAACTATCAGATCAATTTATGTATTTGTAAGCCATGATGCTGTGTGTATTAAATGAGACATAGGAAATTAACACTGGCCCACTCCCTGCAACCTCTGTCTCTCGGGTTCAAATGATTCTAGTGCCTCAGCCTCCAGAGTAGCTGGGATTACAGGCATCCACCACCACGCCCGGCTGGTTTTCGTGTTTTGAATAGAGACAGGGTTTCATCATGTTGGTCAGCAAGTGATCTGTTTATATCTGCTTCAATGGTTCGGTGGATTTGACTTCTGTGAAGGTAAGAAAACACTCATTGTTTCCCCGGGGAGAGAAATTTTCTCTTTCTTCTAGATGTACAAGCCTTTCTGGACAAACCTCTCACACAGCTCTGAGCAGCTGCACCGCAATCACCTGTGCTATTTTCCTCATGCTGAGCTCTGTGAGAGGAAGAGCCAGGTGTCACTTGTCTTGAAACTCCATTTCCTGTTACCTAAGAAGTGAGAGTGGTCTGCGTGTGACATTGTCACCTTAAAATACCCTAGCAGGCAGAAGGAAACACCGAAGGTTGCTTCGGTATTCTGAGCGCAAGCACATGACACCAATCCAGCCTTTTTCTTTTCTTTTCTTTTCTTTTCTTTTCTTTTTTTTTTTTTTTTTTTTTTTTTGAGATGGAGTTTTGCTCTTGTTACCCAGGCTGGAGTGCAATGGCGCGATCTCGGCTCACCGCAACCTCCGCCTCCTGGGTTCAGGCAATTCTCCTGCCTCAGCCTCCTGAGTAGCTGAGATTACAGGCACGCGCCACCACGCCCAGCTAATTTTTTGTAGTTTTAGTAGAGACGGGGTTTCACCATGTTGACCAGGATGGTCTCGATTTCTTGACCTCGTGATCCACCCGCCTTGGCCTCCCAAAGTGTTGGGATTACAGGCTTGAGTCACCGCGCCCGGCCAATCCAGACTTTCATAGCATTCAGTGTGGCCCTTCACACAGGGGAACATGATTATTTAAGAGTATTTTCACATAATCAGTAGGTTAGAAATCAGGCAGCACCTTTGCATATTTGAGCCAAGAATGATACTATTGTGATACATATTTACTCTCTACAAACATTGGCAATAACAGGAAAATCAGAAAGTGGCTGAAATTTTGCCAGGCACACCACTCACCTTGTTGACTTTCTATGAACAATAGAAAACAATTAGTTTGGACTCTTTTTCAATCAGATAAATCACATGCTATGGTTAAACCAGTACATGTCTGTCTCATTTGTTGAAAGTGTTTGTAGCTGGGTTTATGGACTCTGCTCTATTTGCTTCTTGAGAAAGCAGAGTGATGGTTTAGGTGGGGTCTTCTGGGAGCCATGAACCAGTGTCAATTTAGATAAATCTCTCCAATGTAAAGCAAATGAATGGAATGAGTCGTGTAGCTGACTCAGAATTTCCTTAAGTAATTGGGACATTCCCAAGTTTCCTGGAGCAGTTTTCTAAGGTCGTTCCAAGCCTCCAATTTAGTCATCATCTCACTTTATTTTTAAAGTGTCAGTTTAGGTGACACCTTCATTAAAACCATTATGAATTTAATAATGATGATAATTCCAGAAACTGACAGCTTAGTGGCATTAGGGAAAGATGGGCTTTTGCTGATTTATATATTTTGGTGTGCTGTCAAGATGGAAGGCTGCCCAATTCACTGTGTCCCAGCTCATTCCTGGCATTTTTTCTTTAACTTGATCAATGTCATAACTAACCCCCTGGTCAACTTAGGTATTAACAGAACGTTAGTCTACCATGCTCTTAATTTTCCAACTCTCCTCACATCTACCAGTTTTTAACTTTCTATCATTTCTAACTTAAAGACACCTTTCAATTCCCTTCTCCACTTCCACTGCCACTAACTTCAGAAGCAGACTTGAAGGCCAAGACACCCAGGCTGCTTGGCTTCCTCATGTTTCTAAAGTCAACTTTCAAAGTCACACTACTCATAAAAATAGACAAACAGCAGTAAAACCACATTAAAGACACCTATAAGTAATAAAAGCATAAGCGTGTACAAAGAAGTTTGGGACTTGTTTCAGAATTGAATTATAACAATGTGACAAAATTAGAAGTGCAGAAACCATTCAGAGTGAAAGAGGATCTGCATTTCTTTATTATGTTTAAAGATTTTTTTTTCTAAAAGAGATGAGGTAACATTTCAAATCTGAGAAATGGGATGGATTCATTAACTAATAATCCTAAGAAGACTGTCAAATCATTTGGGAAAAAAACCTCTGGTACTTAATTCAAGTACGTACCAATGCAATTTCAAATATAAAACACTACTAATAAAAATTTTAAAACACTATGAAGAAAATAAATAAATTTAACCAAAGGATGGAGAATGCTTTTCTAAGAATAATACTTTAGGGAAAAATCATAAGGAAAAATATACCTTCATTTGATAAAATAAAACTATAAAATTGTTGTAAATTATGTTATAAAATATTTAAAACCAACAGCAAATTAGAAAAAATGTTATTTCAAACACATAGGAAAGATACAGAGTTGATATATTTAAAAGGCTTTAATAAATAAGAAAAGCAATTCCCTAATAAAATAAGCATAAAAGAAACATTCACACATACAGATACACTACACATATAAAGTTTCATAATACAAAAATGTATAAAATATAGCAAGTTTTCAATTTAACTAGTAAAAGTAGATTCAACTTAAGTTAAAAAATTGTTTTTATTGCCTACCAAATTGGGAAGATGAGACATAAAATACCTAGTGCTGATTCAGATTTATTGCTCCTCCCACTTACATTGAAAATATTCTACATTGTAGATTTTTCAAGAAAAATCTAAATTTGAAAATATATTTTAAATTTCTCCTAGAAACTCACTACTGCCTAGACCAACTCTGCCTTGCTGGCTCAGAATGTGAACTCAGCAAGATGAGCAGCTGAAGGTGTGTAAATATTCATCCAAGTCACCCAGCACAGCAAACTCTCTACAGTGAGGCTTCTGCTCTACCCAGTGCTGGAATGGCTCTAGAGGAAAGAAAATGCCCGACCCATTCAGAATGTGTATAAATATTCATCCAAGTCACCCAGCACAGTGAACTCCCTTCAGCGAGGCTCCTGCTCTACCCAGTGCTGGGATGGCTCTGGAGAAAAGAAAACACCCAACGATTCAGAATGTAAAACTGGGGTTATGGAAGCCTTCGCCTCTGTTGCCTAGTCTCTCAGTTCAACAGGCTACCCTTGCTTCTCCGTGGGGCTGCCTTCGGCATGCCACAGGTAACTGTGCAAGCAGAGCCTGAGTGTGCTTTTGTCACTAGTTGATCCCTAGCACCAACCAGAATTTTAGATGTGTTTAAAAAAAACTGCAGTGGTTTCATAAATAGTTTTGGCCATTCTTGAGCATATCTGTAAATAACTTGATTAGCTGAAAGATCGGGGATCTTCAGAAGCATATTCACAGAAGTTGAAGTTCTCCTGCATGTGATACACGATCATGACCACTATTCGAAGCCAATGATTGAATCTATTCAGATGCTCTCTGTTGCTCACACCTGTTTGAGGACAAAATGGGATATTAAGAAAAGCATCCACAGATTGTTCAACCATTTCCAGAGCTGGGGAGCTCAAGTTAGAGAACCGTGGCAGCACCAACCACCAGCAAACAGTGTAAAACGCAGGCCCGGCATCACCGCTGCTGTTTGTAGAATGAATATGTTCGTGAGTTTCTAGGGTCTACAGTTGGCATTGGCTCCATGATACTCAAGACATACAGTCGCAATTGCTGTTAGAAGATAACAGTGCAGATAAAATGAAATACAGATTAAAAACTGTATCTAGGAAGGACATTAAGAAGACTTTATTAAAAATTTCCTCCCTCTTCTAGTTAATATAAAAGAAACTGACAATCTTAGATTGAATATGTCTTAACTAAGGTCACAGAGAAAACGTCTTCCTTTTCTCCCTCTTCCTTCTTTAACAAAAACTCCTTGTAGTAGAAAGAAGGATCATTGAAGTCCCAACCTCCTCAGAGCTGGTTGGTGGAGACACTGAAGGAGGCCAAGGGGCTCAGACACTGACATAGGTTTCTGATGAGCGAATGGAGACCCAGTGTTTTCTTCACACCTATGGAAGGCTATTATCTAGATATGAGTAGAACACTGTCTACATTCTAATTTTGGGTAACTGAGAGAGTACAAACTTGACCATTTTAGAAGAATCTCCTAAGTATCTCTATCTCTTGTAATATAAGCTCCAGTGGAAAAATTATGACATAAAGAGGAGAGAGAAAGATCACAGCTCATCTTCAAATTATTTAACTAAGAATCCAACATGTTTAGAAATGTTTGTAATAATATTTGGAGCACAACCACTGGGGGCAAATTTTGGTCAGAGACAGAAAATCCACCTGAGAAAAAAGTCACCCTGAGGTGGTTATTAAACATGGAAATTATCTAACTCGAACTTCCAGCCATTTATCACCATGGACTCACATTGTGGACCCTTGGGAAGGCGGTTCACATTAAACATGAAAATACAAACTGACTTTTGTCTAAAATTCCCAGGCACATAAGAAACATCAACCTCTAATTGCAGCACAAGGTTCCGGGCCTTAGTAATGATGGTAGAAGATGACAGTGGCTTGGAAAGTTCTGGATACACCTCTAAAGCACCTGTCAGGCACTCTGCAGGCATTCTGAGACATGTTGATAGTAACTGAGAACTGGCAGAAGAATCTTCTTTACAAATACTCAAAAAGAAAGAGTATAATGTTAATTGATCTGACACTAGGATGCTGATTGAGACCTGGTTCCAAGTTTGTTGTATAAACATATATGCTTATACATATGCTCATGTCAGTCCTTCCAATTTAACCTCCTGATTCCAAGTTCATGGAGATTCCAGAACAAGAAGAGTTTCTTTTCCTTTCTCTCTTTTTCACATGGGTACTTGGAATGGTAACTGCTTACTTTTTTTTGTTGTTGCTGTTTTTTTTTTTTTATTTTATTTCAGTAGCTTTAGGGCTACAGGTGGTTTTTGGTTACATGGGTGAATGTATTGTGGTGAAGTCTAGGATTTTAGGGCACCCCTCACCAGAGTAGTGTACATTGTACCCAATAGGCAGTTTTTCACTCCTTCCCTGCCTCCCACCTTCCTCCCTTCTGAACTTCCAATGTCCATTATACCATTCTGTACAGTTTTGCACATCCACAGCTTAAGGCAGATGTAAATTGACAATGTCACTGCATATGGTTTCATGAAGATTTTCTCCTGAGATAGAGGGTAAAAATTCCTTTTTATGCAGGATTTAATTTTTTTAAATTGTACTTTAGGTTCTGGGATACATGTGTACATCATGCAGGATTGTTGCATCAGTACATACATGGCAAGGTGGTTTGCTGCCTTCCAAACCATGATAGTTTCCAGAATGAAAAGGGAATCTATGTAAAATTAAGCTAGAGCAGTGCCTCTGAGCTAGAACAGGTCAGTCAAAGGGATATATGTAGTCATTCTGGAATTGGGTACTAGCAAGCTCTTAGAATTTCAAAGCAGACTCTGGCTGGTAGTCAGGCAGATACTTAAGGGGACATATCATGCTTGTTTATATATTGAACCCCAGACATATTATGTAGCACAGTTTTGCAGAGAAGTCTACTCAGGGATATCAAATACTAACATCAAATTATCTGTCACTAATAAAATTGTTGAATATTTTTATATTGTTCATTGTCGCAGAAGGAGAGGTGGTTGAGAAAGAAGAATACCTATATTTTCTGGCCTTGGTATCATCTGATAGAATCCGAATCCCAACTATTCTAGTGTCTGTTGTTATGGTTAATTTTATGTGTTAATGTAACCGAGCCATGGATGTCCAGATATGTGGTTAGACATTACTTCTGGATGTGTCCGCAAGGGTGTTGCTGAAGGAGATTAACATGTTGACTAACTCTCCCATCCAATTTGTTGAATGCCTGAATAAAACACAAATGTGGAAAAAAATTAATTTACTTCGCCTGACTGCTTGAACTGGGATATTAATCTTCTCTTGCCCTCAATACTCCTGATTCTCAGGTCTTCATGCCTGGACTGGAATCTACACCATTGGCTCTTGAGTCTTTTCAGCCTTTGCATTTTCACCAACAGACCCCTTATAATAAATCTCTTCCTAGATATCTATGTCTCCACCTTTAAATCTTATTCTATATATCTGCATATCCTATTGGTTCTGCTTCTGTGGAGCACCCTAATACACTAACACTCATTTTTGGCTTCAGGGTCCAACGTCACCTGTGCATTCCTATTAAGCAACGGTATAGCTCTTCTGCTTGCATTTTCTCATTTAATGAACAAAGCTATCCAATGAAATGTGTTTCCCTTTTTGCTTTGGAATGCTTCATATGTTTTCTAGATGATATGTATCATTCACATGTTTCATTGACAATTGACAGTTATCAATCAGCAAAGAAAGAACCCAAACACAAAGATGGCTATGAAAATCCTGCTCTGTCAGTGTGAGTGGAGCCAATGGCACATGCTCATTAAGGAGAGAGTACAGGGAAGAGGCTCTAGGATGTATGATTTTTCCTGTCTTTAAAATACTGATTCTAACTTTTTATTGTTTTGGTTGAGTGGTTAATGTATTTGCAGGGTGGAAGTTGAAGTGGGAGACAGTTTTCTAATGCATCGTTGTTGGAAAGTGTTTCTTTGGAAACACATGCCTCATGCCAAAAGTATCTTTTTGGGACTTGATACAATTTGGCTCATATTGCATGTTGCACATTGGTTTCAATAGAAGGCAGAGAACACCAATTTCTACAGTAAAATAAACATACCTCCTTAGGAGTTAGGTGGAATTTGAAAGTAAAATGCATGAAAACACCAAGTAAGATAACAAGCTACAATGTTCTTGTATTTTTAAAATTTTTTAGTTATATTGGGATGGAGAAGAACGTGCCATGCAGTTGTAACTGTCTGTCTACATGACTCTGTTTGCCATTCTCTCCTTTCTCTTCTAAAAAATGCCCCTTATAGTATCTCAGTGAAATATGTATTTAAGTTTCACACACCTTGAAAACTGAATTAATAGCCTTTTATTTTTTAAGAAAAAAATCTCTTGCAAGTTTTCTTCACTTATTAAATATGTGCTTTGGGTCTACAAACCAGAGTCCAATTCCAAGTAGATGCCTTGAATCTGTGTGTCTTGATTAATTTTCCTTAATCTCTCTGGGTTCTGATTTCTTCAGCTGTTAAATGGTGAGAGTGTTTACTACAGGCATCTTCTTGTGAATTTGTTTTTAGATGACATATATAAAATACTTGTCAACATACATGACACCAGGTAGATGATCAGAAATTTTATATAAAAGGCTATTCCAATAACAATAATGACCCTAGTAAAATCAATACTTCCTAATGGAGTGCCCAGGGACACTGTGTATCACTTTATCAAAGTTCTCAGTGAAAATGAAGATTCCTGGGTCTGACACTACACTGACAAACCATAGACTTGCAGGTGATAAGGGTCAGAAATCTGCATTTTAACAAGATCTGTGTGCATTTCTTATACACACAAACATTTTAAGAAGACATGTTCTAGCTTTCCACAGTAATCCAGACTTCATCGCATTTTTTTTTAACTTCTAGTGATGTTTTAATGCTTACATAGAATTCAATCTTTCAAACCTTTTATTAAGACTTCCACTAAAATGAACATTAAATAAAGTTTTATAGAAATACAGAAAAAAGCAACCATGCCAGCTGGGAAATGTAGCCAAAAATGTTATGTTTAAGTCATCATAAACATGCTATCAAGGAAAACCACAGCAATGAAGCAATTGTAGAGAAAAACTAATGGAAAACATACTAATTATCTAAATTGTTTAGGTGAGAGGATTTTTTTCTTTCTTTTTAACTTTCCTTTCTTTAATTAACTGACTAATGAGCAGAAACCCTAACCTTGGTTTATCACATGATCTTACGCTCAAAGTTTTGTCTATCAGGAATATCAAAATGAAATACTAGACAAATGCAACTTTGTTTTTCAAGTTAAGTTTGTGAGAACTAGTTAGATATAGATGCTTTTCCCACATAAAGGGTGACAAAGTGTTGGGGACTGCATATGACAGATGCTTTTAAAATTTGTGTTTCATTTAAATTTTTAAAAAGCTTGATCAGGATATGATTGACATACAACAAGCAATGCATGTTTAAAGCACACCATTTGATCAAATTTAAAATGTATCCATGCTCCTAAAATCACTTTCATAATTAATTTATTTAATATATTCATTAACTCTAAGAACTTCTGTCTGCTCTTTTATAACACATCCTTCCTTCCTTATGCTCTTCCTTCCCCTCCCTATGCAACTGTTGATCTTTCTCCTGTAATTATAAATTAATTTATAATTTCTTTTTCTATTTTTATTTTATATTTGGTAAAAGGAGAGATGAATTTTAAAGTACAATTTTTGGGCAGAGCTCTACTGTAAGTGCTGACCATCCACCATAGAGAGAAATACTACCCTTCTCCCAAGTCAGGTTAAGGAGACAAGAAGTTTACTGCATGCCTTCTGTAGTCTGAGGGTCATGGACTGAGGGATCTGTGGGCATCGCTCCCCTGTGAGGCCCCTAGGAAATGGGCCTGGCCATACGGTGAGCTTGAGCCCGGACACAGATTACCGGTTGGGGGAGTCGAGCTGAGGAAAAGCAGGAACCGAGAGAGGGACTATGTTATTCAAAATAATTAACAGACATTACTTTATGGATATGAGGACTTGGGAGGCATTGTGTCCACTTTCGGTTCCTTATGGTTTATTGTTTCATTGTGTTCATTTTGGACCCTTGTTACGTTCGTTCGTTGAAAATATTAACTTAAGTATTTACACTTGTTAACTTACTTGCTGGGTGTAACTTACTTACCTTGACTTATTGGGTGTAACTTACTTACTGGGCGTAACCTACTTACTGGGCCTAACTTACTTAGTGGGCTTAACTTGCTTACCTTGTGACTTAAGTATTTTGATCTGAGCTAAACAACATTAAGTAGAAAACTATATATTGGAACCTATTGCAACAATAAAATTGCTGCATGGGCATAGCGCATGTAGCCCTCCAGACCTCGCTCTTTTCTTTCTCCTTTTTTCCGGCGCATGCTCTCTTCCAGGTTTGGGACCCTCTCGCTGGACAAGATTCCCGGGCTCGCGTTCAGTTCACAACAGCTGGTGCCCCGAACGTGGGACCTGGACATGAGGGATAACCGTGACGCCAACAAACTTTAGAGGTGAAGCTGCAGCGTAAGTAAGTGAATAACCTTTTCTTTTCATCTGGAGTGAAACATGGGAAAATAGAATCTAAAGAGCATAAATTGTTTGTACAGCTTTTGCAACATATGATTAAGTCACATGGTCATGACATTAAACTTAAAACTGTTGAGGAATCTGTGCACATAGTGCACGAGCTTTGTCCGTGGGTTCCAGAGGGTGAATTCTTGGATGAAGCCACTTGGAAGGTTATAGGTGAAAAGATTGATCAGTTTTCTACTCGCAACGTGTTGCTACCTCAAACCGATATTTTGCTTTCCATTTGGTCTAAGTTGCGTGATTATGTTTGTCCTTCTCCCTCAGCCCCACCTTATACCCCTGTGGCTGTCTGTCCTCCTCCACTTCCTCCTGATCCCCTCAATTTGGTGGAACACGGCTACATGCTCTTGGGAAGAGGAGCACATTCGGAATTACCTGACCAGCTAAACTACCCTATTGAGGCTTATATGCAGATTACCTCCTTGGCAATGTGTGCCTGGAGGCAATTACCATCATCCAGTGTTAGAACGGAGGAGCTTGCTAAGATTCATCAGGGACCTGATGAGCCTTTTCAGGAGTTTGTCTTGCGCCTCCTCCAGGCTTACACGCCAGGTTGGCAATGATGATGCTAGCTCCCTTTTGGTAAAGCAATTGGCTTTTGAAAATGCTAATATGGCATGCCAGGCAGCCATGAGGCCCTATAAACGTAGAGGCACCTTAACTGATTATATTCACTCTGCACTGATATCAGACCTGCTTATCAGCAAGGTCTTGCTCTAGCGGCTGCCCAGGCTGGTATGACTGTTGCAGCCTTTCTGAAACGGGCCTACTCAGCCTAGACCACCTCTTAAATGCTTTCGTTGTGGCAGTCTGGGGCACGTAGCTAGACAGTGCCAAGACCCTTCTATCCCTCAGTCTCAGTTGCTGGCTTTCCCGACTTCTCTTGACCCGGCATCTGCTTCGCCCATTGCTGCCCAACCCCAGGTTTGCCAACAATGGACATCTGGTGTTTGAGTCTCACTGGAGAGATTGACCAGGTAAGAGGTTAAATGGAGCAGCCGAAGAAAGGGCTGGATTTAGGAAGAAAGTATGCTACCAAACTTTCAAAGCTAAAATGTTTCACAAGTATTCTCCCATGGGCTGAATATAGACAGCATGATCTAAATAAATTCTTTACAGGAGGCTCCCCTAGAAGGAAGCAGCACCTGAGCAGGGAAGCTGGAGTAGAGTCTTGCATGCCTAGAAACTGTGAGAGAGTGAACAACAGCAGCCACCCTAAACAGGGACACTTTCTCTTGTCAAGAAAAATAGAGAGAAGGCATCTGAGGGATTATGTCCATGGGGTCTGATATGGTGTGGCTCTGTGTCCTCACCCAAATGTCATTCTGTAGCTCCCATAATTCCCATGTACTGTGGGAGGGACTGGTCGGAGATTCTTAAATCATGGTGTGGGTCTTTCCCGTACTGTTCTTGTGATAGTTAACTGGTCTCACAAGATTTGGTGGTTTTAAAAATGGGAGTTTCTCTGCACAAGCTCTTTTTTTTTGTCTGCTGCCATCCACATAAGATGTGATTTGCTGCTTCTTGTCTTCCGCCATTACTGTGAGGCCTCCCCAGCAATGGGGACTTGTAAGTCCAGTAAACTTTCTTTTGTAAGTCATCCAGTCTCAGGTATGTCTTTATTAGCAGTGTGAAACGGCCTAAATATCTCCCACATGCAGAGTTTTGCTAAGTTTTAGATCACTACCAAAGCATTAGCCAGATGGGAATGTGTATGCCCCTCTTCTTTGCTTTATTTCCCTCTTTTAACCCAGGAGGACCCTTTCTTAATTTCCTGTGCCTGCTGTAGCAAATTAGCAGCACACAGTTAGTTGCTTAAGTGTGATTAACATAAAATAAACAATGCATATTTAAAGCATGCCTTTTGATCAGATTTAAGATGTATCTATGCCTGTAAGACCACATCCATAATTAAGGTATTTAATATATCTATTTAATCTAAGAATTTCCTTCTGCCATTTTATAATACATCCCTCCTTCCTTATGTCCTTCCCTCCCATCCATAGGCAACTGTTCATCCTTTTGCTGTCACTACCCATGAGTGTGCCTTTTCTATTTTTTTCTTTTATTTTTTGTAAAGGGAGAGATTAGTTTTAAAGAGCTCTACTGTGAGTGTTTCTGGAGGTCAGAAGTCTGAAATGGGTCTCCTGGACAAAAATGAGCATTGGCAGGGATA
This sequence comes from Callithrix jacchus, assembly GCF_049354715.1. Lineage (NCBI taxonomy): Eukaryota > Metazoa > Chordata > Mammalia > Primates > Cebidae > Callithrix > Callithrix jacchus. The sequence goes on along the minus strand of NC_133517.1, from coordinate 60,108,214 downwards.
GATTCCTTTTGGAGACTTTAACAGATTATCTGTTTCTTTGTCTTTTCTAGATCACAGAAACCACTCACACTCCTTGACTTGGTCACATTTTTCATCATGAAAGCCAGCAACCCCAGGCCAAGTCTTTCCTGAATTCTCTCTGGAAGGTAACTATGCTCACTACTATACCACCAACAATCAGGTTATCTCTGGTTCTTTCTCTTCTACTATCTTCCACTTATAAGAGCCCATGTGACTACCTTGTTTCCACACAGTAATTTATGATAATCTCTTTAAGGTCAGAGAATTAACAATTTTAGTTCTCCTTCTAAATGAGAAAAACGAAGTCAAAGTTTTGAACTAGAGAAGTAAAAAGATGACTACCACACTCACTATCTCAACTCTAGGCTTTTTTCCACTGGAGGCAGTGCTGTGGGTGAAGATGGGTATGGTGGAGAAAGTCTTGACCGCAAATTAAAGTCTGAGTACTGAGTATTATATTGTCCTAGATACCAGGAAGAAGTTTCCTTTGCTTTTTTTTCTTCTTCATGAGTGATCTGAACAATCATGGAGCTGTCCAAAATTTCATCCAGGGCACCAAAAAAATTAAACTCATGACCAGATGTAAAGGAATAACGAGAGACAAAATTATAAAGTTATTCTGCCATCATATCTCACCGCTTATATATGTGATATATAATAGTTCCATGTGTATTTCCCATGACCCCATACAAAGTAAAACAAGACTCTAACTGAATTAGTAGAAGACAGGTATCTCTATCGCCTTTTGAAAACTGACAACATGTGGGCACATAGATGTGTTTTGTCAAAGGCATACAATATTTATTTATTTATAGTAACTTTTGTTGATATAGCATAGTTGCACATATGTTGGGAGTATATGAAATACTTTGATACATTTTCACCATTTGTAATTTATCAAGTCAGTGTAATTTATCTTTTCTTTTATTGGGGGGAACATTATAATTCTTCTCTTCTAGATATTTTGAAATATCCAAAAATTATTGTTAGCTATAGTTTTCCTACTGTATTATCTAATACTAGAATATATTTTTTCTGTCAAATTGTATTTTTACCAACTCCTCTTTATACCTCTTTCTCTTTCCTTTCCCAGCTTCTGGTAACCATCCTTCTACTCTCAACCTCCATGACACCCACATTTTGAGCTGTGAGCAAGAACATGTGAGCAAGAACAGGGAATATTTGTCTTTCTGTGCCTTGCTAATTTCACTTAACATAATGACCTCCAGTTTCATTACTGCTGTGAAAGAAAAGATTTATTTTTTTATGTTTGTGTAATATAGTATTGTGTATATATACCAGAATTTCTTTGCCCATTCATTAATTAGTGGACTCTTAGATTGATTCCATATCTTGCCTATTGTGAATAGTGCAGCAACATACAGGGAAGTGCAGATCTCTTTGATATACTGATTAATTTTCTTTTTGACATATGCCCAGTAGTCAGATTGCTGGATCATATGGTAACTATTTTTATTTTTTTATTTGTTTGAGAAATCTTACTTTTTCCTGTAAAGGCAGTAGTACCTTACCTTCAAACCAAGGGTGTACAAGCAATCCCATTTCTCCACATACTCTCCAGCATTTGTTTTTGTGTTTTGTTTTTGTCTTTTTGGTAATAACTCTTCTAACTGGGGTGAGATAATATTTCATTGTGGTTTCAATTTACATTTCTCTGATTATTGGTGTTACATTTTTATATACCTATTGGCCATTTGTATGTCTTCTTTTGAGAAGTGTCTAGTCTATTCAGTTCTGTTTCCCATTTTTAAACAGATTATTTTGACATATATATATACACATATATATACACATATATAATATACACATATATATATAAAACTATTGAGTTGTTTGAGTTTATTATAGATTCTGGTTATTAACCTCTCGTCAGATGGATAGTTTGCAAATATTGTCTCCCATTTTTTTTTAATGTGGAGAAGCTTTTTAACTTGATGTAATTGCATTTATATACTGTTGCTTTTGTTGCCTGTGTTTTTGAGGTCTTAGCCAGAAAATATTTTCTCAGTCCAATATTTTATAACATTTCCCTAATGTTTTATTCTAGTAGTTTCATAGTTTTAGATATTATATGTAATTCTTTAACCCCTTTTAATTTAATTTTTGTAAATAGTGAAAGATGGGGATTTTGTTTCATTTTTCTACATATGGATATCCAGTTTTCTCAGCACCATTTATTAAAGAGACTGTCCTTTCCACTATGTACGTTTTTGGACTCTGCCAAAAATGAGTTAGATGTGTGTAGATTCATTCTTGGGCTCTGTTCTGTTCCATTGGCCTGTGACTATTTTTATGCCAATACCTTTTAGCAGTCGAACGCAACATTTTGTAAAGGTCTGTTAGGGCCATGTAGTCTAGAGTACAGTTTAAGTGCAATATGTCTTTGTTGATTTTATATCTGGATACTCTGCTCATTGTCAAAGACGAGGCATTGAAGTGTTCTATTATTATCTTGCAGTCTATCTCTCCCTTTGGATGTATTAGTTTATATGCTTTGTTATATGGTTTATATGCTTTGTTGTTTGGGTCTTAGTTGCATATATATTTAGTATACTTGTGTCTTATTGTTGAATTGATACTTTTATCATTATATAATAACCGTTGTCTCTTTTCATTGTTTTTCAGTTAGAGTCTATTTTATCTAAGCAGAACTGCTCCTTCCCTTTTTGGCTTTAATGTGCATGGCGTATCTTTTTCGATCTTTTCACTTTCAGACCATATGTGCCTTCATAGTTGAAATTAATTTCTTATGGTAGAGTATAGCTAAGTGTTGTTTTTTAAATCATTAAATGACTCTGTTTTGTAGTTGGAGAATTTAGTCAATTTAATTTAGTGTAATTATTGATAGGTGAGATGTTAGTATTTTCATATTGTTACTTATTTACAAGCTGTTGTGCAACTCCTTTCTTCATTTCTTACTGTCTTCTTTTACAGTTATGTGATTTTCTCTGGTAGTAGTTTTGATTTGTTACTTTTTATTTTTAGTGTATCTTTTATAGGTTTCACTTTGCAGTTACCATGAGGCTTACAAAAATAGTCTATATTTATAACAATATTTAAATTTTTATCAACTTTCATTACAAAAATGTTAAAATGTAAAACATAAAACAAAACTACACAATAACATTTTTCTCTCCCCAGATTTAAAATTTTTATATTACTATTTACACTTTTGTATTTATTATTTTCTTAATAAAAAGTTGTCATACTATAATTTTTAGTATTCTGATCCTTTAGACTTCTTATTTAAGATGTAAGTCATTTAAAGGCCACAATTATAATATTATTATAACAATCACATTAGTGTTCAATTATTTTTGTTTGAAGAAATTTCTTTAGCATTTTTTTTTTTTTTTGGAGGACCAGTATGATAAAAGTCTCCGGCTTTTGTTTGTCTTGGAAAATCTCTCTCTTTCATTTCTATAAATAACATTTTTGGGTACAGTATTCCTGGTTGACATATTTCCTCCCTCAGTACCCAGAATATGTTATCCTACTCCTTCCTGAAAAATCTTTTGTCAGGTGTTTTGAATCTCCTTTACATGTTATTTGTTTATTTTCTCACTGTTTTCAGGATCCTTTCTTTGTCATTGACCTTTGTGAATTGTATTATATTATGTCTTGCAATATTCTTATTTTGGTTGAATGTGGTGACATTTGAAGTTCCCATATCTGGATATTAATGTCTTTCTTTTGATTTAGAAAGTTTTGTATTATTATTTCTTTGAATAAACTTTCTAGCCATCTGTCTTTCTCAATTATCTCCTTAACTTCAACAAACCAAACATGCAATTTTGATGTTATCCCACAGATCCCGTGAGCTTTGCTTATTGTTATTCATTCTTTTTTCTTTATTCTTCTCTGTGTATTTCCAAATTGTCTGTCTTTGAACTCACTGATTCTTTTTCCTGTTTAATCAAGTCTCCTCTTGATATTCTCTGTTGCATTTTTAATTTAATTGATTGTATTTAGCACCTCCAGGATTTCTGCTTATTTTTTATTTTTTTTACAACTGATACATGGTTGTCATAGAAAAACTGGAAAATGCAGATAGCAAAAAAAAAAAAAAAAAAACCCAGAAACTTGAAAATGTTATCTGAAATCTTACCACCTAGAGAATCACTTGTTAACTTTTGGGTGAAAATTCTTTCAGAGCTTTTCTCATGAAAAAAAATATGTTCAAATATATATTACAAAAATGGGAGAATGCATAAGGTGATGTTCTGTGACCTTTTCTTTTCTTTTCTTTTCCTTTTTTTTTTTTTTTTGCAGGCCCCGATTAAAGCAATTAGTTCCACTTTTTGAGTGGAAGTCTGGGAAGGCAAAGCTTTTGCCTTAATGACCTCTTGCTGGCTAACTACTGCATAACCTCTCTTACTCTTTTATTCATAAAGATACTTTGATCTCCACATTGGCAGAGGCTAGGAAGAGGTTCAACTTTGCTGTCAGGCTTGCTAGAGTAGTTCTGTTCTATGGTTTCCACACAAGAGTGAGAGTGAGTAAGTTGAGAATCTGCTTCCTAGGTCATAAATTCTGGTAACAAAATATCAGGGTTTAAAATTCTTTTTTTTTTTTTTTGAAAGAAAGAAAAGGAGTGAAGGAGAGGAAGAAAGAGGAAGAAAAAGAGGGAGAGAAAATGGGAATGTAGCTTTATTCTAAAAATGGGTATTAATAATGGCCAACAATATTTTGTGTATTTAAGGTGGAGAACGTATGTTTTGTGTATTTTAAATGGAGAGCTCTATAAATATTTATTGAGTTTACTTGTTCTGGATCTGAGTTCAAGTCCTGGATATCCTTATTAATTTTCTGTCTCATTGAGTCTAAATCTCTTTATGAGTCTTATGTATCTGGGTGTTAGGATCATTAGCTCTCATTGTTCCATTGATCCTTTTACCACTATATCTTTGTTGCTTTGAAATCTGTTTTACCAGATGCGAGAATTGCAACTCCTGCTTTTTATTTATTTATTTTTGCTCTCCAGTTGGTTGGTAAATCTTTCTCCATCCCTTTGTTTTAAGTCTTTGTGTATCTTTGGATTTGAAATGGGTCTGGATGTAGCATATCATTAGGTTTTGGCTGTATCTTTTGATTGGGGGATTTAGTCGACTTAAATTTAGGGTTACTGCTATTTGATGTTAACTGGCTATTTTATCCATTTATTGATGTAAATTATTCTTTATGTTGATGCTCTTTACTTTTTGGTATATTTTTAGAAAGGCTAATACTGGTTGTTCCTTTCTATGTATAATGCTTCTTTCAGAAGCTCTTGTAAAGCCAGCCTGGTGGTAATAAAATCTCTGAGTACTTGCTTGTTCATAAAAGATTTTATTTTTTCTTCAATTGTGAAGCTTAGTTTGGCAGGATATGAAATTCTGGGCTGAAAGTTCTGTTCTTTAAGGATGTTGAATATCAGCCCCCACTCTCTTCTGGCTTGTAGGATTTCTGCTGAGAAACCTGCTGTAAGTCTAATAGGCTTCCCTTTGTGGGTAACCTGACCTTTCTCTCTGGCTGTCCTTAGTATTTTCTCCTTTGTTTCAACCCTGGTGAATCTGATTATGTGCCTTGGGGTTGCTCTTCTTGAGGAATATCTTTGTGGTGTTCTCTGTATTACCTGGGATTGAATATTGTGCTGCTTTGCTAGATTCGGAAAGTTTTCCTGAAAAATATCCTGAAGAGCATTTTCCAGCTTGGATTCATTCTCTTCGTCATATTCAGGTACACCTATTAAACGTAAATTAGGTCTTTTCACATAGTCCCATATTTCTTGGAGACTTTGCTTATTCTTTTTTGTCCTTTTTTCTCTATTCTGGTCTTCTCATTTTATTTAATTAAGTAGGTCTTCGACCTCTGATATCCTTTCCTCTGCTTGATCAATTTGGCTATTCAAACTTGTGCATATTTTGCTAAGTTCTGGTGTAGTGTTTTTCAACTCTGTTAGTTCATTTATATTCCTCTCTATGTTGTCTATTCTTGTTAGCATTTCATCAAACCTTTTTTCAAAGTTCTTAGTTTCTTTACATTGGGTTAGAACAAGTTCTTTTAACTCCAAGAAGTTTCTTATCATCCACCTTCTGAAGCCTACTTCTGTTAATGGCACACAGTCCTTTTCCTCAGGGCTTGTTCCGTTGCTGATGAGGAACTGTTATCCCCTGTAGAGGGAGAGGTGTTCTGATTTTGGGTATTCTCAGTCTTTTTAGGCTGGTTTCTTCCCTTTGTTATAAATTTATCCATCTGTCGTCTTTAGGATTACCGCCTTTCTAGTTGGGTTTCTGAGTCGATGCCCAGTTTATTGATTCTCAGCACTAGAATCCGAGCAACCCACTGTGCTGGCCAAAACAGCAGAGATAAGACTGATGGTGCTCTTCTGCCTGGGAATCTCCTCCCATTTATTCTGCACAAAGATCTGCCGCGCCAAGGTGCCCGCTAAACCGCTGCACGGGCCACAAGAGTCATGCTGGCGACCCATGGGGCCCCTCCACTGGGGATCTTCTGATCCGTGAGCGACGAAAATTCTTCTGAAAGTGTGCCATCCTCTCATTCTCTGGGCTTTCACTGGGAGCTACTATCCTGAACTGTTAGAGATCAGCCATCGTGGATCGATTTCTTTTTATTTTTCATTATTTCATTCTCAGTTAAATTTCTCTGATAAATACCTGTATTTATTCTTTATATTTTATTGAAGTTTACTAAACTTCCATATAATAGCTATTTTGAATTACTTATCTGAGAGATCATCAATTTAGAATTAGCTTCTGAGACCTTATTTTGTTCATTTGATAAAGTAATATTTTCCTGAACTTTTTTGCTGCTCGTGGGAATGAGATGATCTCTGCTTATTGATGAATTGTTTTAATTTTCACAATCTGACTTTTTTTGTGCCTCTCCTTCTCCAGAGGGCCTTCTAGCAATATTAAGACTACTTATTGTTGTGTTCCCTGAGCTTCTGATCATCACAGCCATCTTAGCACTAGAAGACACTTTAAGCCTTATGAAACATTGTGAGTTTCACAAGGCTTCTGAGATATGTGACTTTCAACCCAGATGAACCTGGGAAACACAAAAAGAGGGCAGTGGAGCTGTGTGGGAATGCTGGACAGGGGCCTGAGTGGAGAAGAATGGCCTAGTGGCCAAGCAGGTCTCTGCACAGTGACCAATGTTTTAAAATTAGAGATCTCATTAAAGAATGGCCAGTATTCTGACTTCTTTTTTCAATTAGAGATCTGGACAAAGTGGTATCTAATGTCTGCCACTTGGCTGATATTTCTGGTGGTAGACAGAAATCCATGTAGATTCACTAACTGCCTGAATTTTGAATGAAGTGTTCTAAAATTTTATAAAATATATGTAGAATTGATGGAATAGCTACTTTTTATCACATAGATATGTACCCTTCAAAGAAAACTCATATCCAGACTATCATGAGAAAAATAATTTTGCAAAACTTTTAAAATCATTTGTAATCATTTATATATTTTACAAAAAGAAAATAGGAGAGATAGAGATAATGTGTTATTTACAATTACCTAGCAAGTTAATGTATGAGATGTGCCTGTAATCTGCATGACCTACTACCCTGTATTCTGTTTAACATGAGAAAAATAAGGCTGGAATACTAACAGAAGAAGAGGTGGTGATCCTAATGAGACATTGACATAAATAAAAACAAGGGAGAAATGGGGTCTTTAAATGAAAGTATAGTTTATATTTATTATTATACTAAGCCTGAGATTCAGCTTTAAAGTATTGTACCACAGAGCTGTTTGTTATTATTCATGATGGAGTCCCATACATAACCTTTAGAGTTTATAAATTGTGTTTCTATATGTGACCTTACTTAACTCTCCATAATTCAGTGAGATGCACCTTATTAATCCTCATTTTACAGATGATGAAAAAACAGAGATAAAAACCTAAAGGTTTTTTTGAAGTAAATAACTCACTTTAAATGTTAGAAAGAATATATCAAAGAAATGAATCATGCCAGGAAATAAAGAGACACAAGTGGTGGAATCTGCACTACAACTCCAGCTCACCTTCTAAGTCTGAATCTCAGCCCATGTATTATCTGCTACAATTGTCTCTCTAATGGCATTGCATTCATCAAGGGGTCAATTTTACAATAGACAAAAATATAGATAAAAATATCCATTCATTATTTGCAGTGCAGTCACCACTTGCTGATCATTGTGCTTGTCTTGTATCATCTTTCTAATCCTCAATTCTGCTTTGTAATGTAAGTGTAATGGTTGTCATTTTATAAACAAGGCAAAACAAGACTCCAGAATTATGAACTTAGTGGCAGACTCAGAGCTTGGATACTGACCTGCCTGAACTTAAAGCTTATGGTCGGAGTGAGCTGCCAGTTTTGAGTTATATCTCCCTTAAAGAAAAATATTTGTCAACCACCTACCACGACGTGGTCAGGGCATTTTTATAAATAGTCTTCAGCGGGAGTGAATTCTTGCTTGTTTTTTCAGCCTCTACTGCATAGTTATTGTAGAAGATGTTCTGGTGATCTTTGAAGAACCTCCCTCTGTTTTCATGACAGAGACTCAAATGCCCCCAGCTTCCAGGAGGATAGTCTGTTGATGACTCATAGCTGAGTCTCTCCCTGAAACTGGCCTTCTGCAGAAGGGAGTGGCATCACCCAAGGTTACGCTCCTTGCACAGAAGCAAGCTGCAGCCAATGTCTAGTTGATGCAAAGGTAAAATGGACCAGCATACGATATTATTTAAGGACATCACGAGGGTCCATTCCAACCCTGGAGCTCTGCATGTGACCAGCTGAGCCCTTGTTGTAGCTACATCACATTTCAATGCCTTTAGACAATTCTGCTTCTCTCACTACATAGAGGCATTGTTCCTGAGCACACTCCCTAATGAACTTCTCACTTGTAAATCTCCAATTTAGGGTCCATTACCTGGAGAACATGACCTAAGAGACTTTGAAATATGAGTGGACCAAAGAAACTGAATCTAAATGGGATTTTAGAGCTGCATTGCTTGTTAACTCGCTGGCATAAAGTCCCTTACCATTGGTGGTGGTTGGATTACTGAAAGGCTCTTTCAGGCTGCAACACTGAAAACGTGAAGATTTTCTGGCTGTAACATGGAATGAGAACTAGTAGAAGGGAATACACTCTTTTCTGCAATATCTCAGATATTTGAATTCAGTGAAAAAAGTAACTGTAAAAAAATGGATTGAATGACTCTCACTAAGTGTTGTGAAAGAGTTGGAACAAGTCAGTAAAAGACTTATGGTAATTAATCAATAATTGAAGAAAATATGTGGAAAACACACAGCTCCCTTGGCAATCTATAAAGAGATTGATGTCTCTTACAGTTAGAGTACATAAAATTAAGGATCAGGATAAAATGTAATTGTAAAGGTAGTGGAGCCCCAAGAAGGTTGAATTTTCAGTCCCCTATAAGGCTGGTATAACAAGGTCAGAGGCCTGATTAGGAAGAAGAAATGTGATCCAGAGGCTAGATAGAGAGATATCTGAGTGAAAGCACTCAAAAATCTGAAGATTAAGATTCTTCTGAACACTCTGCACAGATGCAGGCTAGTGATGCTCCTTTGCTTAGAGACAATACAGAGACATCTGACCTACATGACAGCACATGTACACCTTCAGGATTTACTTTCATATCCCCACCTAATGCCTAGCTAATCACTAGAACCCAACTCACTCTGACCAAAAGGGTTGGGCCTGAAAAGAGAGAGATGAAGCTCCTGTTAAAGGTGCTTCAAATTCTAAGCAATGTGGACCTGTGGCAACTGGGTGAGTGTGCTTTCAGAATGGACCCTTAATATGCGAAATTGAGTAAGAGCAGAACATAAAGTTGAGTGAGTTTATCAACATGAGAGCACTCTCAGGCCAAAGCGAATTTTATACCCTGGCAAAGTGTCTGGAGGTGGTGTGATCACATGGCTAGGGTGTCATGGAAACTTGGGGAAAGTGATGGTCCACACTAAATTAAGTGCGAACTCCAAATCTACTATGGCAGATAACGGAAAAAGGGACCAAAAGTCACAGTAATGCTGAAGTGGATATTCCATATAAGTCCAGAAATCCCAGCAGTCAACTACCTTCTGAAGAAATCCCCTGAGGACATTGTTTAAATGTGCTGGTGAGGGGGGCACCAACATCACTGGGAAGCTTATAGGTGGCCCTTGTCTTGGTAGGAGATACTGTTATAGAGTTGGCTTCCTGATAACAGCAGAGGTAAGATTCCAAATAATAGAGACAAAGTGGTGGTGCGTAACCATTAAGAAAAGTAAGTAGATGCAACTATCTCAATAAGTTGCAAGGTTGGTGGGGCAACCAGCAAGATCTGACCTACTGGCCAAGCAGAGTGGCTCACACCTGTAATCCCAGAACTTTGGGAGGTCAAGACAGACACATCACTTGAGGCCAGGGATTCAAACCAGCCTGGCCATCATGGCAAACCCCTGTCTCTACCAAAAATACAAAAATTAGCCAGGTGTGGTGCACATTCCTGTAACCCCAGCTACTTGGGAGGCTGAGGCAAGATAATTTCTTGAATCCAGGAGGCAGAGGTTGCAGTGAGCCGGAGTTGCACAACTACACTCCAGCTGAGGTAACAGGGTGAGACAATTTCAAAAAAGATGTGACCCACTGAGAGCTATTGAGATAATTAATACAGCAGGGTGATTCCATGGGAAAGTGAAGTAGGTGGATATCTGAAAGGGTATTGCTCAATCTACAGCATCAAAATAAATAAAGCTGAATCATTAATACATTGGCATAAAGTAAGAATTCTTCACCCAGTTTCCAGATATGAGGCAGTTTTCAAACCAGAATTTATTGACTGAAAGGAAAACCAGGTCCTTATGAGAAAGGACCCTGAAATAACATAGAAACATGTAGCAGTTGTTTTTCCAATCATTTATCAAAGAGCTCTATGATAACTTATTTGGTTAACTTTAAACATGGAAGAAATTAATCACCAGGCATTTGAGAATTATTGAAGACTGAGTTATACCCTGATGTCCTGAAGTGTCATTTTGAACCTGGTTAGAGTGAAGTAAGAGCCAGATAATATATAGAGTGTTGGCCAAGTTTTGGCTCAAAAGAAATGCACTAGGTCCACAAACTTACCCAGTGATCACTACTCTTGTTTCTGCATATATCACTGGAATGGACATGCTTGGTAGTTGGATGAAAGATCATTTCCGTCACTTCTAGAATAAATAGTATTATCCTAGCAAATGCCAAGTGAAGACATCTGACACTCTCTCCTTAGTGAAAATAGTAAATAAAAATAGAATTTTGTTATAGCAAGAATGGTGGAGATTACTTGCCATTCTTAAAAACTAAAGCAAGGGTCCCCAACCCCTCGACCATGGACCTGTTAAGAACGGGGCTGCACAGCAGAAGGTGAGCAGAAAGGGAGTGAGCAAAGATGGATGAGTATTTGCAGCAACTCCCCATTGTCCACATTATCACCTGAGCTCCAGAACCTGTCAGGTCAGCGGCAGCATTAGGTTCCCACAAGACTGGGGACTTATTGTAAGGCCATACGAGGGAGGTAGGTTGTGCACTCCTTATGAGAATATAACCAATGGCCGATGATCTGAGGTGGAACAGTTTCATCCCGAAAGCATTCTTCCAGACCCCCCAACCCTGGTCCATGGAAAAATTGTGTCCATGAAACAGGTCCCTGGTGCCAAAAAGGTTGGGGACTGCTAACCTAATATATGCAGGGGTTGCAGTATTCATTATCATCTCATTTAGTAAAAAAGCAGAATGACCTGTCAGGATAACAAGGACTACTGCAAATACTCACAAGTGGTCAATCCCATGGTAGCTTTTGTGCCAGATAACCTGAAGTGTTATGATGAACCTGGTTAGAGTGGAAGTGAATAAGAGCCAGGTAATACATCGAATGTTGGCCAAGCTTTGGCTCACAAGGAATGCACTAGTTTCACAAACCTACTCAGTGATCATCACTCTTGTTTCTTTAAATATCCCTGCATATGTATATCATACTTCTTATTTACTTCCACTCTAACCAGCTTCATGATGACACTTCAGGTTGCCAGACCTTAGGATACAACTCGGTTTTCAATAATCCTCAATTTTCTGGCGATTAATTTTTTTCCACGTGTAAAGTTAACCAAATAAGTTACCACAGATCTCTTTGGTTTATGCCAAAAGCTTCCATATTATTTCAGGATCCTTTCTCATAAGGACCTGGTTTTCCTTTCAGTCAATGAATTCTGGTTTGAAAACTGCCTTATATCTGGAAACTGAGTGAAAGATTTGTGCTTTTTAATAGTGGACTAATGATCTAGCTTTATTTATTTTGATGATGTAAATTGAGCAATACTCAGACATCCACCTACCTCACTTACCCCTGGAATCATCCTGACTGGAGTGTATTAGTCAAAATTTAGGTACATGGTATGCAGTCATTGATTTTGAAAATACATTTTCTTATATCTGTCATGATGGAGAACTAGACGCTGTCTACATTCATATAGACAGTATATGTTTATGGTCTTTCTCTAGAGTGATGTTAACTCTTATATTCTCTGTTACAGCATCCTCTTAAGAGACCTGGGGCATTCAAATATATTGCAAAACATCACATGTGTCTACTATATTAATGGTATCATGACACCAGGATCAAATTTGCAATAAGTAAAAATTTTTTGAAGACTCTTACACTCTCAAAGGTGGGAAATAAATGCTACAAAGATTCTCAGGCCTATTGCACAGTGAAGTTTTCATCACTACACTCATGCTTAGTTCTAAGACGTCCATTGCAATGTAGATGTCAAATTATTGCATCTCACACCTTTCACCATGAAGAAAAAAGCACCATGCCTGATAAGCCACATTGGGTTCCCAGGTATCAGAGAATTCGGAGAATATTGCTCAGACGAATTTTCTGAATGATATGCAAGACTACAAACTTTGAATGGGGTCAACTGTAGTAAAAGGTTTTGCAGAAGATCAAGGCTCTGATGCAAGCAGATTTTCCATTGAATTATATGCCCCTGCATACACTGTGATAACTACAGATGGAAAAGATGTTATGTGTGACTTCTGACAAGCCACAATAGGTGGCTATTGGTCAGAACTGTGGTCATTTAAAGATTTTCCTGGGGGGTTGAAAATTCACCTTGAATCTGACTTCCTTGGCTGTTGGTGTAAACCACTTTCTCTCAGGCTCTTCAAATAAGGGTCTCAGATTTTTTATTTAATTTTTGTCAGATAGGCCTCCTTGAAGGCTGAGTGTCATGAACATATGCGGGCTTTATTCTTTCAGAGCAAGTGGTTCAAGAGCAAGCAACATGAACACAAGACAGAAGCCAATGTCTTTTTATAACTCTATATGCAAAATCATGTGCCATAAATTCAACCATATTCTATTCATATATTCATCGAACATCATTAAGAACAGCCAACATTCAAGAGGAGAGGATTATATCAGGACATGACATCAAGAGATAGGGATTGCTAAAGGCCATTTACAGGCTGCCCACCACTGGAGCTGTGCCCCATTAGGTAGAATATACAGGAAGATAAATTAAAAGGTAGAAGTAGGAGTTGTCCTACTTATCATCCCCCTTAGGAACCACTTTGGAGGATTTATGCTTTTCTTTCTACAACACTAGGCTCTGTGGAGCTAAAGGTCTGGATTTCTATAAGCAACTTTCTCCCATCAGGCGATTGTATAAGAATATCTTTAAGCCTTAATCTATCGCTATTGTCTGGACACTGTGAGCTTCTTGTTCCAACAGAGCTGTAGGCAAGTGACAGTGTCATCAACCTGGCCAAGGTAATTGACTCTGATTATCAGGGCTATTGTTACACAGTGGGAGTGAGAGAATATATTTATCACTGAAGTGACCCACCAGTGTGCATCTTTATCTGTGCTCAGTTTAGATGATAGACAAGTACTCAAGCTACAGCCAGAGGAGAACATGATCAATAGTTCAGAACCCTTAGGAACAGGATGTGTGTTACCTCTACATGTATGCCACATAGAACTGCAGAAGTACTATCTGAGGGTATGGGATACCTAGAATGAATAGTCAAGAAAGGATAGGATGTGACTATTTGGGCTGCAGCTCATCCCACTAGCCTTCCTTTTGAAAGTTTTCCCAGGAAAAGAGACTAACATTATCCTGCAGGATTCCTGATGAGGTGACCTTATTATCTAAAGCAAGTAGACGTAAGTGGTGAAAGAGATAGACTGTAGTTGTCGCCAGTGTGCTATAAGGAACCCTCGGCCAGGCATTTGGTTTACACGTGTAATCCCAGCACTTTGGGAGGCCAAGGCAGGTGGATCACCTGAGGTCAGGAGTTTGGGACCAGCCTGGCCAATATAGTGAAAACCCATCTCTATTAAAAATACACACACACAAAAACAGCTGGGTGTGGGGGTGCACACCTATATTTGCAGCTCCTTGGGGAGCTAAGTCAGGAGAATAACTTGAACCCAGGAGGCGGAGGTTGCAGTGAGCTGAGATGGTGCAGCTACACTCCAGCCTGGGTGAAAGAGGAAGATTCTGTCTCTCAAAAAAATATTTAATTAATAACCCTTATACACTCTTCAGGAGCAAGGCAACCTTTTCTCCAGATACTGAAAGAGTTTTCTGCTAATGAATCACAGCAGATTTTCTTCCCTACAATTGCTAGTGACCAGAAGACACAGATTTAATCCTTGCAGAGTAAGGGTCCTGTAACTAGTGACTTGCCAATGTTGGTTACAGAAGCCTGAGATACTTGACTCAATTTGAATTATTTTGAAGTTTCATTCTAGCTCCTTAGCTTTCCATAGGATCAGCTGAGGCTTTTGTTGCAACCATTTGGAAATGTAACTTCTCTCCATCTGGTCTTAATGAATGTTGTTGTTGAGTAAACTCTTCAGTAAATTTCTGGCATGCAAATTACCCTCTCAGTTTCTATTTTCTGAGGAAACCCAATCTGAGATATTCAGGTTAAATTTTATGGGTTTTTTCCCCAAATGTATTAAAATTAAACATCTTTAGAACATTGTATTGTCCATGTCTATTCAACTTCGATTGAACAGAGTAAGCCACCCAATAGACAACTGGGAAACAATTGTTCAATAAATGCGTGTTTTTGTTGTTGTTTTTGGTTTTGATTTGGAAAAAAATACTTCACATCATTTATCAACCTCTTGGGTTATGATCCCTTTACTACTGTCTTGGAACCCAAGAAAGCAACACCTTTAAAAACAGAAACATGTAAGAGCAAAATATTGCATACGTTCTCAAGGAGTAAATTGAACCCCTTAAGTGGTATCTTCAGTCCAACTAGAAGTCCTTTGATTCCAAGTTACTTAAAGATGATTCCAAAAGTTGTAACCAATGAAATAATAGTACAAAGATAAGGGGCAGAAGTAGTGGATGAGACATGGAAGGGCATAGAGTGGATATGATCAGATGCTTGCTGGTTCTGAAAGGGCAAGTACAGCCTCTTTTCATAGTATTTGCAACTGTGCCTGGCAAAAATATTGTTTTAAAACTCAGAACACTATAGTCAAGACCTAGGTAAAATCTTCATAGGGGAAGACTTCAGATCTACGTTTTAGTAATCTCTGGTGAATCTTATGATCAAGCATGTTGGCCACAAGTGCTTTTAAAGAAGTCACGCTCAACGGCTGCCAGTGAGATATTAACAAGGAGAGAGAATACAACATCCAGGCAGTCTTGGAAGACAAAGCAATATGCTCTTTATGGAGATGTCTACATACATGCATGTGAAGGAAAGAAACAAAGGTTACTCCATGAGAAGTCTGGAAAGGATACAAGAAGACACAAGAAAGCCTGAGCTTTGTGAGGCTGGGCCAGTCGGTTCCTCTCTCTGGGTCTTGCTCAGCAGCCTCGAGGATGTGACTACAGTCAGGGTTTCCTAAATGTCCCTTCATGTCCAAGTTTTTGTGATCGTCTCTTGAATGCCATTTTTTTCCGGGAGTCTAAAAGTCAGTATTGAAGAAAGGACCTGGCTAGTTGTTCACTGATTATTGTTTTGGATCCTTAAGAGTTGTTTCTCTTTTCTTTAAAATGAATTTAATATACCTATATGACACGGGTTTTCTTTTTCTTTTTCTTTTTTTTTTTTTTTTGAGACGGAGTTTCGCCCTTGTTACCCAGGCTGGAGTGCAATGGCGCGATCTCGGCTCACCGCAACCTCCGCATCCTGGGTTCAGGCAGTTCTCCTGCCTCAGCCTCCTGAGTAGCTGGGATTACAGGCACGAGCCACCATGCCCAGCTAATTTTTTGTATTTTTAGTAGAGACGGGGTTTCATCATGTTGACCAGGACGGTATCAATCTCTTGACCTCGTGATCCACCTGCCTCGGCCTCCCAAAGTGCTGGGATTACACGGGTTTTCTACTAATAGCTACCACTTAACTATCACTTGTGTGTACCAGGCTCTGTACTCACTCAATTCTCACAAGAGCTATTACAACTCACTCAATTCTCACAAGAGCTCTTGAGCTAAATACTTTTTTTGTTGTTTTATCATTTTACAGGTAAGCAAACTGTGTCATAGCGCAGCAGTTCTTGATCTTTCTGTCACCAGGAACCAGTTTCATGGAAGACTATTGTTTTCACTAACGGGTTAGGGGTGGTGGTTTTGGGATGATTCAAGCATATTTTATTTATTGTGCACTTTAGTTCTGTTATTATCGCATTTTAATAAATAATGAAATAAATATACAACTCACCATAATGTAGAATCAGCGGGAGCCCTAAGCTTGTTTTCCCAGAACTAGATGGTTTCGTCTTGGGGTGATGGGAGACAGTGATAGGTTATCAGCATAATATTTTCATAAGGAGCATGCAACCTGGATCCCTCTGATGTGCAGTTCACAATAGGGTTTATGCCCCTATGGGCGTGATGTTCTAATGTTCCCACTGATCTAACAGTACATGCACACGAATGTTCATTGCTGCACTGTTTACAATAGCAAAGACTTGAAACCAACCCAAATGCCCATTGATGATAGACTGGAAAGGAAAAATGTGGCACATATACAGCATAGAATACTATGCAGCCATAAAAAACGATGAGTTCATGTCCTTTGAAGGGACATGGATGAAGCTGGAAACCATAATTCTCAGCAAACTGACACAAGAACAGAAAATCAAACACCGCATGTTCTCACTCATAGGTAGATATTGAACAATGAGAACACATGACACAGGGAGGGGAGCATATATAATTTTATATATATATAAAATTTAAAAAAAAAACATAAAAATGGGCAACCAGAAGCCCTCGGAGGGTACTCTATCTATGGAGTAGCCATTCTTTCATTTCTTCACTTGTTAATAAACTTGCTTTTGCTTTGTATAAAAAAAAAAAACAGTAGGTAGAACTCAGGTTGCAATGAAAGTGATGGGGAGCAGCTGTCAGTACCCATAGAGCTTTGCTCACTTCTACAGTACAGCCCAGTTCCTAACAGGCCATGAACTGGTACCACAAATCATTTATTTCCATAATAAATCATGGGAAAAATTCTTGTCATTGCACATACACTGGGCACCTTATATATTTTACCTTGCTCCATATTCATGCCTGCATGTAACTGGAGTATCATTTATAACTTTTTTAGAGATCAACAAGTGCTACTAAAAGAGATCAATGAGACTACACAAGTTCTCACAATTGAAACTAGAATTTGAAAACATGTCTTAAAACCCCCAAGGCCACGGTGAATTCTGCTATATCAACTTCCATAGCATGAGATAGGTAGTTTAGATCTGCCCAATTTCTGATACATTGCAGGACTCAATAATCATTCATTTTTGCCTCTCCCCTACATCAACTCCCAGGAGCAGACTCCCATCTACAGAGAAACTCTTGGCTGATATGTGAGACAACATGTGAAAATGAAACATGCAGGATCCCAATTATGCATGGGTTTAGGGGTGCATGGCAAATTAGGGCAGCTATTTTACTTTGAATAATTGTGAAGATTGATTTTATTTTTTGTATAAATTACAGAATATCATTTAGTTTTGGACCTATACAGAAGAAGCATACAGTCAAGCAATAAGGCTCAAATCTATTGATATGATTGAGTAAATACTCTTCATCTGGTACACAGGGCAGAATTTTTTAATTGAAAAGTGATTATAATAGAGAATGTGTGGATTTTTCTGCTCTTCCAACTCCTTCAGGATGTGTGCTTGCTGATATTAGAAAGGTCATTGACAGTTATCAATTGTACATGTTTGTATGTGGCACATTTAGAATCTGTAAATCACCCTTGTCCTCTAAAATACATATTTTTTGCTGTTCTTGATTAACAGGCATTTTCTTATCTCTAAATTAGTATTGTCTTATTAAATTTGTCTGTCGATTACATTCACCCTTCAGGGCCCACTAGCCTTTCAAAAATGTTTCCCCTTATCTGATCCTAGGAAGCATTTTACCTGTGGCAATCTTCCTGGGAAATCTATTTATGATATCAAAATATTGTGTCTGTAACCATAGCTCACAAAAAACCCATAAAAATGAATGTGACCTTTTATTGGCACAGCTTTCTCTATTTGTCCTTTCTTTCTTCTCCTATGTAATTACCTTTAGGGCCCTGTGCACATAGATGCTGGGCTTGTTGGCAATTAACTTTTGTCGAAAGCTACCCCTAGAAATAATATATAAATGAGCCGAATTTTTAATTCAACAGAATAGTAAATAGTAGTTAGTGTCATACTGCTTATGGCAGAGAGAAGTGGAAATAACATAAGATTTGGAATTGAGCAAATGTAAGATTAAATTCTGGTGTGATTTGAAGAGAAAAATTATACTGTTTGAGAAGTAAAATTTCTCATTATACAAAGTCTTCTAAGCTTGTGTTTAGGTAAAAAATGGCCTAGATTTGCATAGTTGTCTAGCCTTAATATTCCTGCTATGTTTACTGTTGTTTTCTGAGAGCACAATGAAATTTTAAAGGTACATCTTCGTGGAAATACATCCTTCTTAGGTACCTAGGACCCAATCCTCAGCTCAAAGATTTTCTGTTTAGTGAGTACATCTCTCCAGTGTATTACATCATAAATATTGATCTGCCTTATTGACTATCTTTTAAAGCTAATATGATGCACTGTTAAATAAAGCTATCAGGTAGAGTAGCATAGTAACTCTACGATAGTCAGACAGAGAGAAATATTGTCAGTGATTATACATGCAGTTGCTTTCAGGAAAAGGAACTGGTTTCATGTGTGGACCTCTGCCTAAGAGTACCCCTTCCTGTAGCTTTGCCATAAAGAAAAGCAAAGAGAATAAGTTAACATTAATTAATACTGACTTCAAGGGGAGTGATATTTCTCAAAAACAGAAAGTTCAAAGCTTTGTGTCACACTGCTTGAAAATAAGTGTTGACAGGCCCAGATGTCTATATCTACATTGCATGTTCTTCTGCAAAAAAATCCATGGAAATTATTACCAAAACAGTACCAGTTCTACATCCACTTAGACTGTATGCTCTTCATAAACAGTGCATCTGTTTAGAAGGGTAATGCGATAATAATGATGTATTTTAATGACATGCAAGTTATACTTTACACAGTTTCGTTTTAGAACCATAGCCCATACATCATTCAGATTCCTGCTTTATAAAAAGAAAAAAAAAATCCTCATGATGTAAAAGTCCTCCTCAAGTTATCTTCTCTGTTCTACCATACTGTCACCTATTATTCCCATCTGTCTCTCTCAGAGGGAAGATGTGTCTGATGAGAGTCAGTGTAGCAAAAGTCCATGAACTTGAGGTCAAACGGGTCTGATTCTCATCTTGGCATTTCTCTTTCTGAGCTGAATTAATTTTGATTTGTTATCCAAGTTGGTGAAGCTCATTTTCCTCATCTTTCAACTAAGGGTAAATATATGACAGTGTAAAGACACTTAGATATGTGTCTTTAAAAATCACTTGACATATGTATGAAGGGCTCAGTCATGGTAAGAGTAGTAATGCTAATAAATACATTAGGAGAGATGGCTGTCCAATTAAAGGGTTCATTTAGAAGCAAGTCTCTAAATTGCATGACTAAGCATTGCTAAGCATATTTCATAGAACTCTATGAAATGTCAGTATGACCATATTACACTGACATTCTTACATCTTTAAACCCATTCTGTCTTAGATTCTTTGGGACTTCACAGTATCCATTAACCCTTGCCTGCCTGTGAATTTTGCTTGTTTCCTCCTCTTAACTTTCTAACATTCTATATTCTTTACATTACTTTCTGCTGATATCTTACCGCACTTCCTGCTGACAACAAAGTCTTTGAAAAAGGTGTCTCTGCTTGCTGCCTTTAAAAAACAATAGGTTTATATTTGTTTGCTCCAAGAGATATCATTCCTTTCCAAATACCACCCAGTTGTCCATAACTTCAAAATGTTATATTTATGCTCCCACCTTTACTAATATCTGGCAAATCCTTTCTAATTAACTCTCTAGATTAGCAATTAACAATTAACAAATCAATGTATTCTAGAAACTTCTGACCCACCATGACCTACAAAATAAGCTGCTGTCCCTGAGGATCACCTCTAATACGTCTGTCATACAAACAATTACTCCCCAACCCCTCAACCTCTCCTGCTTCCTCAGCCTCAAAACCTTGGTCAAACACATTAAATATATTTGTACTTGCAGAATGTCTCTAATGTGTCTCCTTTCCTCTTCATCTGCAGATGTGTTGCCCTAGTTTCTATTTCTCCTCCTTTTATAAAAAAAAATATAGTTTCAGAGGGTACATACACTGGTTTGTTTCATAAATATATTGTGTAATGCCAAAGTTTGGGCTTCTGTTTAAACTCTCTCCTAAATCTGAGCATAGTACCCAATGGGTAGTTTTACAACCTTGTCCTCCTTTATCCCTCACTTTTTTCGTCTACTGTTTCTATCTTTATATCTGTGCATACCCACTGTTTAGCTCCCACATGTAAGTGAGAACACACTGTATTGGATTTTCCCTATCTGTGTTAATTCTCTTAGGATAACGGCCTCCAGCTGCATCCGTGGTGCTGCAAAGAACATAATTTCATTCTTTCTATGACTGTATAGTATTCCATGGTGCATACATACCACATTTTCTTTATGAAGTCCGCAGATGCTGAACACCTAGGTTGATTTTATGCCTTTACCTTTATGAATAGTGCTGCAATACAAACACCTGCATGTCCCCTCTTCTACCTTCGCGTTCTTGTTCAGTCTCCCCTCTGTTGTTATCTTCTTGCTAGAATCACAAATCTTACAATTTGAAAGTCTCTCTTTCTTCTTGGCATTGCACACTCCCAAAGCAACATAGCGTACTTATTTTTGTCTATTATTAATTTTTTTTCTAGAGCACATAGCTCTTCGAAATTACAAATATATTTAATTACTGTTATATATTTTAAATACGTTGGGGTCAAAAATATTTGTTCAAAATTTCTCTTACTCCTGAATGATTGCACAATTGTAAACAAAAAATCAATTATGATGAACTTGAGCATTTGTAATGAATAGCAAAATACAACTTTAAAAATCACTATATGTCATTTTAAACCAGTTTCAATGTAATTTGGCCCATGGATGAAAGCTGAAGAGATAAGGGGTTATAGTAAGTGGAATTTCTGATCCATATACTCCTATCTCTTTGTTATTCTGTTTTTGTTTATTCCTATTTATCTCTATTATGCCACAACAATATTCATCCAGTCAAAAACACATTAAATATATGCCACAAATATTTATTTGAGGAGTTAAACTTCTATGATTTCCTGGCGGGGTACATGGAGAATCCACAGAGCAAGCAAATTTAGTTGCGAAAAAATATCTTAATTTTGGAATTCTCTTAGAGTTGAAGGACAGGTGAGAATATCAGGCTTACAGAGGTCCCAAAACATGTTGCCAGGACGAAGAGCCAGCCCAGCTTATACAAGCAGGGAACAAGGAAACCACCCCCCAGAATATTTGTGGACCCTCCTCGAAACAGTACCCCTACACCAGCCCCTACTTACTGCATGAAGTTCATGATTTTTTTCCTCAACCATATTAGAGTGGTTGCAAATCATCTTTTATTGTCTTGCTAAATATCTGGTGCATTCATAAAAAAACAGGCAAATACAAATACATTGGCTTCTGTCTTAAATGGAAAGAGGCAGTTATTAGCCTGCACAAAGAGGTTTGTTCTTAGGATACTATCCAGCCTTTGATAAAATAGCTTTTCTTTCTTGCATTCATTCATCCAAAATCATGTAATTAGCACCTTCTATGTACCACCAACTGCATTGACCAAAGTGTCAATTTACAGAAAAACAGAATCTAGCCACAGGCTATATAAAGTGTACAATAGTATCAAAGAGAAACATTGCAGGCCTTTCTACATGCAATTATGTATTTGTCTACTAATCTGAATAAAGTCTGCCTCCCCACTAGACATTAAGTTCATGAAAAAGGGATTTGTCTCTGTTTTATTCATCTCCCTGACTATTAAACAGTAGTGTCTGAAATATAAATATATAAAATATTTGGTATATAAATCATGACTAACTAATTTAGCCAATAGTATTTTTAGCTATTAATAAAAAAAATCCTTTAAGTAAAGTTACCTATTGTCGTTAACACTTTAACATAGTTACTCAATACTTTACTTAAATAGAAATTGGTAACCAGACACTGCTGTCTGAGATAATATTAATTTTTGGGTCCAGTAAGCATTGATTCTCTCCAGCCAATGGATTGGCTTATCTAATTCTATCACAGAATCCTTAGAATAAATATGCTACCACAC
Source organism: Callithrix jacchus (assembly GCF_049354715.1). Classification (NCBI taxonomy): domain Eukaryota; kingdom Metazoa; phylum Chordata; class Mammalia; order Primates; family Cebidae; genus Callithrix; species Callithrix jacchus. The sequence continues at coordinate 60,085,374 of NC_133517.1, read as the reverse complement.
TCTCTTGTAATTAGAAATAGTATAAAATGTGTCTGTACACGGTATGCAGTTTGAATCTTTTCTAGGTTGTGGTGACCTCATGAGAAGGTATCACCTAACACCTTCATTGGCAGATACAGGTCAAGTTTATAGCCCTTTGGAGAGCTGGGAGGCTATGCCACATGGGTAAGCAGAGATACAGCCAGTCATCCTCCCAGACCCAGGTAAATGTCCTCTACCACATTTGTTGCTAGGAGAAAAAACATAGAAAGTGCTCTCATCCACATCTGGTAGCAATTTTTAAATGGAAATAACAATAAGAAGAATAATGATAATACCTAAATCAGATAAATTTGTAAGAGATTGTAAAATCGGCTGGGCGCGGTGGCTTACGCCTGTAATCCCAGCACTTTGGGAGGCCGAGGCGGGTGGATCACGAGGTCAAGAGATCGAGACCATCCTGATCAACATGGTGAAACCCCGTCTCTACTAAAAATACAAAAACGTTAGCTGGGCACGGTGGTGCGTGCCTGTAATCCCAGCTACTCGGGAGGCTGAGGCAGGAGAATTGCCTGAACCCAGAAGGCGGAGGTTGTGGTGAACCGAGATCGCGCCATTGCACTACAGCCTGGGTAGCGAGTGAAACTCCGTCTCAAAAAAAAAAAAAAAAGAAAGATTGTAAAATCGTAACCTCTACAATTTCCAAGCCAGTTAGTTTCCTGGCTGGATGGCACAAAAATACAAAAGCATTTTCAAATATTGCTAAACAGAAGGCCTATTTATATTATTAATATCATATTGTATAAAACAGCAGCTGAAAAATTTATGCAGAGAAAATTGTTTCAAAAATCATGTTTGACTGTGACCAAAATGTTATCTCACTCAACCAGTGTTCCTTGACTGAATGTATCTCCCAAGAGACTTTTTTATTCTTTGTGGGAATCTCAACAGGAAAGCATACTATTCATTTCAACTGGCAGTCCTCCAAATACTGTAAAATCAAAAACAAAACGCCCCAAACTGAAACCAGACCAAACCACACTTATGAGGTGTATTCAGAACTCATACTCTTAGAATGTCATAGCCTAATTGGTTATTGGTTATTAAGAAAAGCGATCTGTTGGAAGCACAGAAGAAAAGATGTCTAACTTCTGAAAGTATGCATTGTTAATGAATCCCCTGGATAAATTAGTCAAATGCATGGTGGCAGATTTTAAATCGTAGAGAGAAATATAAGTAAGTGGGCGACAAGGTAAAACTACAGGTGTGATATTTAGGAGCAGTGGCAAATCCAGAAGTATGAGAGACAGTCAAAGGAAAGATGCTGAGGGATGACACCATGGAAAAATGCAAGGGCATAAACTTAGGAAGCCTCTTGTTGTTAAATAAAAAAAACTCCCCAGTGGGCATACAAAGAAACCCCAAAACGTGTGCACACACACAAACACACATGCACACTCTTCCAAATCAAATCAAAGAGTATGTACTATTCTCATCTCTTTCACTGTATCCAGAAACAGTTGTCCACCTCTAGAGTCACTGCCACTACAGTATTCAAAAGATGAATCCTGACATCTTAAAACTGGATGAATTAAGTGCTCATGTATATTAAAATGTCATGAAATTGTGCACTCCTATGGACATACACAAAGCATTCTTTTTTTCTGGGTATCAACAGGTTGGGTACCATTGCTGAAATTTTCCTCTGTGTGATTCCCACTACCACCTACTTGGTCATAGCTACAAATAGCTTTCACAAGACTAACTCTGCAGTTACAATATTTTGTCATGTTTATTACTGAACGGATAGAAGAAGTTTGTAGAACTACAATAAACAGCCCTTGAGTTAAGTGGGGATGAGCATGATACATTTTGCAGCTGATGAACCTTAAGGGCTTCCTGGTAAAGGATGGGTACAAGCTTCACTTTGATTCTCTAGCCCAACACTTGCATGTCATGGCTTACATCCCACCATAGAAGGACAATTTAACTTGGTATGTAAACCATAATATTGATTCTGGTTCTACAACGTATGTGTTTAAATCACGGAACATAAAATCTCAGAGGTAGGATAAAGTTCTTACCTCATAAGGATGTTATGACAGTCGAATTATTTATTAGTTGTAAAAACATCTTTTACCTGCTTGACAGATAAGATATTATTATTCATACTACAGCTCTTTCTAGATTCTTGTCATGATGATAAGCTTTGCTAGACCATATATTACAGGTAAGAACCAGAAAAATTGGGTCACTAAACCACTGTCACCAATCTTGTCTTCAGACACTCAATATAGATCTTAGAATTAGGTTTTCCATCTGAAAAGGAAAAAATAGTAACTCTTATTCTCATAATTTTATTTTAATAAAGCAATTGTGTATTTATTTAACAAATGTTTATCAAGCATCCATTCTAACTCTGTATTGTATTTAACACGTGTGCATGTATACATGCATATACATATGTATAAATATGCATGTACATAAGACATAAGTATTTTATTTATGTGTATTTAATATATGCATAGTTATGGGTATATGTTAGCAAATAAGAAGTACGTGTGTGTGTCTATGTGTATTATTTAATATAGGGCCCTCAATACAGCAAGTGTTCAATAAACACAATTGTTATTTTCTCCTCATAGTTTGAGAATATTTAATGCTTCTGGATCTGAAAGCCAAGTTAATTAGTTTTTGTAAGATGGAGTTAAAATAAAGTCTCCTATAAATACAGAGATATCAAAAAATGTGACTGGTCACAAATTTACTTCTTTGTGGAGATGAGAGATAGTATGAAGGCATATTCTGTACCTCAAAAATAGCACACCTAAATACACAGAGGGAGGAAAGATATAACACTGTGTTTTCTTTGTTTGTTTTTAGTTTACACTAAGAAATTTAGCAAAATTGAGCAGTTTTCATTTTTGCTTTGGTTAAATGTTGGAAAAGGAGCAAAATTCTTAGTTCTATATCAGCAAACTCAATATTACAGTGATCTAACTCCTGTATAAACATTAGGAGCTCAGAAGCCCTGAGCTGCTGCGACAGCTTCATGGTCATCAAGGACTGGGGTTCTTTGTGCTTTTCTTTTTTAAGCACAGTTTGTATTTCAAAACTACACCTGGAAATCCAGTGATCTTCATAGTACAGAAAGGAGAAAAAGAGCAGAAGGGTATGCGCTGACTCCTTCTTCAATCAACTACTTTTGAGAAGGCTTCTAGGTTGCCCCTAAATTATAGTGAAGTCTATATTTAATAAAACACACCATACTGAAATACATGACTGTGTGAATTTCAACTGGGTGCATTGTTACCTGCATAAAACTATGAATCTGTCACTAAGCACAATAAAGGTTGTTTAGGCAGTTAAAAGTCTTGAAGAAAAAAACCGTCCGGGATGACATAGTTTGTACTGATCACCTACTATAGATATTGTATGGTCAAAGTCAGAATCATTAATCTATGACGTTTCATCCAGTCTCCACACCAAAATAAGAAATACCTTCATCATTAGAAACATTATAAATCTCAATTTCAGAGATGTTTAAATATTTGTCCAAGAGCACATCAGGAGCAAATGACAGCAAATGATTAACCTACATTTTTCTGAAGCCAAACCCTTAACCTACCACATAACACAATCTTGATAAATTAATGCAGGAAAGACCCTCTGTTCTCATGAAAGGGGCAATACTTTTCAAAATTGATGCATAAGTAATAATTTAAATACCCTGCTTCAGCTGACAAATCATTGAATAATCTCACCAGAGGATAATAACAAATGCTTCCATTTAAAAATTTGGGGTAATTATAATTATACTTATAAGCCACTTTATTCAGGTTCACAAGAGCATACTTTACCTAAATTGCCACAGCATATTTTTATATTTGTTTTGAACATTTTGGTGGCCATGAGGGCTTCAGATTTTATCAAGAAAGCTGGAGTGATGGCTGTACTGGCCCCTCTCAGAGCCTCTAGGTAGCAAGGGGCCGTAGCAAACAATGTAAAAATGGATGCCTCCATTTTTCAGCCTGAAGCTAGTGTCATCCAAATTCTCAGATACTGCCTCTTTCCTAGGACAAGGTTTAATTTCATAGGAACGAAACCACCTTTTCTCTTTCTTGGAAATATTTGTAAGACCTGGGTCTCTGTTTCTTGCTTCTTATACTCTAAGCTACCCTAATTATAAATCACGAAAATACAAGGACTGCTCCTTTCACAATGAAGGCAAAGCTTTTTGCCTATGCTTTGGAGTTCTTTCTCTTTCACCCTTCTCAAATTCTGTTGGCATTCACTTCTCTCTGTGTTACATTTAGCTCTTCCCTCTAACTTCCAAGTCTACCCAGCTACCAATAAATGCTTGAATCTTTCCAATTCGAGCACAAGCACCTAAAAAGGTTTTATTGGCCTCATAAACACCTGCAGCTAGGACTTCCCTCTTCCATTCCACAGTCCACCGTTATTTTAAATAGGTGCCTCTATTCTCATACTCCATGTCTTCCCCTCCCAGTCCCACTCCAATAGAAATTCTTCCCCATTACTCAGATAGTAGCTCTGCCAAGGTTGCCAATGACCGGTGTGTCCTTACTTCTTCAACCAAAATTATTTGGTCCTTGCATTTCTTCAGCCCTAAGCAAGACTCAATCCAAGGGATCACTTCCTCCTTTGAAACTCTTTATTTCCTCTGCTGCCATCTTGTCCTACTTTTCAGATTTTTCTGCTAAGTCTCAAGCAACATCTGTTTGTCTCACTCAGTCTAACCCTTCTCTAAAATCTCATTATTTAGGGGTGCCTCTGAAAGTTCAGTCATAGGCCCCGTCCTCCTCAGGATGACTTCATCCACAACCACAGCCTTAATTAGCATCTGTGCACAGGTGGAGGCCACACGTGTAAGGCAGGCTGCTATTTCCTTCCTACGCTTTCCTTAATTGTCTGGAAGTCATGTAAAATTCAAGATATCTAAGAACAAACACAACAGTTTTCATCCCCAAATTGGACCTCTTCCGGTATTTAAGGAATGCCACCTCTCTTTACTTAGTTAAGGAAATAGATACGTTAGTGTTCCTCATTTTCACCTCTTATCAGAATTCAAAATTGAATTATTTTATTAAGTTCACCTAAATATATCCCATCTTTTTTTTCCCCTGCACCAGACCACACTGGTCTAAATTATCATTTTCTCTCATCTGGATGCCTGCAGTTTCCCCCTAATTGGATTATTCACATTCTCTCCTCTATTTGTGAGGCCCACCTCCTCTTTATGCTTACTGTGTTTCCATCTGTTCTCCACAACACAGTCAAGATAATTTAATCTCATCACAAAATCACATACTGACAATTGCTCACATTGCTCTGAAGATAAAAACCAAAAAGCTGAAGACAACGGTGACTCTCTACTGTCCCTGACCCCTACTTCTCTTGCCCCATCTAACACCATCTTTCCTATACCCACTGGGTATATTTCAGACATTCCGAAATTATGCTGCAGGATCCCTCCTATTGCAAAGCTACTGAGATACAGGACTTCTCCTTTCAGTGTCCTCTTTTCTATTCCACCTCCAACTTCACCTCATTTATGGACTCTGCCTTGATCTGAAGGACTTTTGCTAAATCCAGGAAGGTTTTCCTACTCTCTGCACTAAGTCAGATCTCACTATTACACAAAATAATAGCAAGTGACACTTGCCACACTGCAACAAAGGAAAAGGCAGCCCGTCTTAACTGATGGTCCATCTGAACTGATGATGCATTGTTAACGGTGTGCAGATTCAGTGACATAAAAACCTTGCGAAGAACAGGGCTACCTTCCTATTTAACATTGTAGGTCTGGTGGAATCACCTTTCTGCTCTTCTTCTCCTGAGGGATTATTGTCCTATCTGTTCCTTTGTCAAGAGTTTCTGACAAAAATGGCTTTCTCCAATTCAGAGATTTCCAAAAGGGCAGGGTGGCCTTACTTGTGGTGAATTCTTCCTTTCTGGCCATGTCTGTCACCCTGCTATGGCTAGTTTCAATAAGCAACTTCTTTCATTCCAAACCTGGTGAGGCCATAATTAGTACTCGTTTTGCTTATGCCTTCTAAAGCGGAGCAATATTACCTTTAAAATGGCAAAAATTGGTCTTGTGGGAGGGGGTGGGGATTTTCTCTTTTTATGTATAAATTACAGATGTACATACAGTACATAAAGATATAATATGTATGTAATGTTAAAGTTTGATAAGGTGAGGGAGTGAGTAGAGAAAATGATGTCTAAGAAGACTTCTTGATGGGGGCAATAATGAAAAAGATTGCCAAACACTGAATTAGAGTCTGCAACCCCTTCCCCTCATTTCCATTCCCTGCTTCCAGTAGAAGGAATTCCACTGCTTTTATAGAGACAGCTTGCCAAGTCCCAGCACATTTGAAAATTTATAAAACTTGTTGTGAGCACTACAAAGTCTAATGCAAACTATTTTTTATTTTTATTTTGGAGATGGAGTTTCACTCCTGTTGCCCAGGTTGGAGTACAATGATGTGATTTCGGCTCACTGCAACCTCTGCCTCCTGGGTTCAAGTGATTCTTCTGCCTCAGTCTCCCAAGTAGGTGGGATTACAGGCATGTGCCACAATGCCCGGCTAATTTTTGTGTTATTAGTAGAGATGGGATTTCACCATGTTGTCCAGACTGGTCTCAAACTCCTGACCTCAGGTGATCCACCTGCCTCAGCCTTCCAAAGTGTTGGGATTACAGGAATAAGCCACCACACCTGACCCATTTTTTAAACTTTTTAAGAATCAGCTGCACTCTTTTGTGATGAAAATCATAGCAATGTCCAATCCCAAATATTTTACAACCCTCTAAAATCTAGATATGAAACATCTATTTAAATTGTATCTACTATGGTGAGAATGACCAAGCCTGCAAAGATTTGCAAAGATTCCAGACATTAAACTTCATGTCCATCTTTATACTCATATTTTTAACATAGTTCCTGCCTCCAAGCAGAAGTGTCTGACAATAAATAAAACAGTGGGCACAATTTATTGAACATCTACTATACAAAGATGCTGGAGTTGTATTTTAATATTCTAGACTTCAAATAACCCTTGAGTGTTGGTGTTATTATTCCCATGCAATAGACGAGGCATATGAAAAGGCTATGTGAACGTGATCAAAGTTACACAGCTAGAATAAGACAGGCCTGGGAGTAGGACTCAGGTCTGTTTGTCCAGTACCTAAGAATGCACTAATTCTGGTGCATTAAACCCAGAGAGCCATATCTTATCTATTCTCAGTTTATTAACATTTATGAAAAGTCATTTAGCAACCTAGCTCTGATTAAGAAAATCAATAACCTGTATTCTAACTGGCTTCACAGGGATGAAAACTTTTCATCTAATGAATCAATAATCAATTTTTAATACTCTGGCAGGTTGAATAAAGAAATGTGGTAAAGCTCTTAGAAGTTGGCTTTCATCACCCTGCCAATCCCATGTGGGCTAATTATAAAGGGTAAGTAAAACTTGGTGAATGGTAAGAGGACAATGCTGGGAATTTGGGGAGTGGAGGAAGCTTTGACAGTCTGCTATAGCCCCCTGGCCCATTCTGTCTATATCAGGTCAAAGAAAAGGATACCAACACACCAGGATAATTATGAGTACTCCATTGCTGCCTTGGAAATACCAGAAAGGCATAGTATCAACAAAGGCCTCATGCACATTTAAGGTGATATATTCTACTCTACTGTGTTCTAGGCAGATTTTGATTAAGAAACCAGATCTTCAGAAATTAATTTTAGCCAGAAGTGCCATATTGCTCCAGCCCATTTTTAGCATCAAAATAGTACCACTGTGATGGTTAACTTTATGTGTCAATTGACTGAGCCGTAGGGTGCACACATACTTGATCGAACATTATTCTCAGTATGTCTGTGAGGAAGTTGTTGAATAAGATTACCATTTAAACTAGCGAATTGAGTGAAACAGATTACCCTAACTCATGTAGGTGGGCCTCATCCAGTCAGTTGAAAGACTGAATAGACCAAAATTCCTGACCTTCTCTGAGTTAGGGAGGATTCCTCTTGCTGATGGCATTCCAAGCAGAATCATTATTTTTTTACTTGACCTGAAATATCAGCTCTTTTGGGTTTTCACCCAGTAGATCTTGGAATCTGCCAGTCTCCATAGTCACCTGAGACAATATCGTATAATAAATCTCTTTATATATGGTCATATGTATAAATAGATAGAGATACATATATGCCAATCTAATCTACATACATAGAAAACAGGTTGATGTATTTAGATAGATAAAAATACATTTTATAGGTTCTCTGTGTGTGCATACATATATGTTTGTCGTGTATTTATATGGTTTGGCTCTGTGTCCCCACCCAAATCTCATCTCAATTTGTAATTCCCACATGTACAGGGAAAGACCCGATGGGAAGTGATTGGATCATGAAGGCAGTTTCCCCCATGCTGTTCTCGTGTAGTGAGTAAGTTCTCAGTAGATCTGATGGTTTAAAAGTGGCAATTTCCCCTTCATTTTCTCTTTCCTGACACCATGAAAGACATGCCTTGCTTCCCCTTAGCCCAGCCATGATTATGAGTTTCCTGAAACCTCCCCAGCCATGCAGAACTGTGAGTCAATTAAACCTTTTTTCTTTATAAATTACCCAGTCTCAGGTAGTTTCCTTATAGCGGTATGAAAATGAACTAATACAAGTGTTTTTCTTACAGGTTTTACTTTCCAATGAAATCATGACTAATACAATTACTTTGTATTTTTGTGATTATGTTTGTTGTATATTCATGAATACATGATTTATGGCATTTATCGCATTTTCTTCAAAGAATTATTTCATCCCACCTGAACAGAATAATATGATCCATTGTCTGTGCTGTAGTCTGTGCACTAAAGCCTTTAAGTGGGAACCTCCTATAAATGCAAATTCTCAGGTCATAACTCAGATATATTAAATCAGAATTTGCACTGGTAACAATGATGGAGTGATTTGTATGAAAATTATGCCTGATAAGCTCCAGCAAAGGGAACTTGAATATTAGCATGGCTATGTATTCTGTGACATTAAGTATGTCAATGTAGCCATCTGGACCTCATTTCCTTTGTGTCTGAGAATTTGATCAATCAGGTACTTAGGACAGAGCTTGACATAGAATAGAAAATCATTATGATATAGATGCCAGTAACAGGAGGCACAGACAGCAGTGTAAGAAGTAACAACAACAAAATACAAACATAAGAGCATAACAGAAAGAACCTTAAATTAATAAGAAAGAATCCTGTGATCTGGGTTTGAGTACTAGCCTAGATGGTTGAAAATCTTTACATCATTTTGGCTCCTAAGCCTTGTGTTTCCCACTTCTAAACTCATGCTGCTGGACTAGGTACATTCGTGCTTCCTTACACAGGAAGGTGTGGCTCTGCTTAGAAAGCAGCTGTATCCCCTTCATCACTGACTTAGTGCATCCTTCCTAGGCTTAAATGTTCTGCTTTAGACAGTGTCTACTTGGCCAGCCTGTAAGCACCAGACAATAATAATGGGCATTACATAAGCATGGTTGACATCACTGAGAAGAAGGGAAGCCACCTGCAGACTTTTTTTTGCCTCTAATTCATTTCTAACCTGTGGCAACAGGCAGACTAGGGGATGCTCACGCATCATAGTTAACATGCTACAACATCACACCACTGAAACAATTGTCATCTGATACTTCATTGTCTAAATTCTATTTCAGGATCACATTAGGGATACTCCTGAGGCATCGTCTTACTTGAAAAATGTTATTTCAATTAGTTACATGTCACTCTTTACAGGATTTAGGTCAAATGAGGGGCAGTACTAAATCTAAACCAAACAATATGTGTCTGCAATAAATTTCCATTCCTGAATTATTCATATGTAATGGCGTAGGTGACTCTTCAAGAATTCTGAACTAAGTAGAATTGATTTCTCACTTTTTTATGGTCTGTTGTACAAGCCTTTTTGTACTTCTACTTCTTCTTAACAAATAAAGTATTGATTCATCTCCACCGAACATGTTTTATTTAAACTTTGGTCTTTGTCAGCAGCTTTGTCGTTGGTACCCACAATTCCCTTTCCTAACTTCCCAATTGTCTTTAATTCTGAAGGTGAACTCCTTTAACCTGGTTGCTTTGCATGAAGTTACTGCGGAGTGGATGAAGAACTTGGCAAGAACAGTATCATAGTGACTTTCTGCCTTCCCCTTAAGTTTTTACCCCATTAACACTCCCCAAAAATATCCTCCAAATTTTTATTCCATTTGAATGATTTAGGTATTAGCACTGGAGTTAAATTGGATTGTTTTATAGGAAAGCCATCAAATCTCTTTTTTCTAAATTCTTGAGCAAGTGTGTCTGTAGGTAGATAGATGCAGGAAACTGGGAACAATGCTAATCTCAGCACACAGCCTGAATCAAAATTAAAACTAGATAAACATTTGGCAACAAAATTAATAAATTTAATTTTTACTGGGGTTTCTTTTATGTCTTCTAAAACCAATTGACAGACCATGAGTCAGAAAGCAGAGCATCTAATTTATAATTATTGGTTAACTTGGTAGCACTCAAGTTTCATACAAAAATAAAATCAGGAAGAATTGAATTAATTAAGGAAAAAATTGAGATTCAAGAGACTTTTCATCCAACCCCAGATCTATTTTTGTGTAATGGTGGCCTTTGACCAAGTTCACCCCTTTAGAGTAGGAAAGTATGCTGGGCTGTATCTTCCTTGCCTTTCGGTGCTGGGACTGTGGTTATAACACACCCCTTCGGCCCGGCACGGTGGCTCACGCCTGTAATCCCAGCACTTTGGGAGGCCGAGGCGGGTGGATCACGAGGTCGGCAGATCGAGACCATCCTGGTCAACATGGTGAAACGCTGTGTCTACTAAAAATACAAAAACTTAGCTGGGCATGGTGGCCCGTGCCTGTAATCCTAGCTACTCAGGAGGCTGAGGCAGGAGAATTGCCTGAACCCAGGAGGCGGAGGTTGCAGTGAGCCAAGATTGTGCCATTGCACTTCAGCCTGGGTAACAAGAGCGAAACTCCGTCTCAAAAAAAAACAAAAAAACACACCCCTTCACTAGTTCACTTGCATGGGATAAGACAATCATGTTTATTGCCTGCTTTGATTCCATGCTTCACCTGGAACTTGGCCTGTCCTCCTCTCCTTGCCAATGTTTCATGTGATCTGCAACAGATCCCTCAGCATGGGTTTTGGCGAACTCTTACTCATGCAGTCCATTGCAAACTGGCTACAGTACGTGGCCTTCAAAGCAAATTTTCCCTTGCCAAAGTTGCTGCTGCAGATGACCATTGAGTCATACTCCCAGGTACATTGCATAGAGAATCCCAGACCATTCTTCCTTCTGCAGAGCACCACCATGTATGTAAAGCAATCCTCTGTTCTTTTGTCCTGCTCCAAATATATTGGTTATTCAGCATGTGGAAATCACTTTTCCTTGTAAGCCAAAGTCCTGAGCTGCTGCACAAGCCCATGTCAGCTTCTTGATTTTTTCATGCAGTAGGGGTCAAAAGCACAGGTATTGAAGACATTCTCTACTCTGTGCTATGATAGGTGCTGATGATAGAGGAGTGACTTGAGCACAGCTTCTATGCTGAAGACCTTGCAGCCTGATAAAGAAGGCATGCAAATGCAGATATTTCCATATAAGCAGACAATTGCTTCCATGGACATTTCCTATCGTAAAAAGGTAATTTCTCTGGAAAATCACCTATATCAGCAATGGAGTGGAACTCCAAGGTCTTCGTCCGCTTTGCGTTACACTCTGAAATAAGTTATCAAGGCTGTATGACCTTTACTCTTATACATTTTGATGGAACAACTTATTTTCATTCTGTCCCAGCTCTCCTTCTCCACGCGAATTATCTAGAGGACAGACCACTAGTCAAATATGAATACTAAACAACAGGTTCTACCCAAAAGCCCTTCCTCTGGTACTCAACTTTGCATTGAGTTAAGTTTCCATTGCCGGTGAATTTCTTTCCATAGGATGAATTCCCTCCCTAATGGGTCCACAGTGTCTTTCTTAGAAAAACATTAACTCCCTTCCCTTTCTTGGCAATGTTCTATTGTGGAATACATACAAACACTACCTGTTGACAGTTCCTCTTGCCTTCTCTATGTTCTTTACCTTTACACCTAAATTATCCCCTTTATCTGCTTGGTCAAGTACCTGGGACACTGCATTTGATCTTTGTATTAATTGATTTCTCCATTAAATAGCCTTTATAGCACGATTTTCCTTGTTGTTCCCCAACCCTTCATGCCCACATACCGCTTCTACAGAAAAAGCTTTGATCCCCAAATCACTTTGAAAACATGCTTCTGGCCCCTTTTGTTAGAGGGTTCACTTTAATTTCTAGTTTTGCCTGCCTTTTTCTAGTGTAAACAACAAACAAAATACCTGTAAATGGTTTTCAAAATACATGTTTACAGGAGACCTCCAAAACATGTCACCAACATACAAATAATAAAATCCCCATATCTGATACTTTGGAGGAAATGCTTCAGTCCACCATGATTGGGCATAAATCTTGTGTAGAAGGCACGTGCTAGTCAGGTTCCATGGACTTTCTCCGCATTTGTGTTGTTATTCAGAGCATAGACCCGAAAAAGCTGACCCAGGACTGCAGACTATTAAGTTGTGGCCCATGGGCAAATCATAGGCTCCCTCAAGAGGTGAGAAATGTGAATGAAAAAACCAATAAAATAAAGTAAAATAGAATAAAATAAAAATTGGCAGCCTTTCGTGATTTACAGTCACTGTCTTTGGTGCAGTAAGCCTAATCACATTGGTTACTATTTCACTGCATTTGCCGCTGGAGTCCATTACAACAGTCTAATTTACACGGCAGTGTAATTCATCTGTTTTATTAAGGTTGTTCTTGTATTTATGTTAGAAGTAAAAGCGGCCTCTGGCTCAATGTTATACAGTCATTCTGAGAAAATGCCACAGGGCACAGCAGTTTATAAACCTGGGAACTAGATTACAGCACCCGTATTGTTGACATCTGACAAGTTTACTGTGAATGTAGTTACGTTGATGCAGGATCTTATAAAAATAGACATTAGCATCATCATTACAAGCTCATTGCAAATAATTGTAGATCCCATTTACGGAGGTACTTAAAGTTCTTTGCATATACTTTACTGAAAATGTTAGCATTTAATCTTGCCCTAATCTTCTTCCCAGAAAAACCTATTTAGGGTTAGCTTACATGGATGGTAAGAAAATTACCTCATCACAGAATGATGACAAATTGAAGATTGGGAGATTCCTTGGAGAAGGCATGCCATAATTCCAGCACAATTAGATATTTGTATAAAAGTCAGCTTCAGCTACACAGAAGCCTCAATACTCTGTGGAAGTCTCAATGGTCAACTTGTAAATAACCTGCAGCAATTCCTGACAAGGCACCTTCCATGCAACTCCCTTAGTGATGCTCACAGACAAGATATTCTTATATTGCAGAATGCCAGTCATTCTCTGAGCATCTCCCAAGATCTTGGTTTCAAAGAACTCATTATTTGCACTGGTATATATGGATAGAGAATCTTATTGTCTGAAAGGAAGCAAACAAGAGGAAGTATGGTAGAGAATAAGCCAATGCCAGCTATAACTCATAAGATATGGAAGAAGCAGGAGAAATAGAAGAGCAACAGTATTATTGAAAAAAATAAACCGAAGACAGTTTTCAGCTTCAAATTTTTCTGCCTTACAGAAAGAATGTGAACTTTGTCATGCAATAGACTTGAACTTACATCCAGATATGAAAACTCACATTCCATGAGAAGAATGCTTTGAATAATACTTGGCATGCAACGGACATCCAATAAAAGATTTTATCAATAGGACTGAGGCTGCAGAGGACAATACGAAGACCTAGCTAGCACAATGCCTTCTATAGTATAGACTACCATCAATATTTGTTAAAGGAATGGATAAATTTTCTCAGGATCATTTTAACAAGGCTTTAACATGAACTACAGAGGATGGCACTAATGAAGGGAAAGCTATCAGAAAAAAAATCCGATGAGTGCTGAAATCCGTGACTACTTAGATCTCATGATTTAAGAGCCATGAGGGGTGACATGACATGACAAAAGGAATAGCAACTTGAAGTTCAGGATACCCAGGATCTGGCATTTACTCTGTCTCCATGTGGTCAGTGACCTCAGACTGGTAACTTTGCCTGTCTGTAATGTGTCTCTTCATTTATAACGAGGACATAGGAAGATAATATTTTTTAGTATTATCCATTCTAAAACTAAAATTCCATGCTTCGACTTTGATTGAAAAGCCAATCATTTCAGATTTGTGATTCCCATAATATGGGCAGATTCAGGAAAGTAACCCTATTATTTCAATCTTCCAAGAATTTTATTTATTTATTTATTTTTTGAGATTGAGTCTTGCTCTATAGCTAGGCTGGAGTGTAGTGGTGCAATCTTGGCTCACTGCAATATCCACCTCCAGGTTCAAGCAATTCTCCTGCTTCAGCCTCCTGAGAAGCTGGGATTACAGGCACTTGCCACCATACCCAGCTAATTTTTGTATGTTTAGTAGAGACAGTGTTTCACCATGTTGGCCACGATGGTCTCGATCTCCTGACCTCCTGATCCCCCAGCCTTGTCCTCCCAAAGTGCTGGGATTACAGGCATAAGCCACCGTGCCTAGCTTTAATTTTTTTTACATTAATCCTAACAACCTATATTCAGTGGGCCACCAATTCTTATCAGTTCTATCTCCCAGGTATTTCTCAAAGGCATTATCCCTTCAGAATTCCTACAGCCGGTTCCTTAGTTCAGTCTCATATCATATCTTGCCAGGATTACTAGTGTCTTTAAACTGATTCTCTGACTCTAACTTCACCCTTTTTCAATTTATGGTCTTCATTTTCTAAAGTTCAGATAATTTAAGCCTTGTTTACATAAACTAGCAGTTTTGGTATTGACTCATCCATCCATTTTTTTTCACTTATTTACCAAATATTTGCCATCTATCTGACCTTTAGAAAGTTAGTAATACTCTTGATGCCTAAGTTTATTCATCTGTGAAACAGGAAAAATAATAAAAATATCTATTTCATTTGCTTTGTATGATTATTAAAGAAGTCACTACATGAAGAAAAAAAAAAACAGCTTAGAAAGAGTCTGCCTACCAGTAACTACTCAAGGGTATGTTTTCTTGTAATGCTGAAACTATTACTCAATAGTAATAGTATTGTTATTTGCTATTGTAATAGTAAATAGTGCCAGGCACCATGAGGAGCACCAGAGACAGATGAAATCTAATGAAGTTCTACCCTCATATGTTTGACAATGCAGCAATCACCTCCTTTAGTTTTGTCTGTTAGTTGCTTGTTAGGAATAAAAAGCTATGGAGTCCACTATTTGTTTGAATTTCATATCAAATGTATCATCAAATCTTGTTGGCTTTAACAGTTTTAAACCAATCACCATCGTAGGGTAGCTGACACCACCAGCTAAGTTTATAAAGATTTTGGGGAAAGAATATAGTACAATATCATTATCATTGCAATCTGGAAGTAGGCAAAATTTTCTTAGAATGAGCATAGAAAAACCCACCCCCGTGATTCAATTATGACCCAGAGGGTCCCTCCCATGATACGTGGGGATTAAAGGAGCTACAGTTGAAGATGAGGTGCAGGTGGGAACACAGCCAAATCATATCAGACTACAGGTCAAAAATGGACCATTCTAGGTAGAGGGTATATGCTTGCTTTTAGTTCTATTTTTTCTAGTCTGTCCGCAAATTTGAAAATATACTTAAAAATAAACATATGAGCTCATGCCACTCCCCTGATTTCAGTTCTCGAATGGCATTTCATCCGAATTATAATAAAATCTGATAACCTGCCATTATTTACAAGGCTTTATATAATCTCGCCTAAGAATTGACCTCTTCAACTTTATTTTTATTTCTTTCCTTGCTCACTCTGCTCAGATGACACCAACCTTTTTGCCATTTCCCAAACATTCTCAATGGGGTCTCTTCTTGTGCCTTTTGTATGTGGCATTCATGTTTTGCATGAATCATTCTTTTCTCCGATGCTTCCCTATCATATTTCTGAACTTAATATGGGTCTCTGACCAAAGAAGAATCCTTTGGTCTTCTCATGTTAAAAAATTTTCCAATGCAACTATCTTGCATGTTCTCCACATGCATCCCAAAACCTAAAATGCAATAAAAATTTTTTTCTGTTGCTCTCTCTCTCCCTTTATCCTCTGTTTCATTTCTCCACAGAACTGAACTTAGTGTCATATTATTTTCTATTTATTAATTATCTTTTATTCTAGTATATATGTGCAATTTTTGTTCTTATCCATAACTATATAGCTAGAACATAAAGAAGCGTTTGGCATTTGGCCTATAATCATAGTTCAGTAAGAACTGGAAGAGCACACAAATGAATTAATAAGGTATTCAGGTATAGTTATGTGCTCTATAGAGGTTTTTCAGTCAAAGACCACAAAAACAAAAGTGTTCCTATAAGATTATAATACTGTTGTTTTTACTGTCTCTTTAGATACACACATACTTATTTTGTTACAGTTGTCTACAGAACTCAGTATAGCAACACGCTGTACAGATTTGTAGGCTAGGAGCATAGACAATACTATATAATCCAGGTGTGTAACAGGCTACACAATCTAGGTTTGCATAAGTACACTCTATAGCATTCACACAACAAAATTACCTAAGGACACATTTCTCAGAATACATCCCTGTCATTAAGCAACATATGACTGTAATTGTTGATTAGGATTGTGATAATTAATGCCTCAGAAAAGATATAATAAACCTCTAGGCTATCATAAAAGCAAAGATCAGAAAAGCTTCCCTTATTGCGCTTCTCTGTAGCCTTTCTCCGTATGCTGTGTTTGTTGCCCTTAAATATACTCAGAGAACCTGAACGTTGTCAGTGACGTGCTCTAAGTACCATCCTATCTAGAGTATGAAGTTCACTGGGACTTTGTCCACGTGATTTCTTTATGCTCATGTGTGCTACATTCTTATCTATACCCCAAAAAGTGTTTGGAGTTGTGAGAAATTTTATTTTATTCCCCAACTAAGTGCATTTTGTGGACTTGATAATCCTTGACTTTTATTTCTTCTTCCAATTTTGTGTTGGCCTTAAAAGCACAACTAAATTGTCAGTTTATTGAAGGTACTGTCAGGATCATCTACTTACCATAAAACACCCAAAAACAAATGAACCAAATAAATACCATGTATTGGAAATATAAGAGTCAAGGTAGATTCTAAAGTATTTTGTCCAGACAACTGCCAAATGGTATGTGGCTTTTGAAATTAAGAGAGCTCCATTACAACGCATGGTTGGTCACATTAATAGGAAGTTATTAACTAACCCTAAATGAATAAATGTTTGCTGTTGTTGTTGATACAGGGTCTCACTCTGCCTTCTAGGCTGAGTGCAGTGGCATGACCATGGCTCATGGCAGCACTGACTACCTGGGCTCAGGAATCCTTCTGCCTCAGCCTGCCAACTAGCTGGGACTGTAGTCATACACCACAATGCCTGGCTAATATTTTATTTTTTATAGAGATAGGGACTTGCTATGTTACCCAGGTTGGTCTTGAGCTCTTGGATTGAAGAGATCCTCCTGCCTTGGCCTCCCAAGGTGCTGGGATTACAGGTATGAGCCACCGTGTCTGGCCAATAGATGGCTTTTAACAGCTGACAAGAAATGCTTACCACATAGAATTAAAACTCTGCAATGTGATGCGGTGAAGTGGGCACTGACTTTGGAGGGCGGAGAATTGGGTTCTGTTTTAAGCTCTGTCACTATAAGACATACTGCCTGCTTGGACAAGTTTTTAGTGTTCTGAAGCCTCTGTGTCTTATAACCAAAACAAGAGAGTTGGGCTAGATAAAAACTAAAACCCTTTCCTGCTGTACTATTCCATGATTTTAGGCTGAGACAATACAGGGACTTTACTTTTTATAAAATGATTAAGTGGCAGAAGCAGCTGAGAAAACATTTTTAGGACTTCCACATTTTTAAGGAAAATACAGAGCTTCCATCTCAGGGGGCACAAGGTTAACCCTGGTCCATGATGATGAGCTTTTTTAAAGCATACGTGCCCTTTCTGTGATTCCCGGAACCGCACTGTGTTTAAGTCTAATTAAATCTTTTTGTACAAACTTTAAATACACTTAATTAAAACAGGTAGACTAGGGATGATAAATTCCAAAAGTAAGTAGGTTAAAGTGCGGGCTCATTTCTTCTGCTAATTAGTTGAAGGATGATCTTCCTTGCCGAGGGGCCAAACGACGGGAGATTCATTTCTTCCATTTAAATCTGTTTTTAAATGTCTTTATGAGGCCTTTAGACTTCGGAATTTGAATTCTATAAAAATTGAATGCTGGGGATTATCTCTCCTTATTTTATACTTAGTTAAACCCTAAGCAGGGCCCCGTAGAGACCCAAGCATTATAGAGTACCCAGTGGTCATGGAATCCACACACCCAGTGAGCAAAACTGGCCACATGGTAATTTTATCGTCACTCCGTAACTCTTGAGAGACTGGCCTAACTTCAACAATCATGATAGATTTTCAGAAACTGACTTACTCATTAACTGTTCCATTCTTTGAAATACTCAGTTTGGCAGTGAAGTGATAAATTTGATTTCTCAGGACTGCAGCCACAATCATCCTGTGTGTTTAAAACTGCTCCTATTCAAGGGTCAGTAACATGCCTAGGGAGGCAGAGTCCCAACTGGTTTTGAAAATAATCCTCACAGTCCCCCAAGATGGTGATTGCAATTTGGACTTTGTTTCATATTATGATGGGAACATAGTCATTATGCTATTACAGAAAATAAAGAATTGTGGTGTATATTAGATTGGTGGAAATGTAACTGCGGTTTTTGCTACTACTTTCAATGGTAAAAACCGCAATTACTTTTGCACCAACCTAATACAATCCATAATTTGTGTTGCTGATTGCAAGAATTGTCTGCCTTCAAATCACTACATTTTATTTTCTTTTGATGTTGGGGCATGATGTGAAGAAGACTCATTTTGACATGCCAAAAAGTTTCTATCTTCTTAAAACCATATTCTGCATAGGAATAAACACTTTTTTTCTGTGAAATTTCACCAATGTAGGACATGCTTGACATGAATCTGGAGGAAGGTTTGGGGTCCTCGCAGAGGCCCGATACACCTGGTGACACTGGTGTAGACATTGTGTGCTGCAGAACAGAGCTATTTTCCATGCAGTGTTTCCTTATCAGGTGAGTAATAAGTGCTAAGCATTCAAGCTGGCCTCGCCTTTCTTCTATTTCCTTGCTGTTATCTTAGAATGCTTCTAATGTTTCGCCTATAACAGTGTTCCTAGAACTGTATATGCAAGAAAGGATCTATGAGGTCTATCATAATTTTGATTTTTAATGCACTGATGAGCTAAAAAAAAACAATTAAGCATTTTTTCTTTTATTTATTTGTCAAATATTTATCTAAAACACTCTTCTAGGCTCAAAGAAGAAAAACTGCCCTAGTGGTGTTTTATTTGTTTGTAAAATGATAACTACATTTATAGTTCTTGGCTCACTTTTTAAGATATCTTTAAGACCAATTTTGTGTTCACAGCAAAATTAAGAGAAATATAGAGAGATTTTTCATATACTCTTCCTCTCCACACATTTGCAGACCCTAGTGGAGTTTTGTTTGTTAAATAACTGAATTCCTAGTTCTTGGTTCACTTTTTAAGACATTTTAAAGACCACTTTTGGGTTCACAGCAAAATTAAGAGAAATATAGAAAGATATCCCACATTCTCTCTACCCACAGATTTACAGACTCTTTCATTACCAACATCCGCCCCCAGAGTGGCACATGTATTACAACTGATGAGCCTACACTGGCACATCATAATTGCCCAACGTCCTAGTTTACATTAGGGTTCATGACTAGTGTAGTATATTCTGTGGGTTTCAACAAATGTGTAACAACATGCACACATCGGTATAATAGCAAAAGAGTATTCTCACTGCTCTAAAAATTCCCTGTGCTTTTCCTATTCATCCTTCCCTCCCCTCAGCCTTTCTGGAAATCACTGATTATTTTAGTGTCTCCACAGTTGTGCCTTTTCCAGAACGTCATATACATGGAACCATGTAGCACATAGCCTTTTTAGTCTGGATTATTTCACTTAGTGGTATGCATTTAAGGTTTGTCTTTGTCTTTTCATGGCTTCATTGCTCATTTTTTTGTCGGTCTGGATGCACCACAGTTTACTTATCCTTTAACTTACTGAAGGATATCTTGTCTCCTTCCAAGTTTTGACATTCATAAATAATACTGCTGTAAATACCTGTTTGAAGGTTTCTGTGTGGGCATAATTTTTTAAATAATTTGAGTAAACACCATGGAGTGTGATTATCAGATCTCATAGTAAAATTAGTTTTGTAAAAAAAACTGTCAATACTTCTCCTAAAGTGGCTGTACCATATGGCATTTCCATTAGTAATGAGTGAGAGTTCCTGCTGCTCCACAGTCTAGCCAGAATTTGGTGTTGTCAGTGTTCCACATTTTGGCCATTCTGATAGGTGTGTAGTGGTATCTTATTGTTTTAATTTGCATTTCTCTGATGATATATGATGTGAAGCATCTTTTTGTATGCTTATTTGCCATCAGTAAGCCTTTGGTGATGTGTCTTTTAAGGTGTTTGGCCTATCTTTGAGTTTGTTTATTTATATTGTTGGCTTTCAATAATTTTTGGTGTATTTTAGACAATAGTCCTTTAGCAGAATTTTTTTTCTGCTAATATCTTTACCCTGTCTGTGGCTTGTCATCTCATCCCCTTGACAGACTATTTTGCAGAGTAGAAGTTTCTAATTTTAATGAAGTTCAGTTATCAATTGTTTTTTTCATGGATCATAACTTTAGTGTTGTACCTGAAAGGTCACTGCCATATCCAAGATCATCTAGGTTTTCTCCTCTTTTATATTCCAGAAGATTTATAGTTTTGCATTTTACAGTTAGGCCTATGATCTATTCTGAGTTAATTTTTTGTGAAGGGTTTAAAGATTGTGTCTAGTTTTCTGTTTGTTTGTTTGAACAAGTTATTGAAAACCAGTAACTTTGCTTCATTGTCTTGCAATTGTACCTTTGTCAAAGGACAGTTCGTTATAATTATGTGGATATATTTCTAAACTTTCTATTTCATGCCATTGATCTGTCTGTTCTTTCACACTTAGCATCCTGTCTTGAGTATTGTAAATTAATAAGACTTGAAAGCAGGTAGTATCAGTTCTCTCACTTTTTTCTTCTCTTTCAAGATTGTCTTTGCTATCCTGAGCCTTTTGCTCCTCTCTATAAACTTCAGAATCAGTTTAGTGACTTTTGTCGAATAACTTGATGGAGTTTTGATTAGGGTTGCATTTAACCTATATATCAAGTTGGGAAGAACTGACGTCTTGACAGTATTGAGTTTTCCTGTTCACAGACATGGAATATTTTTCCATTTATTTACTTCTCTTTTGATTTATTTCATCAGAGTTTTATAGTAATCTAGATCTTGCACATATTTTGTTAGATTTATAGATAAGCATTTCATTTTGGGGGATGCTAACGAAAATGATATTATGTTTTTATTTTCAAATTCCACTTGTTTATTGCTAGAGTATAGAAAAATGATTTATTTTGTATAATATATTAACCTTGTATCCTGAAATCTTGCTGTAATTGTTTAATTGTTTCAGTAGTTTCATTTTTGTCTGTTGTTTTGAATTATCTACATAGATGATCATATCAGCTGCAAATCAAATTTTTTTTTATTTCTTCCTTCCCAATCCATATACATTTTATTTTCTTGTCTTCTTGAATTAGTGACAATGCTAAAGAACAATGGTGTTGGGGACATTTCTGTCTTGTACCTAATCTTAGTAGGTAAGCTTGAGTTTCTCACTCTTTAGGAAGATGTTAGCAGTAGGTTTTTCATATATATTCTTTATGAATTTGAGGAACTTTCCCTCTCTTTCTAGTTTGCCAATAATTTTTATCATAAATAAATGTTTGATTTTGTTAAAATCTGCATCTATTAACACATGTGGTGATTTTCTTTTTTAGCATAGTAAGGCAATAAATTAAAATAATTAATTTTTGAATGTGGATCCAGACTTGCATACCTGAAATAAAACCCACTAGATACTGGTTTATAATTATTTCTGTAAAGTTTTATTCACTGTGCAAATATTTTTTGAGGATTTTTGCATCTTTGTTCATTAGCAATGTGAATCTGTTGTTTTCTTGTAATAGCTTTGTCTTGTCTTTAGTATTAGGGCAATGCTGGCTTTTTTACATAAGATGGAAAATATTTCCTATTTCTATCCTCCAAAGGACATTGAAAAATCATATAATTTCTTCCTTAAATCTTCAATAGAATTCACCAGTGAACTCAATGAAGACACGGTATCTTTCTGCTTTGAAATATTAAATATTATTTCAATTTTTTAGTGTATATAGGCCTATTTAGATTGTTAATTTTTATTATGTGAATTTTGACAGCTCACGTTTTTAAAAGAATTAGCCTGGTTGGGCGCAGTGGCTCATACCTGTAATTCCAGTACTTTGGGAGGCCCAGGCAGGTGAATAACGAGGTCAGGAGTTCAACCCAGCCTGGCAAACATGGTGAAACCCCATCTCTACCAAAAATACAAAAATTAGCTGGACATGGTTTTGCATGCCTGTAATCACAGCTACTACTCAGTAGGTTGATGCGGGAGAGTTGTTTTAACCTGGGAGGTGGAGGTTGCAGTGAGTGGAGACAACAGAGTAAGACTTAGTCTCAAAATAAAAAAAAGAATTGGCCCATCAATCTATGTTATAAAATTCGTGGGCATATTATGTGTCACAATATTCGTTTTTATAATTTTTTTAAGTTCCAGGGTAGATGTGCAGGAGGTGCAGGTTTTTTACATAAATAAATGTATGCCATAGTAGCTTGCTGCACCTGTCAATCTATCACCTAGGTATTAAGCCCAGCATGCATTAGCTCTTTTCTCTAATGCTCTCCTTCCTCCAACTCTCCCCTGAGTGTTATTCCTCTCCCCTGTGTCCAGTGGGTCTCAGTGTTCCGCCTCCACTTATAAGTGAGAACATGCAGTGTTTGGTTTTCTGTTCCTGCATTATTTTGCTGAGGATAATGTCTTCCAGCTGCATCCATGTCCCTGAAAATGACGTGATCTTCTTTCTGTTTGTGGCTGCATAGTATCCCATGGTGTATATGTATCACATTTTCTTTGTCAATTCTATCATGGATGGGTATTTGGGTTCATTCCATATCTTTGTTATTGTGAATACTGCTGCAATGCATAGTGGTTTAACTAATTTACATTCCCACCAACAGTGTAAAATCATTCCTGTTTCTCCACAGGCTCACCATCATCTGCTGTTCCTTAACATTTTAGTAATCACCATTCTGACTGGCGTGAGATAGTATCTCATTGTGGGTTTTGTTTTTTTTTGAGACAGAGTTTTGCTCTTGTTACCCAGGCTGGAGTGCAATGGTGCAATCTCGGCTCATCGCAACCTCCGCCTCCTGGGTTCAGGCAATTCTCCTGCCTCAGCCTCCCGAGTAGCTGGGATTACAGGCACGCGCCATCGTGCCCAGTTAATTTTTTTGTATTTTTAGTAGAGATGGGGTTTCACCATGTTGACCAGAATGGTCTTGATCTCTTGACCTCGTGATCCACCCGCCTCGGCCTCCCAAAGTGCTGGGATTACAGGCGTGAGCCACCGCACCCAGCCCCTCGTTGTGTTTTTGATCAGCATTTCTCTAATGATCAGTGATGCTGATCCATGATGTTGAGCTAATTTCCATATGTCTCTTAGCCACATGTATATCATTTTTGAAAAGCGCCTGTTCATATCATTTGCCCACTTTTTAATGGAAGACAGTGTGGCAATTCCTCAAAGATTTAGAACCAAAATAACCATTTGACCCAGCAATCCCATTACTGGGTATATAGTCAAAGAAATATAAATCTTTTATTTTCTTTTAATGCCTGTAAGATCTGCAGTGATACCTTCTTTCTCACTTCTGATATCAGTGATTTGTGCCTATACCCTCTCTTTTCTCTTTTTCTCTCTTTTATGAAAATATTTTTATTTTTTATCTTTTAAATGAGACAGGCTCTCACACTGTCGTCCAGGATAACTGCAGTGGTGCTATCACAGCTTACTGCACCCTTGACCTCCCGGGCTTATGCAATCATTCTTTCTCTGCTACCTGAGTATCTGGGACTACAGATACACACCATCATGCACTGCTATTTTCTTTGCTTTTTTTGTAAAGATAGTATCTTACTATGTTGCCAAGACTTGTCCCAACCTCCTGAGCTCAAAGGATCCTCCTGCCTTAGCCTACCAAAGTGCTGGGATTACAGAAGCAAAGCGTTGTGGCTGTGCTTTCACTCTCTCCTTTTTATTTTTTTTAAAGTTGTTTTGGCTACATGTTTCTCAATTTCATTGACCTTTTCAAAGAACCAGCTCTCTTTTTAATTTTATTTTTTCTTTTATTTTCATTGATTTCTGCATAAATTTTTATTTGTTTTTTTCTACTTACTTTGAATTTAATGGACTCTTCTGTTGCTAATCTCTTAAGGATAAAACACATCATTTAAATATTTCTGTTTTGAGGTGCACATTTAAAGCTATAAATTCCCTCTAAACACTGTTTTTGTTGCATTCCACAAATTTGTTAGGTTTTATTTTCAAGTTTTGAAAAAAATTTCTTGTGATATGCTATTTGACTAATGCATATTTAGAAATGTGACGTTTATTATTCAGGAATTTTGGGATGTTTTAGTGAATGTGACGTTTATTATTCAGTAATTCTGGGATGCTTTAGTGAATGTGACGTTTATTATTCAGGAATTCTGGGATGTTTTAGTTAATGTGACGTTTATTATTCAGGAATTCTGGGATGTTTTAGTTAATGTGACGTTTATTATTCAGGAATTCTGGGATGTTTTAGTTATCTTTGTTACTGATTATTAGTTTTATCCCAATATGGTCTTCCAGCAGACATTGTATTATTTATATTCTTTCAAATTTTAAGGTGTGTTTTTATGACCCAGAATGTGGCCTATCTTCAAAAATGTCCCATGTGAGTTTGAAAAAAACGTGTATTCTGCTATTTTTGAATGAAGTCATCTATGTATGTTAATTATAGTCAGTTGATTGGTGATGTGGAGAAGCATAACGATGTCCTCACTAATTTTCTTCTTGTTGAATCCGTGCATTCCTAGTGGAGGGTCATGAAGTCTCCAGATATGGGTGTCAACTCATCTATTTATATTTGCATTTCACTTAGTTTTTGCCTTGTGTTGTTTGGTGCTCTGTTGTTATGTGCAGCCAAGTTAAGGATTATTATGTCTTCTTGGAGCATTGACCCTTTTATCATTATGTAAGATTATTCTTCCTTCCAGATAAATTTCTTTGCTGTGAAGTCTACTCTGTCTGAAACTAATATTGCTACTCTTACTTCCTTTTGATTAGTGTATTAGTCCCTTCTCACATTGCTAATAAGACATACATGAGACCGGGAATTTATAAAGAAAAAAGGTTTAGTTGGCTCAGTTCAATTGGATGGGCAGAATTCTGCTTCTGGGGATGTCTCAGGAAACTTACAATCATGGTGGAAGCCAAGGTGAAGCAAGAATGTTTTCACATGACGGGCAGGAGAGGGAGAGAGAAGGGGAAAGTGCCACACATTTTCAAACAACCAGATCTGTGAGAACTCTATCATAAAATAGTACTAGAGGGATGATGCTAAACCATTAGAAACCACTCTGATCTAATCACATATTTTTAATATTCAAGGCTGAAAAATACACCTACCTCCTATTTCACTCCATGTTCCAAGATTTATTTAAATGGATTACACACCAATGCAAACATTTATGAAGTAGGGTTCTCACCCTCTGAAGGACTGACAACTTTGTTCAGTTAGCACCTATCCTTTTGTAACAACCAAAAATCACTTCATATTTTACCAAATGTTTTCTGGGAGGCAAAATAGTCTCCATTTGAGGGTCACTTCTCTAGAAAAAAGAATGGAAATACATCTTCCATCTCTCTAATAGGATACACCACACACACACACACACACACACACACACACACACACTAAAAACAATAAACCGTTGATGAAATATACTTTATCAAAATTAAAGTTTCTTCTCATCTAAGGACTTCATTAAGGAAAAAGACAGAACCCAAACTAAGAAAAATATTTACAGCAAATAAGTATAACAAACAGCTTGTATTCAGACTATATGAAGAAGAATTAAAATCTACAATAAAGAGACATTATTGATTGGGCTTACCTTCATTCACTATTTTGAACTTGACCAAAAAAGAAAAAAAAAATATATATATATATATGTACTAAGTCTTTATATGTAGAATGTCTGTTTTTCATAAAGAGCAAATAAAATTTACTCTACTTTCCTGGTAATATTCTTAGAATTAGCATCATGATACTGAGTGTACCAGTCACTACATCTTTCCATTGTTGCCAAGGAAGATTAACAGCAGTCAAGGTCAAATTTGTAACCCCTGGCGACTATCTTCCTGATTGTCTCAGGTTGCCAGACACTCTAATAGGCATGCTGTGGCCCTTTATAAGGATATCTGGGATTTCCACTGAGCTTCCTGCTACTAGGTTATTCACTTGATGATTCCATTCCTCCTAAAAAGATGTAATTTAACTTTCCATTTAGAGTCCTAGCTCCTGAGACCACATGTTTTGGAAGGCAATAAACACATTTTTCTAATTTTTTTATCCCCAGGTCTTGGCCCAGTGATGGCAGCACAGCAGTACTCAGTAGACATGTACTGAATTAGTAAATAAGAAATACTCTTTTAAAACTTTTGTTTTTCTGAATGGGTTCTTAATCTCCTGCTGCATCTTAACTTTACACAAGAGAAAAGTTAGAATCACAAATGGTAGGGATGTGCAGTCCCATCTTCATTAACCTTATAATGACATGAAATTTACGTGGAATTTACGCGAGAATGATTTATTTAGCCAGTGTCACCTGTTTCACTCCCTTTTATCTCCTCTTCCCTCTTTGGCATTTTTTGGGTCTCTTCTCTGCGTTATCTTGTCAAGGATGGAGAAGTTTTCAGAGCCCCCATTTATTTTCTGAGGTCATATGCTAAGCATATATCTCCCAGGGAGAAAATCGTAAGGCAGCACTAGTTCTCTGCAGTCTTGAATCTGTTAAGAGAAATGAAAATCTCAAAGGAGATATCACTACTCAAAAGTCATCTTGGAGTGCATATTTGTCTAGCTTATCTCTATAATAAAAATCATTTTTTAAAAATGTTGCCCATAAATCATGAGTTATAATCTAAAATTGCATCCAGACCACACCAATATCAGCCTACTGCAAGAAGTTTTTCAGAGACTCAATTACGTATTCCACATTTGAGGATGACTTTAGTGCTCAATGTACATACCTTTCTCACCACACCCCCTCAGCACTCTATCACATTCAAGTCTTAACCCTCTCTACTCCTAGGTTAGCACCTTCTCCACTTAGGTCTTCTTAGTGACATTTGCATGACGGCTTGACATGGTTGCAAAATGGAAATATGCAGAACGTGCAGGTAGAGAGCTAGGCACATGCCTCAACTTCACCATCTGTTGGCCTAAGGGAGTTGGAGATTAATTAAAATATTTGAGTTTCAAATTAATTAAAGGAAATAAGAAAATATTAACATAAATGAGGTTGTCCACGGTGGCTCACACTTGTAATCCCAGCACTTTGGGAGGCCAATTTGGGTGGATCATGATGTCAGGAGTTTGAGACTAGTCTGACCAAAGTGGAGAAACCCTGTATCTACAAAAAATACAAAAATTAGTTGAGTGTGGTGGTGTGTGCTTATAACCTCAGCTACTCAGGAGGCTGAGACGGGAGAATCACTTGAACCCGGGAGGCATAGGTTGCAGGGAGGCTGAGATTGCACACTAGCCTGGGCAACAAGAGTAAACTTCCATCAAAAAAAGATGGAAGGAAGGAAAGAAGGAAGGAAGGCGAAAGAAAGAAAAAGAAAGGAGGGAGGGAGGGAGGGAGGAAATACGGAAGAAAGGAAGGAAGGAAGGAAATTAAATGGGAGGATGTGATGGGCCTCTTTAAATTATGAAAGTATGTATGTGTTGGTTGTGTGGGTTTTTTTTCCTTTGTATGTTTTTGTTAGCTATGAACAGAACATGTATGTCATTTATTTATTTATTTATTTATTTATTTATTTATTTATTTATTTTACTTTAAGTTCTGGGATAAATATGCTGAATGTTCAGGTTTGTTACATAGGTAGACATGTACCATGGTGGTCTGCTGCACCTATCAACCCATTATCTAGGTTTTAAGCCCTGCATGCATTCGGTATTTGTCCCAGTGCTCTCCCTCCCCTTACTCCTCACCCATTGACAGGCCCCTATGTGTGATATTCCCCTCCCTGTGTTCATGTGTTCTCATTGTTTAATTCCCACTTATGAGTGAGAATATGTGGTGTTCAGTTTTCTGTTCCTCTGTTAATTTGGTAATAATGATGATTTCCAGCTTCATCCATGTCCCTGCAAAGAATCTGATTGCTGACACAGAATTTGTTTTTTTAAATGGCACGTTCAGCAGAGGTTTCAGCTAAAGAATCAAGAAAACAGTTGACAAAAATTCAGGTATTCAGGAGTGTAAAGAGACAATCTAGACAGGACTTCTACATAAAATAGCCGAAAGACAGACTGTGATCTCTCTGTAACACATAATTTGAGGGCAAAACATGGGTTAACATTGAGGACAAGAAGTTCAAGTTTATAGAATACCTGTCAGGAGGGTTATAGAGCTACTTTGTGTCCTGCCACT
This sequence comes from Callithrix jacchus, assembly GCF_049354715.1. Lineage (NCBI taxonomy): Eukaryota > Metazoa > Chordata > Mammalia > Primates > Cebidae > Callithrix > Callithrix jacchus. The sequence goes on along the minus strand of NC_133517.1, from coordinate 60,056,418 downwards.
GTCACTGGGGAGATATAGGGGACCTGGGAGTTCTCTCATCCAAAGTTAAGTGAGGGAGGTTCTAAGAAGATTGTTCAATGAGCTTAACATACTGTTCCCTCTGTCCTTTCAAACTGAGAGATCAAAATATATTCATAATGGGCTTAGTCCTAAGAAATGAAAGAACATCGAGAAGATAGAAGATACTGTGGCCATAAAGAGCAGTTTGAAACTGCACTCCCATGAATTAGTGGACACAGATTCACAATTCTTGTTAACTTCATGTGTGTGGGGTGGGGCATACACACATGTGTGAGATACATAACCTGAATTGAAACCTACATTGGTTGCATCAACAATTGGGGCTTGAACTGGGAGTTTTAAGCAGCCAATAGCTTTTGCATCATTGAGGATAAAAAATCCCCAGCAATGTGAGTCTCCGAGGATACCATAAAAATGGTTCATTAGAAAAAAGTGTAACTTTGAGTACTTCCCCAGTCCAGAGAGGGTTTTATTTAACCACCTCTTGTGAACATTAGGATTTAATTCCAGCTTCAATACAATGAGACTTATTTCACTTACTTACCCTTCCTTCCACCCTCAGCTTTTATTCTGTAGAAGATGCAGTTAAGAGTTTCTGTCCTATGGCATGCTGATTTCATTCAGCTGACAGAGGCTGGGGACGAAAAGAATCAAGGATTGTATGTGAAGTTCAAAGTTTGAATGAGACCCAGGTCATGACATATTAGTAACAGAACTAAGACTGTTGTTGTGAAAAAAGATCGTTATTTTATTTGAAGTGGCCATATATATTGTGGACCACCTTAGTGTTTATCCAATTGGAATAGAGAAAAGAAGCAAATAGAAAAGGCTGTAGGAGCAGTTGTAAGAAAGAAGGCAATTGCTTTATGGTTTTATTCTCAAATTGTGACCTTTCAATCTGACATTGACATCATTATTATCTTTATCTTTAATAATAATCATTATCTTAATCATTCTTCTTCTAGATGCTTTGGAAATTAAACTACATTTCTAATGGCTTTTAAAAAAATAAGCTTAGAAGGATAATAGGGGATTGGCTCATAATTAATCTTATATGGATTTGGGCATTTCCTGACAAAACCACAAAGCTAGTATTGAATATACTTGGCTTCCGAAGGGGCTAGTGAGGAGCTTAAGAGGAAGATGTCACACTGTTTTCTATGTTATCTATCTATTCATTTGCTCAATTAGCAGGTATTTCTTGAGCACTTTTTATGGGTTAGCCATGCCAGGAGCTTGGGTGACAAGGCAAGTGTAGCAACACACTGAGAAAGCCCCAAACCTGGAAGTGGAGAGAAACAATTACACACTTGCAGTAAGGCACAATTACCATTCTAATATGGAGGGGAATGCAGGGCACTAGAGGTGTGATACATAGGAATGTGTACACAATCCAGTGACATTCCTGGAGAAGATAGGATCCAAGGAAAAAATTGAGTTAAGCAAAGAGTGAGAGAGAGAGTCATGTTCCTGTATGAAAGGAACAATGGGCTGCAAGGTTTAGGGGTTTGAGAAAGTGCAACATGCTCTATCCATTATGAACATACGAACTTGCAGATAGATCTCAATTTAACTGACACATACTGTATGATTTTGGGCAAACTACATAAGCACTATGTAAAGTGGGGAAGAGGAAATGAGGACTATAAATAGGAAATGAAGTAAGAAATATGACTGTGGATCTAATCTTGAGAAGTATCATTAGCAGTGTAAGACATTAGGCCAAGACATTTCTCAGGGAACCACTGCAATAATCCTGTGAAAAAATGATGGTTGGCCAAGAGTCAGGGGAAAATACAGAGAAGAGGAATCGAGAATCTTGGGTAGATTCAAATGTTGAGGATATCATTTCAAATGTTGTGAAATGGATATGAGAGAAAGGGAAGAGTCAAGCATTTCTCTTATGTTTCTAGCTTAGATATGGTGGTGTCAGTCTCTAAAATAATGAACAGTGGAGTTAGAATCACTTGTTAATAATGCACAAGTATTATCTAAGGTACCTGCAAAATATTGATGTCTTCTTAGATGTCTTGTATGAAGGCTGCAATAAGAGTATAGACCTGAGCAGTGGGGTTTAGATGGACAGTAAGATTTTAGAAATGGAGATCTAGTCGGTGCTACAAATTTTAAAAAGTGGATGACATTATCCATGAGAGAGCAGAGAGCACAGAATGAGAAGCTAAGAGGGCCCAGAATTAAGTAAATTCTTCTAAAATTGCTGTGTATTTTATTGTGCTTTTCATGTGTTTAAGTAAATTTTTATTCAAAAATAATATAAGATATAGTAATCTATCATTTTAATTGCATATCATTAGAAAAACAAAAAATGAACAAAATGAGAATTCTCTAATAATATTTTTAAATTTTCATAGATCAAAAACCATTATAATCAAGTTTAAAACACTAAAATAAAAATTTACAAGAACTTTCATCATAAAAGCAATGAAGGCCATAATATAGGTAGATAGACAGATACATACATATGTATATATGCATGTAATGCATATATTACAAGTAATTATTAAAATAACACAAATATTACAATTAAATAATTGGTAATGTTACTGAAATATAAACAAAATTAAAAATGCAAATGGTCAATTATTATATGGAATATGTATAACTGAGGTCATATAAATAAGAGAGAGAAATATTAAATGATAGTGACATATCAGTGTGTTTGTCTCCACTTAGAAAAATCTTTAAATAAATAAAGTGTGTATTGAGAGCTGGGCAACCTATAATCCTATAAACAGGAATTGAATTTTATATAAGTTGGGTTTGAAATTTGCCAACATTTGTGGATTTATCAATTCATTCCATAAATATTTATTGTGTTTGTGAATGGATGAGATACTCTTACAGGTACTGGAAGTGTAAATAAAAAATTTTTAGGGGGGGCCGGGTGCGGTGGCTCACGCCTGTAATCCCAGCACTTTGGGAGGCCAAGGCGGGTGGATCACGAGGTCAAGAGATCGAGACCATCCTAGTCAACATGATGAAACCCCATCTCTACTAAAAATACAAAAAAATGCCTGGGCATGGTGGTGCGTGCCTATAATCCCAGCTACTCAGGAGGCTGAGGCAGGAGAATTGCCTGAACCCAGGAGGCGGAGGTTGCGGTGAGCCGAGATCCCGCCATTGCACTCCAGCCTGGGTAACAAGAGTGAAACTCCGTCTCAAAAAAACAAAAAATTTTTTTTTAGGTAGCTGTATCCTGTGGAAGCTTTCACTCTAATTCTGTAGTCTAGAGCTGTGCTTTTTAATAAGATAGTCACTAGCCACATATGGCTATTGAGAAGAAATGCAGCAAGTCAACCGAGCTATAATTTAAGTGTAAAACACTTTTGATGTGAACTGACTTTGTGTTTAGAACAAATCAAGGGGAAAGTGAAGGCTCTAGTACAATAAAACCTAGAGAATGTAATATATTTTAATGATATAAGAATTATTAAACATTCAATGGTATTTTAATAAAGAGTTTAATAAATTATTACAATTAATTTTTCTTATTTCTTCACTTGATCAAGAAAGGTCAAGAAGTGATTAACTTCATTTATTTCTTTTTACTCTTTTCAGTGTGGCCACTAGAAAAATTAAAATCATATTTCTATTAGCACAAATATAGAACAGATTGGAAGTTTTAAGATATTAACTTCTTTTACTGTATTTCAATGAAGCACTCAGAGAGGCATTTAGAAATCAATTTTAAAAAAATTTATAATATTTATGGGACAGATAATTATAAACAATATAAGTACTTACCAATTGGAAATGTTTTGTTTTATATGGTTTTAATTGGGAATTTGGTAAATTGTATTATATAATTAAATACACAAAAAAGCATTCAAATTAACAATAGAAAAGCAAAGTGAGGTAAAATATATATTGTTTTACTAACATTTGTCATACATACAGATATACATATAACACATATTGAACATATATTTTGACTATACGTATAGGCATCCATGCATATATTTATATAGTATATTCATTGAGAGCTTACTATAACAGAGTTTATCACTACAATATAGCACCTCTACTAAGGGCAGTCTATTTTATTCATCTCTTTTGGAAATGCCTAATATTTTGACACAGTAAAGAATAAATAATTGTCTGTAGAAACATCCAGTGGTATCTATTTTTTAATATTTGTCAATGTAAGAATTAAAGAAAGAGGGAAGAAACAGAAAAGGTGGCACCCCGGTTAAGACAGGTTTATTTTAGAGAAAGCAAACCTGAGAGGAGCCTTCTGGCTAAGTCAGAGGCACACTGTCTTAAAGACTAAGAGTTTCTAAGGATTTTGGCAAGCCACCTTTCATGTTTCTTTCCTCTTTCTTTAATTCTTACATTCTATACACTCTGTAGTTTCAGTATATATTTTGTATCCAATAAACGGGAATGAACTGAAGAAATTAGTAAATATAAATGCGTTAGTTTCACAATTACTTTACCAAACAGAAAGTGGGGTCCTTAGAATTTAATAATATACTAAAGGTTTAAAGCTTATCTGTGGCTGAACTGAGACTAATCTGTCCCTGATCTAGTCATCTTCTTATTGCACTGCTATTATCATTGATGTGAACTGACTTTGTGTTTAGAACAAATCAAAGGGGAAAGTGAAGTAGTGGAGACTGCTTAGGAAATTAGTCAAGGGACAGAGGATATTAGTAACTGAATTAGAGGTGTTATTTATTAATTGAGAAAAGCAATGTAGAGGATAATGAAAGAAGACTACTGTATATACATTAAAGTCTGAATTTAGAAGTGGTAATAGTGTCATATATTGAACAAGATAGGGAATTAGGCAGGCAAGGAAGATAAATCCAACTTCAGATATAATGTATTTGAGAAACTGGTAGACCACATAGTTTGTAAGGTTCATCAGAAAGTTAAAAACACAAGGGGAAAATGTTGGAGTGATAAAGAAATATGCAGTCAGTTTATAGAGGATAATTTTAGTAGGGTCTTCCAGTGAATCTTTTAAATTGGAAGATCCAAATACTGTCACCTGCTCGCCTTGTAGTGTTGCTGATAGCACAGTTCAACATGTTACAAAGGCATTTAAATTCTGGGAGAACCTTAGGATTCTAAGAGAGTAAAGTATTTCTAGAGCAACTCATAAAGACAACATTTATTTTTCTAAACATGTTTGCCTGCTGTAACATAACATGATAATCTAAGGTTGCTCCTATGCCCAATTATAGCTGGGTAATTCCTCCCAAGTGAATGGCAAAGAAAGGGTTCTTTTTTTTTTTTTACACATTTTAATTAATACTTCTCATATAGCATGGTACTTGAATTCAAATTTTTGTTATATACGTGTGTGTGTATTACACATACATATTATATAAATATATAGGGAATATATATAAATATATAGGTTTTATATATATATATACATACACATATACACACACATACACACACACACATATATTATACATACAGTTACTCCAAATTTCCCTATAAAACTAAGCCATCACTAAGCAAGCATACATACACACATATGAAGTATAGGTATGCATAAAAACACACACATGCACACACACATACACACATATGTAGTCTAGATAGCTGTATTTGTATTAGTCTATTCTTACATTGCTAAAAAAGACATACCCAAGATTGTGTAATTTACAAAGAAAAGAAGTTTAACTGACTCACAGTTCCACATGACTGAAGAGTCCTCACAATCATGGCTAAAGGCAAAAGAGGCATATAGTCACCTCTTACATGGCAGCAAGCAAGAGAGAGCTTGTACAAGGGAACTGCCCTTTATAAAACCAACAGATCTCATGAGACTTACTCACTACCATGAGAACGGTATGTGGAAAACGGCTCTCAAAATTTAATTATCTTCACCTGGGCCTGGCCTTGACACATGGGGATTATTACAATTCAAGGTGAGATTTAGGTGGGGACACACCAAACCATATCATTCTACCATGGGCTACTCGCAAGTCACATGTCCTCACATTTTAAAACTAACCATGCCTTCCCAACAGTCCCTCAAAGTCTTGACTCATTTTAGCATTAACTCAAATGGCCACAGTCTAAAATCTCACCTAGGACAAGGAAAATCTCTTTTGCCTATGAGACTGTAAAATCAAAAACAAGTAAGTTACTTCCTAGATACAATAGTGGTACAGGCATTTGGTACCTACATCTATTCCAAGTAGGAGAAATTCTTCAAAACAAAAGGGCTATAGGTCCCATGCAAGTCCAAAAGCCAATAGGGCATTCACTAAACATTAATGTCCCAAAATGTTCTCCTTTGACTCCATGTGTCACATCCGGGTTATGCAAAAGGTAGTTTCCCACAGCTTGTGGCCCTCTGCTTACAACTCAACTAGGCAGTGCCACAGTGGGTTCTCTGTGTGCAGGCTCCCACCCCACATTTCCCTTCTACACTGTCTTAGCAAAAGTTCTCCATGAGAGCTCCACCCCTGCAGTAGACCTCTGCCTGGACATCCAGGCATTTCCACACATCTTCTGAAATCTAGATGGAAGGTTCCCATACCTCAATTTTTGACTTCTATGTACTGGCAAGCTCAAAACTATGTGAAAGCACTAAGGCTCGGAGCATGCACTCTCTGAAGCCAGAGCTCAAGCCTTGGCCCTTTTAGCTATGGCTAGAATTGCTGGGATGCAGAACACCAAGTTCTAAGGCTGCATGCAGCACCCTGGACTCAGCCCAGGAAACTATTTTTCCTCCTAGGACTCTGGGCCTGTGATAGGAGGGGCTGCCTCAAAGGTCTCTTACATGCCGTGGAGACATTTTCCCCATCGACTTGGTGACTAACATTTGGCTCCTTGTTACTTCTTCAAATTTGTGCACCTGGCTTGAATTTCTCCCCAGAAAGCAGATTTTTCTTTTCTACTGCTTTGACAGGTCACACATTTTTCAAGTTTTAATGCTTGGCTTCCTCTTGAACACTTTGCCACTTAAAAATTCAGATACCTAAATCGTCTCTCTCAAATTAAAAATTCCACAGATTGAGACCATCCTGGTCAACATGGTGAAACCCTGTCTCTACTAAAAATACAAAAGAAAATTAGCTGGGCACGGTGGCGCATGCTTGTAATCCCAGCTACTCAGGAGGCTGAGGCAGGAGAATTGCCTGAACCCAGGAGGCGGAGATTGCGGTGAGCCGAGATCGCACCATTGCACTCCAGCCTGGATAACAAGAGCGAAACTCCGACTCAAAAAAAAAAAAAAAAAATCCACAGATCTCTAGGGCAGGGTCTAAATGCCACCAGTCTCTTTGCTAAAACATAGCAACAGTCACCTTTACTCCAATTCCCAACAAGTTCCTTATCTCCATCTGAGACCACCTCAGCCTGGACTCTATTGTCCATATCACTATCAGAATTTTGCTCAAAGCCATTCAATAAATCTCTAGGGCATTCTGAAATTTCCCACACCTTCCTGTCTTCTGAGCCCTCCAAGTTTCTAGGAAGTTTCAAACTTCCTCACATTTTTATATCTTCTTCTGATCTTCGCAAACTGTAGCAACCTCTGCCTGTTACCCAGTTCCAAAGTCATTTCTACATTTTTGAGTACCTTTAGAGCAGCACACTTCTCTACCAGTGCCAATTTACTGTAACAGTCTGTTCTCATGCTGCTATAAAGACATATCCCAGACTGGGCAATTTATAAAGAGAAGAGGTTTAATTGATTCACAGTTCCACATGCCTGGGGTGGCCTCACAATCATGACTGAAGGTGAATGAAGAGCAAAGTCACATCTTACTTGGCAGCAGGCAATAAAGCTTGTGCAGGGGGACTCCCATTTATAAAACCATCAGATCTCATGAGACTTATTCACTACCATGAGAATGTTATGGAGGAAGTCACCCCCATTATTCAAATATCACCACCTGGCCCTGCCCTTGACATGTGGAGGTTATTACAATTCAAGGTGAGATTTGGGTGAAGATACAACCAAACCATGTCGCCATATCACTATGTATACACTGTAGTGATATATATGTATATATGTGTGTGTACATATATAATATATGTATACATGTAGTATATATATGTATATATATTATATACATACACATATAAAGTATGTATATATGAGTTTGTGTGTTTTAAAATTGAGACCCAGTGATATCTTAAGTGCTAAGTTAGTCCATGTGCATATATTCATACCATTATGTTCCTTGTCTGAGAATTCCTTAAGAAAAATATAAACAGCATGGGAATAATAAATATTTGATGCCTGTAAATGCACATATAGATGATGGGATTAATGTCTTTAATCACCAGAGAAATCAGAAAGCACACTCTTTCTTTCTCTCTCTCTCTTTCTGTCTCTCTCTTTCTCTCTCTCTCTCTGTCTCTCACTCTTTTTCTCTCCTTCCCTCTATCTCTGTTTCCAGTGATGACACAAGGTGGACATCAGCGAACTAGGTAGAAAACCCTCACCAGAACCCGACCATGCTACCACTCAGATCTCAAAATTCTAGCCTTTAGACTGTGAGGAAAAAAAATAAATTTCTATTGTTTAAATTATACCAGCTGTAGCATTAAAAAATGTCAGATAACACTAAAACACCTTCTAAGAAATGGAATAGTAATAGCAATAATTTATTTAGATTCTTTAATGATTCCTTGCATTAAAGCCATTGAATATGCTGCCTGTATTTAAGTAATTGATCTGGTTTAATCCTGGAGTTTTGCTTCTTGTCAAGATAAAGTAGTTAATCACAACCCCTGAGATGCAAATATAAATAACTATAGAACTGAACACTATCTTTGAGAAAACAGCTTTCAGGCTTTTGACAAGGACAAGAGCAAAGTCCTGTAATTCCTAGGAGAATGGAAACACCCTAGATGAGTCCCATCTTGCCATGTCTTTTTACCTGAGGGCACTTCATGAATTGTAATTAGGTAACATCCAAGCAGAGAATGGCAGTTCCACTGAGCTAATGAGGCAGAGACAGGAGTTTAATGATACTGAAGCAGCTTTCACATGGTGAACTGGGCACTGGAGAGGACAGAGCTGAAGGTAAAGACACAGGCGAAGGACTTCTCCAAAGGTTATTGTTCAAGATTTGGCCTGCATTTATGTAGGATAAAGTATGCAATGTCTAATAGAGAGTGGTAGCTGGAAGGCTGAGAGCTAAGCAGAGTTTCTGAAGATATTGAGCTAGGATATGCTATATTTCTGGCCCGGAAGTATCTGAAATACTTAATGAGCAACTCATTCAAAGTTGAGATCCTATAAGTGTCACACATTAAGGGTAAAGGATGACATCCTAAAGGAAACATCATAATATAGGATGATGGAGCAGATTAATATAACAAAGAATAATACCAAGCCTGACATTCAATATCAAATATCATTAATTTTATAAGATTAAGCCACAGAAAAACATAATACGTTATAAGGGAAGACATCATCTAGACCCCCTACAATCAGTCACCAACAGCATTCAACACAATTTTACAAGATTTCTAACCACAAAAAGAACTATGATCCAGAGAAAATACCAATCCACAGAAACAAACACAACCATGATGCAGGCGTTAGACTTAACAAAGGATTTACAATAGCTACCATAAATGTGTTTAAGAACTTAAATGGAAAAATAGACATAATGAGAAAGGTAAAGCTTTTAGGAAAAAAAAACAAACCTAAAAACAAAGGTCCAAAGAAAACGAAAGAACGAAATCAAACTACTTAAAATGAAATGATCAATGAACAGGCTGAGCAGAAGACTGAAGATTATAGAAGAAAAGGTCAGTAGACTTGAGGTCAGATCAATACAAATAATAAAAGAGAAAAATATATAGAAAAAAATCACTTTTTAAAAAATTTTTTATTGCATTTTAGGTTTTGCGGTACACGTGCAGAACATGCAAGACAGTTGCATAGGTACACACATGGAAGTGCTTCCTTTCTACCCTTCAACCACATTTGGCATTTCTCCCCAGGCTATCCCTCCCTAGCTCCCCTCCTCCGCTGGCCCTCCCCTTTTCCCCCCAATAGACCCCAGTGTTTAGTACTCCCCTCCCTGTGTCCATGTGTTCTCATTTTTCATCACCCGCCTGTGAGTGAGAATATGTGGTATTTCATTTTCTGTTCTTGTGTCAGTTTGCTGAGAATGATGTTCTCCAGATTCATCCATGTCCCTACAAATGACACGAACTCATCATTTCTGATTGCTGCATAATATTCCATGGTGCATATGTGCCACATTTTCCCAGTCCAGTCTATCATCGATGGGCATTTGGGTTGGTTCCAGGTCTTTGCTATTGTAAACAGTGCTGCAATGAACATTTGTGAGCATGTGTCCTTATAGTAGAAAGATTTATAGTCCTTTAGATATATACCCAGTAATGGGATTGCTGGGTCAAATGGAATTTCTATTTCTAAGGCCTTGAGGAATCGCCACACTGTCTTCCACAATGGTTGAACTAATTTACACTCCCACCAACAGTGTAAAAGTGTTCCTTTTTCTCCACATCCTCTCCAGCATCTGTTGTCTCCAGATTTTTTAATGATCGCCATTCTAACTGGCGTGAGATGATATCTCAATGTGGTTTTGATTTACATCTCTCTAATGACCAGTGATGATGAGCATTTTTTCATATGATTGTTGGCCTCAAATATGTCTTCTTTTGTAAAGTGTCTGTTCATATCCTTTGCCCATTTTTGAATGGACTTGTTTGTTTTTGTCCTGTAAATCTGGAGGGAATGAGGGGGCCACTGGGGAGGGGGTAGCTGGGTAGGGATAGCCTGGGGAGAAATGCCAAATGTGGGGGAAGGGCAGGAAGGCAGCAAAACACACTGCCATGTGTGTACCTATGCAACTATTTTGCACGTTCTGCACATGTATCCCAAAACCTAAAATGCAATTAGAAAAAAAGGAAAAAAAAAATTAAACCTACACATCCAAGAAAAACAGTAACACCATAGCAGTAAAACCACACTAAAGCACATTTGAATAAAATTGAACTTAATAGATACAATTTTATAAGCAGCCAGAAAAAGAATAAATGCCTACTGCGTGCAAGGAAAATAAAATAAAAGATAATTGACATTTAATCAGAAGCAACGAAGATCACAAGACAATGGAATTATATCCTCAAAGCAATTAAAACAATATATCAATCCAAAATTATATATCTAGTAGAAATGTTATTCAAAGCATGTAGACAAAATAGAGACATGTTAAGTTGAAATCTGAAAGAATTTGTCATCATCAGAACAACACTATATAACATGCCAAAAGAAAGTCCTATTTGTGTAATGGAAATTATACTGGGGTTGGTGGGCAATCGAATCTACAGAGAACTAAATGCTTGGGGAAGAGTATCTATGGAGATAAATATTAAAGCTGGCTTTCATATACTGTTCTTAATTTTTTAAAAATATATTTTGCTATTGTAAGATAAAATGTTAATTTGCAGTTTGGAATTTATAATATCTGTAAAAACAAATTATATGGTGAAGTAGCAGGAGGATAAGGTAAAGACAATTTTAGTTTGTAAGTTTATTTTAGTTTTTGTAGTGTGGCATAATATTAACCTAATTAGCTTTTAGTTATTTAGGAATATTCATTGAAATACCTGGATCAAACATTGGGAAAATGTTATAGAAAAAAGTCAACAATGTAAATTAACTAGAACATTATTTAGTTAAACTCTAAAATTCAGAAAAAAATGACAAGATTAATGGAAGCAAGAAAAAGAGAAAACTAATCAGACAGAGAGCAAATGAAGAGAAAACAAACAAGATAGGCTCAAGCCCTACCATATTAATAGTTAAATGAAATGGGAATTGACTAAATGCCAATTACAAAATGAATACTAGACTAAAATTCAAGAGTTAAATCTATGCTGTCTTCAAGAGGTGATTTTAAAGTTTAAACATAGCTAAGGTAAAAGCAAAAAGGGTAGAAAAATATGAACCATGCAAACAGAAACCATAAGTGAGATGTGTGAATTATACTAAATTTGGGAAATGCAGACCTCAGGACCTGGATTCTACAGCAGATTAGAGGAGATATTTACCATAAAGAATAGCAACAAAATGATAATGTGAACATAAAAAAAACTTTAAAAAATTTTATTTGCATGCATAGTTTACTTTTATGTTTCTTCTCCATCTCCCTTCCTTCTCTATTTTTTTTAAATTGTATTAGTATTCTTTGACCCGGAACACTTTTTATTTTTTAATTTACTTATGTGTGTATTTTTCAAAATAGTTTGGATATTTTTATTTTTATTTATGCTAACATATGATGTGACATAATGTTTTTTAAATTTATTTATGTCTGTGTATTTAGGGGATACAACTAAAGGTTTCTTACCGACCTACATTGCACAATGGTGAAGTCCAGGTTTTTAGTGTGCCTGCCAGCCAAATAGCGAACATTGTAACCAATAGGTAGTTTTTCAACCATCACCCCTCTCCCACCTCCCCACCTTTTATTGTCTCCACTGTCTATTATTTCACTCTCTTCCCCCATGTGTGCACATTGTCTAGCTCCTTCTTATGTGGTATCTGAATATCTGAGTTATTTCCTTGAGAATGGTCTCAGGTTCCATTCATGTAGCTGCAAAAGACATGATTTCATTCTTTATAATGTCCAAGTAGTATTCTATGGTGTGTATGACCACATTTTCTTTATCCACTCCTCCACTGATGTGGACACTTAGGTTGATATTGTGAACAGTGCTCTGATAAACACATGAGTCCAGGTTTCTTCTTAATATAATGATTTTGTTCTCATGGGTATGTGCTCAGTAGACGGATTTCTGAATCAAATGGAAGTTCAAAATTATTTTTTAAATTCACTCCTAAAAAGCCCTTAGGTGAGACTAAAATAATAGGTGGCAGGTATTGGCCCAGAAAATAGTGTTGGGGTATGACAGATTGTGTCCATATTGGTATGTGTTTATACCAACGTGGAATGGTTGAAGCTCAGCCTGGGTATTTGGAACCATAGTGTGGTGAGAATTGTATTCACCAGGATATGCAGCACCTGGGCATGCTGTGGAAGAGAGTAGGGATGGCATCAACCTGGGTAGAAGGATGGTGATGATGGTAGTAGCAATGTGACTTACAGACTGGAGTCTAAATGGGCTGATCAAAACAACTGTGAAAGTACTTGGCAACAGCAGCAGCTCCATGTAGGTTGCTGGATTTTAAGTGGGGTTAGGAAGATATAATAGAGGGGGTTGTGATCATCAGCATCCATTCATGGGGTATTGGCATTCATGACTGGGATCACAATAGAAACTGGTTAGGAGGACAACAGTGGTGGTCCAGCCTGTAGTGTCAGAACCTGAGAAGACTAAGAAAAAAATCCATTGGCCACGTGTGGGGTTTAGACACAAACAGAGTAGGACAGGTATCTGTATAGCTTGCAATAGCTTGTGGGAGTCCCCATGAGGCGCAGAGCCTGATGGGGTAATGTGGAAGCGAAACCATCAGAAACCATGTTTCAGAGCACAGCAGCAGGAGGAGGGCAGATGTGGTGATGGTAACTGGAGATCAGTTGTATACTGGGCTCACTGATGCAATTACAAATCCACTGAGGATACTGGTTCTCAGGTTTCTGGCAAAGAATAGAATTGAAAATATGAAAAGGGGAAAAATGGAATGGACTCTACTATTAAATTGGAATTGGGAGTCCTGTATTAATGTATACTTTTCAATGTAAAGATTGAAATATAAATAAATTTATAATAATACACATAATGACATATATATTCTAAATATGGGAAGATCTAGGAGCGCTGTCACTCTAACAACAATTAACAAATATGACATTCAACTCTTGATTTATAAATGCCAATCTCCAATAAATGTACCAATGCTCCTTAGAGCAATGTTGGCATTCAGGGCTGGGATAGGGGCAAGGTGTATTATGAGTCTGAAACAATTTATGCATCAGAAATTAAGTCATATTCATTGAATCCTGGATACATATCTAAAGGACAAAGAACCCAGGTTAAAAGGGCTCTCACTGGCCACTTTTGAGACAATTTAAGTATCAAATTCTGTAATTATTACAGGTTATAATTATTGAGTAATTAGGTAATTTTTTTAAATAGCAGAAGAAAGTGAAGATAAACATTTCCTTACAATAGAAGACAAGTTAATAAATGTGGAAATAATTATGAAACTTTAAAAATCACCAATGGAAACAATCTTAGTAATAATTTATTTGCCAGAAAAAAATATCAAAAGCTGTTAAAATTCATGGGTGAATATTTGATGAGAAAGAAGACATTTACTTAGTCTAACATAACTTACCTAGGCTTACTTAGATTTTCAGAAGAAAAAGCAACTTTTTAGTGAAGAAACCTGGCAGACATGACCTAGATTAAGTGACTGATGTTAACCTTACCAGTTTAGAGACAAATGGAGATAGTACATCAACTGATAAGATGTGATGTGAAAAGCTCAGCATCACATTAGTTAAACTATCAAGGCAATTGATAAAACTTTTATGGGGAGGACATTAGCTGATAGTAGTGCATCCATATTAACTTTTTGATTCTGATAGTTGTGTCATTAAGTGTGGGTAGGTCCTTTTTGGCATTATACATTAAAATATTCAAGGATGATAAGGTGTAAAGTCATATTCAAAATTATCAGAAAAATTATTAGTTGTGCTATCTTTGCAACTTTTCTGTCAGCTTGAAATGTTTCGTAATGAAAAGGAAATAATGATTAAAATAAATTTAAAATTATAACCAAAATAAATGCAATAAGAAATGAAAATAAACCATTGCAATGAGAAAGCAAGTCAAAGACCAGAAGGAAATAATATTTCAATGCATATATATGACAAAAATGTGGTATTTAACTGGATATTGTAACTCTCCTATCAGAAAACTAACAACTAAATTAAACTAGGATAATAAATATATTAATAGGACCTTCTTAAAAGGAGGTATATTTATAGCCACAAAAGCACATACAAAGGTGTTCAATTTCATTAGTAACCCCATTAGAAATAAAAATTAACACACCTTTTGGCTGTGACGGTTTATTGCATCCTCCTTGCTTTAGATGACCTTGACCTTTTTATGTTTTGTAGAATATTCCCCTCTTGAGATGTGTCTGATATTTTCCTATTAATTAGGAAATTGTTGTTTGGACAAAGATCATGGAAATATAATGCTATTTGAATGACATGTTATCAAAATACTGTTAGCATGACCTACCACTGTGGACGTTAATCACCTAGTCTAGGAAGTGTTTATCAGTTTTCTACACTGTCAAGTCACTCATTTGTTTCCCCTTTTCTCTAAGTAGTGTGTGTGTGTGTGTGTCTGTGTGTGTGTAGGAATGTCACTATGTGTGTCTCACACTTAATGGTGCATGTTTCTGAAAACTATTTTATGTACCTATGCAGATTCCCTACATGTAACCTGGTCCAGGCTCTCCAGGGGATCCCAGCTCTTGTTTTATTTGTCTTCCACTTACTTGTATTGCCCTAAGCCTCTTTAAGCTGCATTTATCTTCCTTTAACTAAGGCTGCTTGTGCTGACCCATTTGAAATGTATTGACATGGTCAACTCATTGGCATCATTACTAAGGGGGTCTGGGATCCAGTACTTGCTGATATTCCTTCTCTGTAATCACTCAGCATCCTTTGAAAACTTCTGGCACTAAAAAGAAATCACATTTTGTTCTAATTATGCACTTACATGACATCTCTTATCTTAAATGCACATCCTTTTGTCAAAGACCATAACTTCCAAACAAAAAAAAGATATGTGAGAGAAATTGAAAGACTTTTTCATGTCTCTGAATGATCAAAAAGACTGCTGTTTCCACATCTCAGCTATTATGACTAATGCTACCATGAACATGGAAATGTAAATATTTCTTCAAGATCCTAATTTTAACTCTTTTGAGTAAATACCCAGATATAGAATTGCTGCATATGTTAGTTCTATTCTTAATTTTTGATGAACCTCCTTACTGTTGCCCATGTGGCTGCCCCATTTTACATCCTTACCACCATGTACCCATTTTTTTACATTCTTGACAATTGGTTTCTTGTTTTGTTTTGTTTTTTAACAATGGCCATCATATGGCTATTATATGTTAGAAAAACACTTTGTTTTAACATCTAACAATAAGATATTGTTCTAATATCTAATAATAATAAGAGTGAACTGAATGGATAAAAAAATGTGGTTTATATGTACCATGAAGCATTATTCAGCCTTAATAAAGAAGGAAATCCTGTTATGTGTGGCAACATGGATGGGCATTGAAAACACTGTGTTAAGTGAAATAGTCAGAGAAGGACAAATGATGCATAATTCCACTTTCTTGAAGTATTTAAAGCAGTGCAAGTCAAAGAAGCAGGGAGTGCAATGATGGTTATAGGGGCTGGGGGACAAATGGTGGGCTTTTGTTCACTTGGTGTATAGGTTCAATGATACAAGTTGAGTAAGTTCTAGAGATCTGTTGCACAACACTGTGCCTGGAGTTACCAATGTTTTATTGTACACAGAAAAGTTTAAGTGTTATTACCACGAAGAAAAAGAAAAGAATATTGTATGCAATGGATTGAACTATGCCAAATAATGTTTAACCTGTCAATTCATGAGGTTAGAAAACATTATGTCACCTTTGAATGTTGCTAAGGCACAAGTATTATCCTAAAAAATAATAATTATGTTTAAAATGCAGGAGAGATATATAAAACAAGATTGGCAAAATGATCGTATTACTGAATCTGAGTGATAGGTGCATAGGGTTTAATAAATATACTTTCTAATTTTGTGTATTATCAAAATATTCTATTATAAATAGAAGTGAAAGAGGGAGAGAGAGAGAGAAAGAAAGTAAAAAAGGAAGGAAGGAAGGGAAAAACAAAAGCAAGTGAGCCTTTTTTATGCTCAGTGTTGCATTCTCAAAGAATAAACTGGCACACAGTAAATGCTATATGAATGTTTAAATACCTGAACTAAACTGATGCCGATTCATATGGCCATGCCAAATTCAGTTAAGTACATTTTCTATGTGCAGACAGTTAAATTAAAAATAAACCTATTGGCTCTAATATATGCTACTGGAAAAAAACCCTAGGTAGCAAGGATTAAAGATGAGAGCTAACACTAAAACACAACAAGGAGTGATGTCTGCTATAAAGCAAAAATCTGGGCGATTTGGCATCAAAAGTTCTAGTAAAGAAGACTGATTCCATTTCGGATGGATTATATGACCTCTGCCAGTTTATATAAAGCCCATCAGAGACTCACTATTTCATCTCTCATGTGTGGAAAGTAAACATCTGTCTACTTCATAGGATTGTTGTAAGAGCTGAATGGAGTGTATGTAAAAAACACTCTAGGCCGGGTGCAGTGGCTCATGCCTGTGATCCCAACACTTTGGGAGGCTAAGACGGGGGGGGGGGGATCACGAGGTCAGGAGTGTGACAGCAGCCTGGCTAACATGGTGAAATCCCATCTCTACTGAAACTACAAAATGTAGCTGGGCGTGGTGGCACATGCCTGTAGTCCCAGCTGCTCGGGAGGCTGAGGCAAGAGAATTGCTTGAACCTGGGAGGCAGAGGTTGCAGTGAGCGAAAGTCGGGCCACTGTTCTCCTCCTGTCGGGGTGACAGAGCAAGACTCCACCTCAAAAACAAAATGAAGCAAAACACTCTAAACTTCTGTTGTAGAAAAGTTGTTCTTTTGTAAATTTCAAAGATGGGCAATGAGGGATGTCTTTAATACAAATGCAGAGCAACAAGTCATGCTAGAATATGGTATCGAATATATGAGTGAAATGATTGAAGTATCCAAAAACAATAACAGCAATAATTTTTAATTTTTATTTTTCTCTGGAAAACAAGGTTTTGTTATTTGTAGCTGTAGCTACAACCTGGAAGCAATAGGGAGGTGGGAAAGTCCAGGAGGTGTCTCCTGGCCCTCAGCAAGCAGAGTACAAAGGCTGCTCAGGGGCCTGCGAGGCATTAGTGCAGAAGCCAAGGCAGCAGCACTAACCCTGGTGCCCCTCTCAGGCGGGGTGCCTGGTGGACCATGGGTGATCTCTGTAGCATGAGTGAGGACCAGCCCCTGGGTATGGGACTCTGCATCCCTAGGCCATGGCGGGGCCTGGATCAGGGAACTAGGGGTGCTGAGGTAGGGTTGGGAATGGAATAACAGATGTGGGAGTGGGTGGTCTAAGTGTGTGTGGTCCAAGATGAGGCATGGACTACAGCCTGAAGAGGACCCTTCCTCACTTGGGTCTTGGGTCCAGCAGTAAGGCAGTTCTCACACAGCACATGGCCTTCTAAAGGGAAGCAGCTGCTGTCTTCTACCTCAATTGACAGGGGCTTCCCACAGTCCTCACACTTGTAAATCTTGAACTGACTTGACATCCTTATGGAAATATCCCTGAAGTCTGAATATCTGAACTTAAGTCTCTGATTGACTACTGGTTACCTGTGAGCTTATTAGCAGGACTAACTTCTCTGATTATCTTTTCTGTCTTGCTTGTAACCCCCCTTTGAATATATACCAAATCCAACTTCATCTGATTTAGTGTCTATCAATCACCATAAAATTATATACACTAAAACCAAATGACCCATTTGATGACAGCCCCATTGAAATTGTCCATAGAACGGTACAGAGAAAAATGAAATAGAAAACTATTAGATACTGAATTAATATAAATAAATTACATGGAATTAAATTATTGGTTAAAAATTATATGCTGAACATATTGACTATTTTGAATAGAGATCTTTGGTCGTCAGTCTCCAAAATGCCCCCATGTGCTTAGCTTCTTGGTACCCAGATCTTTGTGCAACTCTACCTGAGTGGAGAGGGCTGACCTGCTTGACCAACAGTATATGGAGTACAGTGCCACTGTGACTTATAACTCTAAGACCCAAAAGATGCTGTGGCTTCCACCTTTCTGTCTCTTGAATTGCTTGCTCTGGCAGAACCAGCTACCATGTCATAAATATGCTAATGCATCCGTACGGCATGGTTCTTACACAAGATACTGGGCCCATTTCCAGGCATGTTCATGGATTGCTTAGAAAGTGTCTCCTTTGCTCAGAGAAGTCCTCAGTTGACTGCAGCCCCGGCCTGTCACTTGAGACCTCAAGATCAAACCACCTAGCTAACATGCTACCAGATTTTTACCCGGAGATGTCAGCTGTGTGAGCTTATCAATGCTTAATATTTTAAGACAGTAAATGTTGAGGTAATTTGTTATGGAATAACAGACAAGTCAAACAAGATCTAAAATATAATTCATGGGCTGGACCCAGTGGCTCATGTCTAGAATTCCAGCACTTTAGGAGGCTGAGGTAGGTGGATCACCTGAGGTCAGGAGTTCCAGGTTAGCCTGACCAACATGTTGAAGCCCTGTCTCTAATAAAAACACAAAAATTAGCCGGGCGTGGTTGCAGGTGACTGTAATCCCAGCTACTCGGGAGGATGAAGCAGGAGAATTGCTTTAACCCAGGGACGGAGGGTGCAGTGAGTGAGGCAAGATTGTGCCATGGCGCTCTAGCCTGGGCGACAGAGTGAGAGTAAATATAAGATAAAATACGATTCACAGATGTATTCTGTGGAAAACTGAATAGCATAGTGCAGTGCATTTGCATAAATCAAAGTTATTGACATATAATTTATATGCAACAAAACACACACATTTAAAATGCACATTAGTGAGTTTTTACAAATGAATACACCTGGATAGCTGTCACCATTATCAAGATATCGAATATTTTTATTACTTGGTAGAGTTACCTTCTACTCATTGCCAACTTCCGCTTTACCCAGCCTCCAGGCCAATCTGCTCTCTCTCATTAGATAAGGTATGTGAATTTTCTAGATCTTCATATGAGTGGAATCATATGGTTTACTATTTGTATTCAAGTATTGTGGGTAGTTTATTTCCCTCAAAGTAATGTTTTTGAGATTCATTTGTGGTGTGTGTATCAGCAGCCCATCTCCTTGTTTTGACAAATAGTATTCTATCCTATGAGCATATCCTATCTTTTCCGTACAACCTCTTAGTGAACATGTGAGGTTTCCAGGTTTGGGCTACTACAGATAAATGTACAATTTGTTGCACAGACATATATTTTTATTTATCTTGTGCAAAACACCTAGGAGGGTAATTGATTGGTTACATGGTTGGGGTATGTTTAAAAAATAGTGCCAAGATATTATCCAAACATTCCATTTTGGATTCCCTCTAACAATGTATACGAGTTCCATTTCCTCTGTGTTCTCATCAATTCTTTGTATTGTGGGGTTTTTACAATTTTATTTTATTTTTAAGTTCCAGGATATATGTGCAGAATGTGTAGGTTTGTTATGTAGGTAAATGTGTGCCATGGTGGTTTGCTGCACCTGTCAGCTCATCACCTTCCTTTTTTTTTTAAGTGTATTCATTGTAATGAGTGTGCAGTGGTATTTTATTGTGGCTTTAGTTTCCACTTCCAGCATGATTCTTAAAGTCCAACATCGTTTCACATGTTTAGTGTTCACTCGTTTTGATAATTTATAAACGCTTTTGTCAAACATTTTCTATTTTTAAAAGATTGTTTTTCTTTTTCTTGTAGAATTGTAAGAGTTTTGTATATACTCTGGAAACAAGTTCTTTGTCAAATATATGTGTTGTGAATAATGTCTCCCAGTCTGTGACTACTAGTGTATTTTTCTAGTAATGTCTTCTGATGGGCCAGAGATTTTAATGTCAATGTAGTCTAATTCATCTTTGTTATTTTATGTTTATTGCATTTCATATTCTGTCTAAAAAATCTTTGTCTACTCTCACATTACAAAGGTATCATCCTATGATTTCTCCCAACAGTTTATAAGTTTATTTTTTATGCATGCTTGACACAAACTAATGAGTTCTAGTAGTTCAAAGTTTAAAAAAATTCATGTATTACTTAGGTAGCCTTGGGAAATTGTTTAATGTTCTGAAAGTGAGATGTTTCATCTCTATAACTGCGATTATAATATTATCCATCTCTGCCTTAAGAGTTGTTAGAAAACTAAACATTATACAGACCAAATAAGTTTTGGTAACTTACATAAGCTATAACATGAATGATATTATGATAAGCAGTATCAATAACCAGAATATGTTACTGATTAATTAAAACATAAACACCATTTTCCCTGTGCTCATCTCTGTTCTCTCTTTCCCTCTGTCTCTCTCTCTTTCTCTCTCTCTCCCTCTCTGTTACTATTTATACATCACAGTCTTTACTGTTTGTTTCTTAATTTAACCATATAAGAGATGTAATAAGGAGCTTCTGAACAACAGACATATTTATTGTTTTATATTTCACATAGCTATAAACATTTAAACAATCATTTCTTGAGTAACTACTATGTATAAGACCCACAGTTAGGGATATACCTTAATACATTCTTTTAGAAAAAAAGTAGTCTGTTTTGTACTCACCTCTTAGTAAACTGTATGTCCGCTATCAGCTCAATACTACTGAGGGTTCCTTTGATCAGACTTCCATGGAAATGCATTTTAAGTAACCATAACTCTCATTTCTTGGCCAGCTCCCTAATTACTGCAACTAACTTGGCCTTCTATTTCTTCTTTTTATATTCCACTCCATTAAGAAGGAAGATGATATTTTCTAGACTGATGAAATTAAATTCACCCATATTTTCCCAGTCATCATAAATTTTACAAAGAGTTCATCTAATCAATTTTTGGCACAAGGACGACAGTACTCCACTAGATAGTGCCATTAAGATGAAATAGTCATGCTGTTGAGTTAGAGATACTTAAATTAGGTAGACTAAAATTAAGTTTGGCTTTTATTATACTCATTCTTCTAGCCCTTAAATAGATGTTTTGCAAGGATGGTCATTTAACTCACATAAATATTTCTCTTAGTGTGGAAAAGAAATCTTATTTTCCAAGAGTCTTCGAACAGAGATGTTATATGAAAACTGACTTAATAAACTTAATGTAGAGATTGTCAAAGGATGCAATGAACACCTTCTAGCTAACCTAGCACGCACAATTCCAAATGCAATAGTTGAACACATAATCTACCTCACTGATGCATACCTAATATTGACAGAACCAAAGGCATGTCCATGGTCACTTCTAGATTCTAGAGCTCCAACTACCATTTTTTTCTAGCAAATGTGGATTAAATACTTACTGTGTAGAGACATCTACTGGGTGTTGCAAGGGCTATGGAAATCCACGAGACAGAGTACCTGCCTATTAAGAGTTGCATCTTAGAAATAAAAGCAGAGTCATGTACCAGTAAACCACAGTGCCATATGCAATTGCATAAATCCAAAGCACAATTACTAGAAATAGTATTCTGGAACATTATCAGTTCAGACCCAGCCTTTCTATAAGTGAGTCATCGTCAAAAGGGGATGATTAAAGAGCTAAACCAGGCAAACCCGGAAAATCAATCAAAATCCTAAAAACTAGGACCTGAGTTCTTGGATTAATTCTTTGGGTATTATTCAGTAAAGGGACAACTTGCACACCACTTATCTGTAGGATATATTTTGAGTGCTAAGGTGGGAGACACGATTCATGCTGTATGTAAGAGAAACTAAATACAGAAACCAGATCAAGAAGCGAGTGTAAAAAATGAGTTACCAATGAAAAGGAATTAGGAAATGATTTGTCTTGCCATAAGGAAATGAAAAAGAAATTTAGAAAATCAACAAAAACAAGGAGATTCTGTGTAATCACTGGGGTGAAGAACCCAGAGAAAACATCTGCCTATAAACAGAAAATTGTGGAGTATTTTGAAAAGTTGACCTTTGCTTCACCAATGACTATACAGAGATACTGATCACACAGTATACAGAGACACTGATCACACGGTATACAGAGACACTGATCACACGGTATACAGAGACACTGATCACACGGTATACAGAGACACTGATCACACGGTATACAGAGACACTGATCACACAGTATACAGAGACACTGATCACACAGTATACAGAGATACTGATGATTGTACAGATACAGATTATACAGAGACACTTTATGATAATTGATGAAGCAGGAGTCACCAACTGAAAGCCAAGATTCAGATCACGTTTTGTGAAACTGTTTGGGACAACTGAGAAAAAAATTTTATAATTGATATGGAAAAAGTGTCTGAACCAAGGACCTATCAGGATAATAAAGTTGCTTATTGTTTTTTGGTTCCTCATAAGACTTCCCATCGCTCAGGTAGATTAGATAATAATTTTATTACTAAGTTTTGTTCATTTACTGAATAGAGAAATGTTAAAAACCTACCTTCTGTACATCACAAACTAGATTTGGGGACAAAGGCATTAAAAAAACAGACATGCTACCTTCAGAGCTTACAGTGTAGAAGAGAAAACAGACTCACGATGCAAAGTTACTTGGTTACAGTTGTGTTGTTCATTATGAGGGAGAAGTGTGAAGCAACGTGCAAGCTTATAAAGTGAAGAGGAACCAGAATGATTGAGAAAGACCAGCAAGAACTGTTTAAGGATGTGATTTGAAGCTGAAGTCTCAATTCTTGGAAGGATCTGAGAAGTCAAATGCCCTGTGGCTATAAGGATAATAGACATATCGATTGATGAATAAGGAGGTCAGGAGGTTCTGTGGGGAAGTGGTCAGAAATGAAGTTGAGAAGTAGGTAGAATTCAGATCACTAGGGCCTTATATGTAGAACCAAACATTTTGCATTTATTGCAGTTTTTAGGGGAAGCTAACAGAGGTTTTAAATTGAGCATTTTGCATGATGCCATTTATGTTTTACTATTATTGTTTGGCCAAGTGTACATAATGAACAAGAAAAGCTCAGGAGAGTTTGGTGATAGATCACATAGGAGGATCATCAACATGGAAGGGAGATAATGCAAGCTCGGGTTTGAGTGTTAGGGGTAAATATAAGGAGAAATAAATGAACAGATTAAAAAGTAAAGCATGAGTAAATTGATTAAAAAATGGAGCCTGAGGGAGGGAGGACAAGTTATCAAGAGGCGTGTCCTAGTTTCCGGCTCATATGACTAACGGTTGTTGGTACATCTTAATCGTAGCTAATTTGCAAAATATGCAATATTATAAATAACAAGACAAAAATTAACATAGATTCTACTAGACTACCACTGTAAACATTTTTCTATCCATAAATATGTATTTCTTAATAAAATTAAGGGCTTATGATAATTTTATATTTTAGTTTTTGATACACTGTAAGCTTCTGAGTATCAAAAGAATATCATAAAGAATACCATAAAATCATGATTTTAATGGCTTATGCTAGCTTATGAAAGAATAATTTACAAAAAAAGTCACTTTTTACTAGGCATTCTGAGTATTTCCAAATTTTTTATACTTATAAATTTTAATGTTACTGTAAACATTCTTGTGTACCAACTTTGTAAATATCTCTGAATATTTTCTTTTTATTAAATCAGGAGACAAATTATTGAGCTAAGGCATTTACTTTATTATATTTCTTTTTATGTTGCAAAGTCTTCCTCAGAAAATTTTGTTCCAAGTCGCAATTCCGCCAGCAAAGTACAAGAGCATGCATTACAATGAGGTCACCAACATGGCTTTTAATATATGTACATGTTCTTTGTCAACTCATAAGTTGGAAGTGTATTCACAGGTCAAAGGTTCATG
Organism: Callithrix jacchus; assembly: GCF_049354715.1. Taxonomy (NCBI): domain Eukaryota; kingdom Metazoa; phylum Chordata; class Mammalia; order Primates; family Cebidae; genus Callithrix; species Callithrix jacchus. Next base: position 60,031,743 of record NC_133517.1, on the reverse strand, counting down.
TTCCAGGAAGAGACACTCTCAGGCCCCACTTGGGTCAGCAGGCCTGTGAAAATCACTCCTGTAGGTGGAAAAAACTTTTTGTGAGGAAGAAAAAAGTGTGTGAACTGAACAGATTTTTTTTAGAAATGTTTAAAATGGTTAATACCAGTAAAAAACTACAAAATCCCAATATACCTTTCTATATATACTATGTGAGGAAAAAATCAATACAAATTATTGAAAAATGTTTTTTCTCTGGTTAGTACAAGCTATATAGGACAAGCAATATAAAAATTCCAAATATGACATTTTTGGCTAAATCATTATTTTTTTTTAAATCTGCTAAGAGAAAAGAATTCTGTATATAACACAGACTATTTTAAAAGTTTGTTCACTATAATCATTGTGGTTCAAAAATATTATATTTGATGACAACTCCCACTTTATTTAATTTACAAGTAAAAGAATCTCTGATTTTTTGGATACCAAAATCTAGGTTAGTTTTATTAATTATGAAGTCAACAGCTAGTTTATGTATGTTCAAATAATTGAGATTATTCAGAGAAAGAAGGATGTAAGATATTAAAAATACAGATTGAGGTTGACAAAATATTCTTCACGGTGGTCCCAAAAATTATTTTCTTGTGTCCTTAGAATCCCCATCCCCATTAATTCTTTCCTGCCTTTTCTCGAATCTGCTAAATACCCATGAAGAGCCCTTCCTAGACTCTGGATGAATCCTAAAAATAGACTCATCTGCCTGTTTTCCTCTCCGAGACCTGCAGTAATGAATTATCACAAAGTTAATGGCTTAGAACAATACAAATTTTTTATCTCATGGTCTTGAAGGTCAGATATCCAAAATGAATTTTATAGGGAGACAATCAGCATATTGGCAAGACTATGTTCTTTCTAGAAACTCCAGGGGAGGATTACATTTATATATATATATATAAAATTTTATTTTTTGCCTCTTCCACCTTCCAGAGGTTTTCCATATTCCTTGGCTCCTGGACACATCTCTACAATCTCAGCTTCCATTGCCACACTGCTCTTCTGACACCAATGTATTACCTTATAGTACCAAAGGGATCTGATGATAACATAGAAATATGAGAAGCCAAACCCTCCTGCTTCCCGGTATCCATTCTACCCATATAGTACCAATGGGACTATAAGGTAATACATTTGCAGATTCCAGTGATTAAGATGTGGGCATCTTTGGGATGGGATATTTTTCGATCTTTCATATTGCCAATGCACTGAGCAGCCAGTGTCTACAAAGCAGGGCACAGATCCTCCAGACAGGGGCGTCCTCATCCAGACCCCTGCTGCTCCAGCTCCCAAGCACCATGCTGCTGCTGTAGTCATCTTGATCTTGACCACTTGATTCTCCCACTTTCACAACTTTGTGATAGTTATTTAATTTTTCTGCTTCAGGCATTGGCTTATCTCTCCAACTGGCTGTTGCATTTCTTCTCAGAGTAAATCTGCTGCCTGTACCTCCCCCAGTTCACCTGTTTTGAAGTCCCTGATCCAACCGAGGCATTTCCCTCTGTAATTGAGATAAACACCAGGGCTCATTTTGTTCCCCATGAGGGTAAGCAAGGACTCACATACATTGATTGCGCCCAGGGTACTCATGGACCCAGAGGCACCTGTTGCCCCATAAGTTCCACCACTGGGCATTTCTCTGCCTTCACTCCATATTATTTTGCTACAGTTTTCCCTTTTGGATATCATTAACTGGAGTCTTGAAACCAACCTGTCCTTTTCTCTCCTCTACAATTACTGGCCTGGAGTCTGCTAAAACTGGAAAACAAACAAACAAACAAACAAACAAAAATCAAACTAAAAAGCATACATTGACCAACAAGTTCAAAGGTGTATGCTGGAAATCTCTACTTTTATTTCCCACCCAAAATATCAAATACTTGAGATAGTTACTCTTGCTTTTAACTCAATTATGGCCTAGGATATCCCTATTTTTGGGCATTTTAAAACCTTATCATATTCTCTAAACTCCTTTAATATTATCAAATGATGCAAATACTGTAACAACCTTATGGGTATTAAGGCAAATGTTATTTATTACACTAAAAGTTAAGAAAATGGATTCAGAAAAATTGAGCGACCAGTCCAAAGTAGCACTGCTAATAATTACAGTAGGAAATTGGCTAAGGATTTCCATGCATTCTCCAACACAAATCAAGTATTTATTTATTTAAAACCTTCTGCCTAAATTCTTATATACATACAAGTATAATTAGCAATATGACTGTGTGTGGTAGTGAGGTTAAACCAAGTTAATCTACATATGAATATAGAAGAACTTCATTTTAAAACACATGATGTTTGTTTTAGTTTTTATTATAACTGTAAGAATAGTATACACATTTTTTTCTATTGTTGAGTTTGCACTGAATGCACATTTTTATAAAGTGCTGTGAAAATAAAATAGTGCAAATATCTAACCTAAAGTGAAGAAGATTTCAAAGCAATACCTATTTCTGATCAGTGCTGACATACCCCATCTTAATTTTTCTCCACTATACTTAGAGAATCTCCTCTTTTGTCAGCTATTTCTGTAGCTATTCTAGAGATTCAGATCTATGTGTTAATGCTATTGACCTAGTGTTCTGATTCCCAGAATCTGATGCTAACATAGAAATATGAGAAGCCAAACCCTCCTGCTTCCCGGTACCTATTCTACACATGCAGATGAATATCAGGAAATGGTTCGATCATATTTTACGGCTCCAGCCAATTACAGTTACCACAAGTAGGCCTGCCCAAGTGACAGTTTACAGTTTACATGGGGCTGGCGTTAGGCTGTTAATCTTGACAACACTGTCAATATTGACCAGAAACATCAAAGCTGTATTACAATTCTGGGCTAGCTGAATGCAATGCTAATGTTTGTTCACCCTCCAGTCTGCAACCATTGGCAAGTTCTTAAATTCATTGTTCCGTTATCTCAGCAGTCATCGTGTCTCTTCAACTTTTCGATTGAAGATGGGCTAGTTTGTTGTCATCTTTCTTCCTAATGTAATTGGATATTCATTTTATGTCCGGATCAGCGTGGCATATTTGCAAGAATGTTGACTTTGGAATGAGAAAAAAATTTGGCATCTGACCTCACCACTTAACTGGAAGCCTGCCTTTCCACTAATCACTGCCTCCCTGAGCCTTAGATTTTTATTTATTTTTATTTTATTTATTTATTTTATTTTATTTTATTTTTGAGACAGAGTTTCGCTCTTGTTACCCAGGCTGGAGTGCAATGGCGCCATCTCGGCTCACCGCAACCTCCACCTCCTGGGTTCAGGCAATTCTCCTGCCTCAGCCTCCCGAGTAGCTGGGATTATAGGCACGTGCCACCATGCGCAGCTACTTTGCCTTAGATTTTTAATGTGTCAGATAAAGAAAATGAAAACTATCCTCCCTATTTTAATAAGGGTATCATACAACTCAAAAAGATTTATGTGGGGATGGATGCAGCAAACCACATTGCCATGTGTGTACCTATGCAGCAATCCTGCATGATCTGTATATGTACCCCAGAACCTAAAGTACAATAAAAAAAAAGATTTATGTGTCATTCATTTATAACCCATAAGGTCTTACATGTGTAAAAGACTGGGAACAAGCAGCTAGTTAGGAAAATGAAACCTGGCTTCTAGAATATTCTTTGTAACTCTTTGGAGTATGCCCTTGGCAAAGTCCCTCGGGCTTTCTCTCCTTATCAATAAAAATGGAAGGAAACGTTTAATAGTCCCCAGAGTAGCTTTCAGCTCCAATACTCTAGTTTTCGAAGTTATATATGTTACTTTTTTAGATGTAAGTTCTGCATTATGTATTAACACTTTCGCTGTTCTCTTCTAAATGACAATTTTCCAATTTTTCACACCTCCAATACACATACGTTTTATCTACTTTCTTCCAGAATGTTTTTTCATGAGACATCACATTTTATAAGCATTCGTTTTTTGCAAAATCTAGTAAATCCTCTTCTATCATTTTTTCTTTCTTTATCTTCACAACCCTTCCAAATAAAATAACACTGGCACATTTACTTTGGTAGACATCTACTTTTTTCTTGGTCATGAGCTACATGAAAGGATGTACAGTACATGAGATTTCAAAGCAGGAGTAAACAGCATATTAATACAATTCACAAATTATGCTAAACTCTAGGATATAGCAAGCAACAGAATAAATAAAGACAGAATACAAATGGTCTTTGAGGGGTTAGGAACTCAGGGAGATAATAGCAACATTGGATTTAGTGAAAAACAAATTCACTAAGAGACAAATGTTATTTAAAAAAAACATTATCGGGGAAGATAAGGTGAAAGGGTGGGGTAGGGAAAGTTTCATTATTTACATTAGCAGCATGTGATTATGAAACAATTCTATAGGTATGAAGGAAGAATTGGAGAACATCACTATGTTTCTCTTATTGCATTCATTTACTAGGGCACTGAGCAAACAGCCATCAGATGCTCATCCTCTGCCTAGTACTACCACTAATCTAAGTCCTGGAAGTAAGAGCTAGGTAGGGCCCAATCTTTCTTTTTATAGAAAGCTCACAGTCTTCTATATGGACAGGCACAGAGTTATTGTACTGTATGATAAAAGCAAAAACACAGGCATTTATAACATGTATTAGAAATGTAAGTAAATGAGTGAATTATTGGTTTTCACATCATTCTGGAAACTTGAGTTGAAGCTTGCCAGGTGGACAAATTTCAGAGAAAGAAAGAAAGCTTTCCAGATGAAGCACACAACAGAAAGCAGCCCAATCCTCTTCTTTTCTTAGCCCCCATCCCACTACAGACCTTCACCTTTGTAAGTCAGATGTAATCATTGACCTCCTCTAAAATACATAGCAGTTTCTGAATTAGCAGTGTTTATCTTTCCTCCAGGGGGAGCAGTCTTCTTTGGAGACCCTCCACCTTTCTACTTGTCTGGAAAACACTATTTTCTTATTTAAAATACGCTGCCAACAAATTTCATAGAGATCAATCTCCACCATCGAATACACCTGAATCGGGCTGGGTAGGTTTTCTACTTTATTCTCCTGAAACATTTACATTTCTTCTGCACTAGGGTAAATGGCTAACTCATTACTTCCATTCCTGCATTTTCTACTAGATTGTGATATTTTGAAGTATAGAACCTGGAATTTATTTACAAGACATTTTGAGATGTGTAGCCTCAGACATAACCTGTAGTAGGAGCACAATCAATGTTTGCTAAATAAGTGAGAGAAGAAAAGGCATATTCTGTCCAGCAAAAACTGAAGAGCAGCTGGAGGGATGCTGAGGCAGAAATGTGGCTTAGTGCCTACACCTTAGGCAGAGCATGTGAGTATGGTACCTGTGAATCAGGTAAAACTGTAACCTAGATCTGTCTTTCTTAGTTTTTTATTTTATTTTATTTTATTTTGAGATTGAGTCCTGCTCTGTCACCCAGGCTGGAGTGCAGTAGCGCGATCCTGTCTCACTGCAATCTCTGCCTCCCGGGTTCAAGTAGTTCTCCTGCCTCAGCCTCCTGAGTAGCTGGCATTACAGGTGCACGCCACTGCACTCAGCCTCTGCTGTTCATTAATCATAGAGCTTTGAGCAATTCACTTTATCTCACCAATCAACAATAACGTGGAGATAGCCCCTCAGAGTTTACAGACTAAATGGGATACTGTATTTTGAAATGACACAATACCTGTTGTGTTGCAGGTGGTCTGTACATTTAATTTCCTTACCTTTTTTAGTCTTGACCCTAAGATGGCCAGGCTTCTAAGGCACCGTTTTCAAGTACCTGAGAGATGTATCAGCCATGTGAAGGCAGCCTCAGAGTTGCCAAGAAAGGAAGACAGGATAGTGAGGTAGGATGATGTGATCAATGTTGCATTTCAAGGACTGACAGACACTCAGCTATGTTAGGATAAGAAAGCTACTATTTAGGACATTAAATGGGTTAATAATATTTGAATTTCCTGTGAAAACATCATCTTTTGTTCTCTTAGCATTTCTTTTTGAAAATGCCTCTGTCTTAACTCTTCTAAGTAGAGAAGGAGTTACCTATACCCATTGATGGCATAAAGAAAAGTCCTCTATAACTACTGATGGACCGAGGTTATTATTTTATTAGGCTGAACTCACGGATGAAGGCAGCTGAATTGGAGGGCTCCCAAAAGAAAGTGCTGTTGCTGTTGTTGGTGGTGTTTGTGGTGGTGGGGCGATGAAAATCCGGTTCATTTGGCTAGTTTTCTCCAGCAATAAGAAGAGTCGCTTTCCAGAGCATAATATGTGGAGTTGAAACTGGAATCTGTTTTCATTTAATTATCAGTAGGATAAGAAAACAGCATCTAATTCTTCCTGATGTATCATCAAGTAAATTAAATTTTGAAATTAAAAAATAAAAAATGCATTTTGTAGAGCTATTCCAAAGGATTCAGTATCCCCACTTAGAAAGTATGCGATTAAAAGAATAAAAATAATATATGTTACTGCTCCCTTTATTTTATTATGACTGTTTTATTAGAAAAGGCATTAGCTATTCATCTATGAGTGATAGATGCTTAATAAACTGAATTAGGGTTATTATTAAGGCTTCATTAAGTCAAGCAATTTCAATCATTCATTTATGCTCTCTCTGAACTTGCTATGCTAATTGCACTAAAGGAGTGTTGATATCTGAAACTCGTCTCGTTCTTGAGAACCAACTCAGGCCCCATCTCTTCCAAAAAGTCTTCCTTGTCTACTCTTGCCTCTCCAGACTGGGTCAGTATCTCTGCTATTTCTTCTTTCCCTCCATTTGCCTAATGAATTTAACACACTCTAGAAAGATATTCCAAGTACCGTTTCATGAGAAATTTATAGTAATATCAGTGGGTTTCTGCTTCCACCTAAGAAAGAGTAAAATAGCCTGAATTTTCACTCTTGTCAGGCACAAATAGAAAATAGAACAAAATAAAAGAAACAACTTTTGTGTGTGTGTGACATTGGATGGCAAGCAGCACAAGACTGTCTTGCCTGAGAAAGCAAAACAAGAATGGAGGGCCCAAACAGCACCCCGGCTTTCTGGACCCAGACATAACTCACAAATTAGAGTACATAGGGAAAATCCAAACAGACTCTAGCCGCCTTGCTGAGTTGAAGTCAAAGATGGAAGTTTGAGGAGACCAGGACAGCTAAAACTGTCGATTCTGCAAGGAATTTCCAAGCCTTCGTCTGAACACTAATCTGTTCCTGCATAGAAAAAAAGAAACCCCCCCAAAATTAACAAGAACAAATTCAAAAGAAAAAAAAATTCAAAAGAACAATAATTTAGTACTTAATTACACAATTTACATGGAATACAGTGAGTTGTAAGATGCACAAAACCCAAGGTTCACACGAGACTGGAAATTATTTGAATTTCTTTCACCTAGAGAAGGAGACCCTATTAAATCTATAGGACTTTTAATAGAGGGTCAAAATAACCTTCTGAGTGGGGCTCATAAAGTTCTAGAATAAAGGCTAATTTTGATTTTCCCTAAAATAGCTCAAAAGCAAAACTCAAAAGGATCAAACTAATACACAAGTAACGACTTCCTGCCAGTAAAAGGTCAAAAATCTTTAAAGGAGGCAATAAATTGCTTCACAAAATAAAATGTACAATGCCCTACATCCAATTAAAAGTTACTAGATGGTAAAAGAATGTAGAAAATGTGACCCAGAAAGCAGAGATGATGTGGTTTACAGAAAATACTACTATAACTATGCTATTATAACATAAAATACTGTTATAACTATGCTTTATAACATAAATACTATTATAACATAACTACTATTATAACTATGCTATTATAACATAAATACTATTATAGCATAAATACTATTATAACATAAATACTATTATAGTATAAATACTATTATAACATAAGATACTATCATAACTATGCTATTATAACATAAAAGACTATTGTAACATAAATACTATTATAACTATGCTATTATAACATAAATACTATTATAGCATAATACTATTATAACATAAAACACTATCATAACTATGCTATTATAACATAAATACTATTATAACATAAAATACTATTATAACATATACTCAAGTAGATGATAGAAAATGTAAATTGATAATTAAAATATGAAAAATACTTTAATAAATACCAAAATTTAATTCTAAAAATGGGCAAACAATATTTTTTAGTAGCAGTGACTGCTACTAACATTTATTATTTGCCATTTTTTACTGATTCATCTGGAGGTGTGTTAAGAAACTGGTCTCGGATCAGAGGTCTGAATCTGGGTACTGAATTCACCACTCAGTGACCATATGACCTTCAGCAATAAACTTGGTATCTCTGTTTTCAAAGGTCTCATATGTAAATTTGAGACAAAGTAATAGTGATCAAGTAAGTTTGTTGTAAAATTTAAATAAGAAAACACAGATAAAATATTCTCAAGAGTGATTTCAAGATTAAGTACTCACTTGATGCCAGAAAATTTACAGGGGTGAAAGTGAGGCTTAGAGACTGCAGTGTCCTTTCCAGGGAGACAGATCTAATAAGAGTCAGAATTCAGATTTGCATGCTTACTCTTGACTTCAAACCACAGGTTCCCACAGAGGACACATCTCTGTAAGCTGTGCTTCCACCTCTTTCTGGTCTTGGCTTGCTGGATTGGGTGTTGACTTTTGCATTGCCAGATTCCCTCAAGATATATATATTTTTTCCTTTCAGTCTCTTCACTTTGACAGTTTAATTTCAAACATTTGATGAACAAGTCCATCCACATTTTACCTTCGGGTTTGCTTTCTTTGGATACAGGGTTTCCATCTTAGAGGAAGTGTAGAAAGCCATGTCTTCCCTTCCCCAGGCTTCTGCCCAGAGCAACTCAGACCTCAGAAACTCAGACTAGAAGAAGTTGTCAGAAGCAATTATCTTTCTCAATAGTCTCAGCTCTCAGAATACCTAGATTACTATGGCACAACTTTGGACACAATTACATAATTTAAGTGAAAAAACAAGTGTGAGGCATCCTGAGGGTTGCTTCTATTTTAGCTTTTACTTCAAAGACGAGGAGAGCAGGCTGGCTTGTAGTTGTGTTGCTCTGTGGAGAGGATGGAATGACCAGGCTCCATAACCCAGTCACGGACTGGACTTCCCTATCTCTGCCCTGAGAAAACAACAGATGAAACGGGAAAATATCCTGACCCCTTCACAGGACATGTGACCGGGGTGTGACTTATCTGTTTGGCCACAATGGGCACTCAAACCATTTACAAGAGGGGAAGCATTTAGACGGGCAGGTGCAGCAGCCGAGGTGAGTCCCCGTGGGCTCTGGCCTATGGCAGCATGCAGGGGTGCGAGCTTGTGGCTCCTGAAGCCCAAGTGGGTATTGGTTACAGTGCACTTTTTTAGCCTTGCCATCCATGGACTGCTGAAGTGTTAGCCAGCTCAATGGTCTTTTGGTAACCAGTCCTTGCCTGGCGTCCAAGAAGAATTGGGTTGCACACTGATTTGAAGGATGAATGTGGGGTTTTCTTGAGTGGTGGAGGTGGCTCTTAGCAGGATGGATGGGGAGCTGGAAGGGGATAGAGTAGGAAGATGATCTTCTCCTGGAGTTTGGCAATCCAGTGGCCAATCTTCTCTCTGAACATGCCCAGATAAACTGCTCTGGGCATGCAGAGACTCCTCTCTTTTCTCTGCCACACCATTCTGTCATTCTTCTGCTCCTCAGTTAGTCCTCTCATCTTCTTATGGAGCCTGAGGTTTGAGTTTTTTATGAGTACAGGATAGGGGGATGTGATGGGCCAAAAGGTAACATTTGGGTGCAAAACCAGGAATGCCTGTTCCCATTTATGGTTGTGAGTTTTCAGGTTTGCAGGTGGGGCCTTTGCCAGGGAGTTGCCCTCTTCTACCAGTATCTCCCTGTCTTCTGTCCTTACCACAGCTGCTCAAACTGTGAGATGAAGTGACCTGAGCACCACTGAGAGCCACAGCAGGTGAGAACAGTAAGTATGTCAAGTCCTCTGAATTAATCCCGGGGTTAATTCTCCTTGGTTCTAGATGGACAGCTCTTCCTGTCACTGTTCAGATAATTTACCTATACCTATCACAGGTCCAGACACGAGGGAGCTTGCAAATGAGCTTTGGGCTAGAAGAGTTAAAGAAATTATGTAAGGATAAGAAACTTGTATTTGGGAAAACTAATACTTTTAACAGTCTTATTAATTTTTTGGTAATCATAAACATATGCATAAATTACTTTTTGCATTCTAAAAATGCTAATTCAGTTACATCCTTGTACCTTCTAAAATCTTTCCTTGAACTAACAAAAATTGGTAGAACCTAGCTTTCTTTATAGAAATGCCCTTAAATTGTGTATTGTCCTTGCCCCCTTAATGTTACAACTTTGTGGAATATGTTGCCTTCTTCATATGGATGGTGGTTTGCCTTGTCCCCATTTCCCCCATGGCCATTACCTGTCCAAGGAAATGAACAAGTGTTTTCTAATGAGCAGATTCTACTAAATGTATTGAAACTCAGATTGTTTTCTTAAATTAATAAACCTTTGAATCCAAAACCAAAGAGATTTCACTGCATTCCAGTATACGTCACACCTCTGCTTCAAGCTCTCTAGTGAGTTTCTATTGAGTTAGAACATTCCCAGCAGCTCTGGCTGTGACCTATAAGCTCAGCCTGATTCAATTTCTATTTCTTACCCTCCATCCCCAGTTTGCACAATTTCTTCCTGCTCATCTGCACTGTAGCTTTGTTATGACCTTTTTCAGTCCTTCCAAAATTCTATTTCTTTCTTGCTTCAAAATATTTACATTTCTGCCTGAAATCCCCTACAGTATGCTCTTCCATGACAAACGCCTTTTCGTCTCTCAGTTATCAGGTTCAACTTCGGAGGAGCTTCCCTCAAAGACACTGTGTAGACAGCATCCTATTCGCCAGACATCCTTCACTGAAGTCAGGACATGTGCTTCACTGCACTTACTATCATTTATACGTATGTGTGTGTCTTTTATTGTTAGCCTCGTGTTTTTCATAATAAATGAGGGTTCCATGGTAAGAATAAACATGACAATTGCCTTTACCAAAGTCCAGACACCTTCTGGCCCAGAAAAGAATCTCAGCAATATTTGCTGCAAAGCACATTGAAAGGAATACACAGGCTCTGGAGGCCAGCAGAACACAGCTCTAACCCTGCTCTTTTACTGATAAGCTGAATGACTTCATTTTCCTCATCAGTAAAATTGAGATAGTTTATAGCTTATAGGGTTACAGTAGGCATTCAATGAAACGTAGCTGTTATTAATTTTACTTCCCTAACATTTTTAGCAATGACACTAATTAGAATCTGACTCATTTTTATTTTACAGTGAACTCAGGTAAAAATTCTAAAATGTGATAAATTAAAATGATGATAGTGATATAAAAAGTATTTTGTGTGGCTTCACAAACAATAGAAATATCAGGTCACAAAAAAATGGTGTGGTCTTAGGTAAATCCAAATAAAATGATTTCTAATCTCAGTCCATGTAGGGCAATTAGAAAAAGAAATTGGCCAAGGAATTATTTTGATGCTCAAATTAGATTATGGTCATTTGATTGCCTTCCAAAATGAGAAGCATTCGTCAGAAGCAACATGACATTGTTTTTAAATATAATAAGGGTGCAGTCGTTTCCAGGTGTGTGATCTCCCTTTCAAATGTGTATGTTAAAACCCTAATGCCCCATGTGATGATATTAGGACATAGGGTTTTTGGGAGATGATAAGGACTCTACCCTCATGAATAGAAATATAAGAGGCCAGAGAGAGATCCTTCACCTCTTCCATCATGTGAGGTTACGGTGAGAACACAGCTATCCATGAGGAGGCATGCCTTCACCAGACATGGCATCTGCTGGTGCCATAACCTTGGACATTTCTTAGCCTTTTGAACTGTGAGAAACAAATATTTGTTTTTTATAAGTCACTCAGCTTATGGACAAACAAAGGAGGACAAAAGGCAAGAAATGAGTGTAATTTCTCAAAAACCACAAGGTCTGGGAGAAGCAAAACATCTTAAACCATTCTCTTTTTTTTTAATGAATTCAAATAATCATCAGAAAAACTAAAAATAAGATCCATGTTTCTGTCAATATCTAACTTCAACAGCATCAGGTACATCTTAGCTGCAAGATTCCGTGTTTCGTGGGAGAAATCTCTACATTTTGGAAAATGAATTTAATGGATTTATTGGCTGAATAGCTCATCTAGACAGGGCATGATAAAAGCCCAATGCTGAAATGGATAAGATTATGGTTCAAATTAATGGACCGAGAAGGAAATAGGAAGGTTGCATATTAAGTGCTTTCCCGTGAAGGATCTAGAGATCTAAACTGACACTGTCAGTGACACTAATAAGGAACTGATGTCAGCCTACAACGCTTCAGCTTCGTTAATGATTTTCTTCTTAAAAACCATAGTCCCTCCACACCTTGAACCCAAACATCTTCCCACAGAAAAATCATTTTTAACATGCAGATTTTCTAGTAGAGTTAGATCTAAGACAAAGCAAAAGAATGGAGAAGAAAAATGATCATCATCATTTTTATGCACAGCTTATGGGCTTCCTAGAAAGGAGGGCATTGTTTCAGTAAGTTCACCTAAACTCAAAAATGAGAACTTTTGTGATTCTCTAACCACATAGAGAAACCTGGAAGACATAATGCTAAGTGAAATAAGCCTGGCTTAGAAAGAAAAATACTACCCAATCTCACATATATGTGGACTCTAAAAATAATAGATTCATAGAAGCAGAAAATATAATGGTGACTGCCAGCACCTGAGGTATGTGGAAAATGGGGATGTTGGCTATACACAGTAATACCTATGAGTGGTGATGGATGTTAATTCGATTTAGGTAATCATTTCACAATGTATACACAAATTAAATAGTCATGATGTACACCTTGATTGTCATTTGTACCTCAATAAAACTGAAAAAGAGATCTAAAAAAAGTATCAGAGCATTTGACAACACGGCGCCATGGGGGAGTTTCATTTTTCTTTCAGGGAATATTGAAAATCTTCCTGTACATTTCAATGTATCTCACTTTTATCTTCCTATGCAGAATAGCTTTATGAATAGGTTTTTCAAACAAAATGGAGATGTCCAATTAAATTTAAATTTAGCTAGACAATGAATTTTTATTATAACTACAGCACAGACATTAGAAAGAATATATTTATAATATACTATTGCTTGTGATTTACCTAAAATTAAAAGTGAAGTTGGCAACTATATTTTAATTTGCTGAAGGTGGTGTTCCCTATGTAAAGATGATATACTGAGAATGAATATCTCATTCCCTGCTGGTAGTTTTCAAATGGGAAATGTTGTTTGAGGTAAAAATAAGTGGTTTTTAGATTCAGAAGACTCAAGACATAGAGCAAACTGAACATACATATTTTGAATGAAAAAATCATATTTATAGATTCTAGGATGGTTTTTTTAATAAGAGCTATCTGCCTAACGATATTGAAGCCTATAACCCTACCAGGAAAGATGATTTTATTTGAACCATAATATAATATCTTACCTTGAAAAAGAAAGATGTTTTAATTTGTTCAATCAGTTATGTAAAGAAAAAGCATGCTTTAGGAATTACAATGACACATCCAGATCCAAAATTCTGCCTTCTTTTACTTGTTGGGTTTCTGTATATAACTTAGGATCTTCCACAAAGATTTTCTAAAAGTCAATTCTTATTTTTTTATCTTCAGAATATTTTGTAATTTTCAATCTATGATTCATTAGTAGATTCTGAAATCAATTTCATGGTTTAGGACAAGTAATTTTTCCTCTTACTGAAACAAAATATCAGGAATAGAAAGATTAAAGTATTTTCTGAAAACCAGTTAGTAACCATAAATAATACAGATACATATAAATAGCATTCTATGGTAGCTTTGGGCCATGACTAAAATAAGTGGAACAAAACTCCATTGAAAGAAATGGGTAGAATTGTGACATTTCACTGCTCAGACCAAATTCAGCCTACTGCCTATCTTTACACATCAGTTTTTGGTGGCACCCGGTCACTTTCATTCATTTACATATTCTGTGTGGCAGCTTTGGTGAGGAGATGAGTAGTTCTGAGGCAAGACTGTATGGCCTCCAAAGCCTAAAGATTTACTATTTGACTTTCTGCAAAAATGTTTACTGATCCCTGGTTCAGAATACAAGGTCACAGTAAGAAGGGATCCCAAGTACCTAGGGGTGAGAATAGAAACACTGATTACCCGGCTGTCATTGAAAAAAAAAAAAAAAAAAAGAATGAGACACGGAATATAGATTGGACAATAATCCCACAGTGTTGGCCATTTTGTGTCTTGGTTTAAGGTTAGTAACTCTGAATACTTAGAACTAGTATTCCCTTATAGAGGCTCCAAAGCCGTGGCCAGGAACATGGACCGGAATCAGACAAGTGGGACTGGCTTCCTGAACATTTGACTTACTCGGTATATACATTCAAAAGATTAGTTAACAGTTGTAAGTAACAATTTCTTTGTCACTAAATTGAGGATAATAACATAAAATATAAAGAAATAATGCATGCTGAGGCTTAGCTTATTGATGGCTCAAAGTAAGTGTTGAATGCATGATAAAAATTAAATATGGGAGCTTGTTGAACTAGCCGAACTACTTTGGTTCCTTCATTAATTTCATAATTATACACTGGATACTATTTCAGGCACACAATTCTTTTGCTTGGCACACCTGTTGCTTTATTCTCTTCTTGCAGTCTGCAGGTCTCTTCTCTACTTTGGGCTTTGTCTGTCTCATCCCAGTTGGATTTACACACAGATTTCCTTTGCATGCGCTCAGCTAAGCCTTCTGTTGCATATTCACATTTGCCTCCCCTACAAATATATTCAAGGCATCTGTCTTTATTTATTCATTTAAGATAAAATCATTCCAAAAATTTAGAACAAAGATAATGCACCCCAGGATAATAAGTTAATATTTTGAAGTCTAATATGTTCTCTCTTTAATAGTAATTAATTTTAGGATAATTACATTTCACATCTCAAGAATAAGTTTCATAATCCAGAGGCATCATCAATTTCGTACTCTCAGATCACTGAAAATGGCAAAAGATGTAAAAATATGTTTCAAAGTAACTAGAGAAAAGATATGATTGGCCTCTCTTACTGTTTTCTGCCAAGCCACAGGTGATACGTAGCCCAAGGGTAGATAGAGGCGAGAATGCCTACACAAGATGGGTTCTGTTCCTTCCAAAGGAGAGTTGGAAGGGAAGATGTAAGACATCTCTATGTATTGTCATTTGTTGAGGCATTTTACAGTCCACACTTTATTCCTCTGATACTCACCTCACAACAATCAAGTAAGGTAAAGAAAAATAATGGCATCCCTTGTAAAGAAGGTTTAGTTCAAAAATTGTTGTTTTTTTGACCTTGCTACAGCGTTTAATAACCCTGAGACCAGGTGGCAGTTAGGTAGGCAGGACCTGGGTCGTTCTGCAGATACGTTAGCTGGAGATTTTAACTCTGTCCTTATTTAGGAAACGTTTTGATAGAAATCTCAGTGACAAAATGTAATTCCACTTGTTTAAGGACTCTAAGCATGTCCTAAATGAAAGATCGCATTTACCTAGTCAACAAAACAAAATGCATTGATTATGTCTTATTTGCTAGTTATCCTGGTAACTACTTGGAAATACAAGAATCAGCAAGATGCGTCCCCTGCCCTTAAGACCATGGCAGCTAAGTAAGCTTGGTATTAACATACGAGGAAGTAAGTACTGAAATAAAGGTAATTTGAGAACATATCTGGAGCACATAGATAGAGCATAGATAGAGTTTAAAATAGGACTAAACCTTTGCTCCTGAGCCATGTGACCTGGGAGCAGTATTAGGTATCCAGGAAGGCTTTCTGGAAGTAGTGGCATCTAAGTTGAAACCTGAAGGATGACCGAGCCAAATAAAAAACAGACACCAGTGCCATCTACACAAATGGAGCAACCCATGAGAAGAGAACAATTCATAGAATGATAAACACAGAGAGTGAACTTTAAGACAAACTACGGATTTCAGTTAACAATAGGATATCAATGCCAGGTCATCAGTTGTAATGTACTACACAAATGTAAAGTATCGATAGTAGAGGCAATTCGAGGGGGATCAGAGTGTCAGGAGAAGGAAACTAAGAGAACTGTGCTTTCTGCTAATTTTCTTTTATAAATCAAAAAAAATTGATCATACGATAAAGTCTATAAATGTTTTTTTAAAATGCTAATGCTACAGATGACTTATTGTTTAGATAACATAACACACTAATGTCTGGCCAGAATGTGCAATGTTGATAAAGAGGATGGAGGAAGCCTTGGGAGGTCAGCAGCAGCTGCACTATGCAAAGTTTTATAAGGCCTCTAAAATATTTATGGCATTAACCAAGACGACATTAGATTATTTCGTCTGTGGAAGTAATATGATTAGATGTTGTTTCTGTCTATTTGTTTGCCTCGGAGACTCTTTGAAGAACCCTTAGGAAAATAGATTGAAGGGAGGCATGACTCAGCACGAGTGATCATTTAGTATGCTATAAATGCACTATGGGAGATGAAAGTGGAGTTGATATCAGGCCTTGCGACCTCTGATCAGAGTTGTGACATACAGAGAGAAAATGAGCATTTTGCCACCTGAAGGGTGTGAGGACATCTTGTGTAAACAGGCTTCTCTTTTTCATTTTTATTTTTGTTTTGTAGAAGACTATCGATGTGTGTCACATGAACTTATGTCCTGAGCAACGCCTCTGTCATGGTCTCTGTTTATGATCAGAAAGGTCCAGCCTCTGTCTCTACTGTTTCAGGCAAGTGTGGACACTGGAGAAATAGCTACATCAATTGCAGGCAGGTTGTGACAGATCCTTTATGTTTTATTCATACTTTAAGCAGAAATGGTTTCCCATGCCCTACGCTGCAGATGCCAGGAAAAAAACAATGAATCTTTCTATTGAGACATTGGCCATATGATGAAAACACAAACATAGAAACAGAAACTGTACTTTATTATTGGATAACTGGACCAAGTGCAAACCTGAGACATTTTTCTCTTTTTAGCCAAAAAAATGATTTAAAAAAGAATCATAGTGGTGTCACCTGAACCTAATATTGAATAATAAGTTGGGAGTTCCTTGACGTGAGAGAAGGGCATGCAAAGCATAGAAAGTGGCGTGAACAGAGACAGATGCACCTGTTAAGTGGCGTGTGCGGATTAGCTCTGGAGGTGAAGATTGGAGATCAGGCAGACTCTGAATGAGGCAAGTCATGCTCCAGCTTCAAGATTCTGAAACAACTATTAGAAAAAGGATACTGGGTGGAACATAAGGGCTCAAAGGAAAGTGTCAACACAATGAGGAAGACGGGGCTGGTGGGGAGGTTGGGGAGGGATAAATAGGGAGAAATGCCAGATGTAGGTGACGGGGGGATGGAGGCAGTGAACCGCACTGCCATGTATGTACCTGTGCAACAATCCTGCCTGATCTGCACGTGTACCCCAGAACCTAAAGTACAATAAAAAAAAAAAAAAAAGAATGAGGAAGATAGCAGTTGTCTTGTGGCTTTCAGATGTAAGAGCCTCTGAGAAAAAGAGAGATCTACATGGCACCTAAAGCAAGAGTTGAGATTTAGTAGTGCCAGCATTCCAATTAGAATATTAAATCAAGGCTGAGAGGTGCTTTCTTAAGAATGCAACATGGAGAGAAATGCCAGATATAGGTGATAGGGGGATAGAGGCAGCAAACCACCTTGCCATGTATGTACCTGTGCAACAATCCTGCATGATCTGCACATGTACTCCAGAACCTAAAGTACAAGAAAAAATGCTTCTTAGATAGAAGATGATTTACTGTTTTTCATTTGTTAATCATGCCTTCCTTCACTAAGGCTAAATACTAACACATAAGACAATGTATAAAGGGACATGAAATGGAAAAACAAAAACACTTGGCAGAAATTAGTCATATCATGTCTTTTTAATGGAAAAGAAAAACTGCTCTTTTAGACTGGGAAGCTGTCAGTCAGAACATGCAAATTGTGAAAGTAATGTAGGATTTACTCAGGATCCACTTGGTGTGGGAGCCACGATACTATTGCATTGTTCTTCAACATTGCTCTCTGTATATGTACCACAAATATACAATTCATCAGAAAAGGATATAAAATGGCTAACAAAAATCAAAGAAAATGATAGATTTTTTTAAAGTCTGGTCAATTCAAGAAACTGTTTTGTTCTTTTTCATTAAAAAATTTAAATGCTGGGTATTAATGAAAATTGGGAACTGATATGAGAGGAAAATCATTTCAATCTGTCTTGGAGCACAATTTAGCAACATATATCTTGGTCCTATGACTCCATATAAATAAATATTTCAAAATAGAGAAAAGTCTTCAGTAAAAACTACTCATTGTGATATTATTTATAATGCAGGAAAAGCAAACTGAAAGTAAGATACAGTTCAGTAAATTTACTAACAGTTTGAATTATGCTTATAAAGATGGGAACATGCTCATGTTATAATATTAACGTGAAAAAAACCCCACCCAGCATACACAATAGTGTGCTTCCAACATTGTAAAAAAGGCTTTTAAAATTAGGGGACACAAAATATAGTAAGCAGTAGAATGGATACATCCTTAGTATATTTTTAAATTTTTCATAATAAGCACTATTTCATAATAATAAGCACTATTATTAAAAGAAATTTTTTGGAAATTGGAAATAAAAAGAATGCAGTCTCTTGTCTGGGTGCAGTGGCTCACAACTGTAATCCTAGCACTTTGGAAGGCTGATGTGGGCAGATCACAAGGTCAAGAGATTGAGACCAGCCTGTCCAACATGGTGAAGCCTAATGTCTACTAAAAATACAAAAATTAGCTTGGCGTGGTGATGCATGCTTGTAATCCCAGCTACTTGGGATACTGAGGCAAGAGAATCGCTTGAACCCAGGAGGCAGAGGTTGTCATGAGCGAAGATCACACCACTGTACTCCAGTCTGGTGACAGAGCAAGACTCTGTCAAAAAAGAAGAAAGGAGAGAAGGAGGGAAGGAAGGAAGGAAGGAAGGGAGGGAGGGAGGGAGGGAGGGAGGGAGGGAGGGGAGGGAGGGAGGGAGGGAGGGAGGGAGGGAAAGAGAGAGAGAGAGAAAGAAAGAAAGAAAGAAAGAAAGAAAGAAAGAAAGAAAGAAAGAAAGAAAGAAAGAAAGAAAAGAAAAGAGAAACAGAGAAAGAGGAAAAGAAAGAAAAGAAAAAGAAAA
The DNA here is from genome assembly GCF_049354715.1 of Callithrix jacchus. Lineage (NCBI taxonomy): Eukaryota > Metazoa > Chordata > Mammalia > Primates > Cebidae > Callithrix > Callithrix jacchus. The sequence continues at coordinate 60,012,424 of NC_133517.1, read as the reverse complement.
AGGATACTGGGCAAACCAAAATGGCTCAAAGGGAAGCGTCAACATGAATGGGGACAGTAACTATCTTGTGGCATTAGGTGAAAGAGCAACTGAGAAGAAGAGAGATACACATGGCACCTGGAGTAGGAGTTGATGTCTGGTAGTGCCAGAATTCCAATCAGAACACTTAATTAAGGCTGAGAGGTGTTTTCTTAAGAATGTAGTCTCTAGTGCACAGGTGAAGAGGGGGCAAGAGTCTAATATCCATATACAAGTCTGCCAAGCCTAGTGGTCTATAGGTATATTTTGTAATATACATGGCCTTGGGAGTCAGAGGGCCATGCATATTTAATCCACCACTTGCCCGCTTACTCATGAATTATGTGACCCTGATCAATACCTACCTCAAATATTTTTTATCTGTTAAGTTTTTTTAGTACACTTAACTCTTAAGTTGTTGAGAATTTTAATAAAGACACAAAATAAGAAATATTATAAAAGTGGCTAACCCCAAATAGTCCCTAAATCAGAGTTATTTACCCTCTTATAAAGCGCATCTAAGTTATGTTAATTTGTCTTTTCTAAGACCAGCGGCCAGCTTGTAATGTAGATTTTCAATGTACATTTGTTGAGTAAAGGAATGAATGAATTTAAGAGTATATATCCAAAAGACTATAAATCGTTCTACTATAAGGACACATGTACACGAATGTTCATTGCAGCACTGTTTACAATAGCAAAGACCTGGAATCAACCCAAATGCCCATTGATAATAGACTGGATTGGAAAAATGTGGCACATATACACCATGGAATATTATGCAGCAATCAGAAATGATGAGTTCGTGTCGTTTGTAGGGACATGGATGAATCTGGAAAACATCATCCTCAGCAAACTGACACAAGAACAGAAAATGAAACACCGCATATTCTCACTCATAGGTGGGTGATGAAAAATGAGAACACATGGACACAGAAAGGGGAGTACTAAACACTGGGGTCTATTGGGGGGAAAAGGGGAGGGCCAGTGGGAGGGGGAGGTGGGGAGGGATAGCCTGGGGAGAAATGCCAAATGTGGGTGAAGGGGAGAAGAAAAGCAAAGCACACTGCCATGTGTGTACCTACGCAACTGTCTTGCATGCTCTGCTCATGTACCCCAAAACCTATAATCCAATAAAAAAAAAAAAAAAAAAAAGAGTAATCTTGCAAGAACTGACTTTTGCATGAAATGACTTGGGTTTTCTCCATTTGTGTCCTCTTGACGTTTCAGCTGAGTTTTTGAATTCTTCAGATGTTCACATGTTTCACACTGTCACTTCATTAGCACCCTATCTGTTTGTGAGGAAATCTGGCAAAGTTAATTTCTCTAGGCAACTGGCTTGTACTTTTTGTCCTTTGATTGCAATTAATGATATTAATTTTTTATCTACTTCCCTGTTATGCTTTGAGGCCCACATGAGAACACTTTCCAGGAATATGTATGTATTATTATTGTGTTGTCTTACTGAGAGAGCAGTGTTATTATACTGCTTTATTAATGCCTGTACATGTGATTCAATTAAGATTTACAAATTAGGTTTAATTAAGGTCTATAAGCAGTGAGGTGAACTCCTGGCACTGTTCATACTGCTGATTCTTCTTCTTTATTTTCTTACATAGTCCTAACCGTGATTAGAAAAATCAAGTGGGCACTGAAGCTAGGAAATGAAATATCTTCTCTAAGCATCTGATGGTACCTGCTTTCCCTATATTCCCTCTGTAAATGTGATCCAGCACGTAAGTGCCAGAAAATTCGCTACATATGGGATATAGCAAGCAACTCATTCATGTTACCTAGGAAGAAAGAGTCCACCAATATTGGAATGAAACTATCCACATCAGCTGTGTGACTTTGTGGTGGTTACTTACCATCTCTGATCCTCAGTTTCTTCATCTGACTGTGTATGTGTGTGAGAGAGAAAGAGGTATTTTCTTTGATATATTATCACACAAACCTGTTAGATGAAATTTTAGTAAGGGTAGCTGGCTCATGTTTAATACATTATAGCTATCATTCATAAATCATATATAATTGAGACAAAAATGAAAAGAAGAAATAAGTCAAATAGAATCTTGACCAATATTTGATTGCATTCTACAATTATAATGTATCAGGGTGTCAGTGTTTTGGATTCCCATTCTATTCAAACTCAGAAAGTGCCTAATAAATTTACAGGGTGTCAGGCACTAAGCAAAGTAAAAATCAAACAAATGAGGCAAAACTCACAATTCTTTGTCCAGAAGGAGGATAAGGCCAGATATGCACAAGTGAGCGTAGTCCGTGATAGAACTAGGTACAGTTTCAGTGATGGCAGAAAGGATGAAGGATATTCTTCTATGTGGGTAAGTCAAGTTTTAGTTCACGTGCTATTTCTCCTTGAATGCTGACTCATCCCTTGTTCTTTTTGTAGAACTATGACTTGTTGGCTGCAACCCTTTACTAGATTCACATGCTTGTTATTTTTTAAATTATCAGTTTGGCTGGTTATGGGACTATGATGACCTACCTGACTCACATTAACCTCAAAGCACTTATCTAGAGTGAGATACCCACTGTGTTCTTTCCTGAATTGCAAAATACCATGTAGAAGCAAAGTAATGATGAAATGTGACCTTTAAGAACAACTCAGCCAACATTGTATGTCTAACTTCCAAAGAGACAAAGAAACTCTAAGTGTTCCCAAGTCCGTAAAAACACAGAATCAAACAATGAGAACACTTAGAATGTAGAGACCAATGGCCATTTGTCTCTGCACACTTGATCACACAACCGAAATGTTTGAGATTATTGAATTGCTATTTGAGGGAAAACAATATAATAATAATTCTTTAATAGGTAGATTTAATTAAACTTTTCTGATATTTAATTTACTGGTTTTCTTCACAATCAGAAGATACAGTAGTGTCATTAACTCCTTTTTAATCAACACTCTTCAGGGAAATTATGTACATTTAACTTAATAGTTAAAGGTAAAACCTAAATTCCCAATCACGTCTATCCAATTTCGTACTCTTTCTACGAGTTTCCTCTTTCACAATAGTCTGCACAATATAAAATTAAACTATGACTCCAAAGAGCTGGCAGAGATTTCACAACTCTATTATTTAAATCACATTGTAATATCAACTAAGTATGTCTCTACAAAACTCCCTTGGTCTGAGAATAACTGACATAGGAGGGAGTCATATGAAGGATTTACATCCCATTTTGTTTAAGTAAACGAGGAGGGTGTTTTGACTATAATTGGACCGTACTTCAAGTTACACCATAGACATATCTGGTCATGAAAAAGTAGGAAAGCAAGCAATATTTGTATGAAATTGCAACAAATGACAGGTAGAGCCACATCAAGAATGGAACTGTTTTGAGGGAGGTGACCTGGACATGGCTTTGCCTGACTCAGAACCTCATAGTCTAAGAGACTAGAAACATCATCAAAGGCCTAGCTGTGCCCCTCTCTGAATCTTTACTTTCCTCTTCTAAAACAATTATAAATGTGGGGACATTCCTTCCTGTCTTGCTTTCCCCTAAGAATCATTAACAAAATCCAAAGATACGGTGGATATAACATTATAAAGAATGGGAACATGCTTGGTAAATGGTATATGGCCACATAAACATAAGGAGTTATTATCATGTTGATTATCATTGATGACAGCGTGGACAAATGTGCTAATTACACTCATGAAATGAAGATGCAAATGCATAACTCTGGACTTTCAGGAGAGGCTTATTCTTCTCCTAAAAAGAGTGATTATAAGCACAAAATATTACTTTTTATTAGTACTGCAATAACTGTTTCATGTAATATTAATAACAATAATAAAATGTAAGCCACTTCTACATTATTTTCAGGGTGAAAAGAACACAAGAGCTAAAAAGTTGCCTGAGTAGGAACTTGTCCCTTTTAATGCTACCTGTAAAAATGCAATGGGTGTTGGAATAAATCTCTGTCTCCCTCCAACATTCCCAATTTTGCATTTTGTCTCATATTTGCCCACTTTTGTTTGGCATCATTTGTGACCTCGGTGGGTGTATTAATAAAAGTGACCACAATGAGCCTTGTAGTTAATTGTCTCTATTATCTAACTGACACATTTCCCTCAATGGTCCCAGATCTGTTCATTGGTATTTATTATTACGTTTGGTTGGAACCCTTGGATACATTGTGATCGCATATGACAAGCTCCCCTTCAAGGGTTCTGTTTAATTTGGGTTGCACATGCACCTGTTAAAACTGCTACCTAGAAAAACTAGGAGAATTCAGTTTTTCTACACCATTTGTCACAAGCTGTGCTTCTGCAGCTGGGAGGAATTTGATAAGAAAACATATCTGCCTTGATTTCCGATGATCATTTCTGATGATCATGTTGGATATTGTATTTTTTGGTTGGCCACGAACTGAGAGTCTAATGTGTGCCTTGTAATATTCTAGGTGCCAAGACTGATACAGTTTAGAGGTATCTCCAATTTTGCCCAAATAACTTCTAATTTAGTTGAGTGATTATATATTAATAGTTTCCTGTTGTTGTAAAACATTACTATACAGTTAGTTCTTTAAAGAAACACAGACTCACTGTCTTTCAGTTTTGAAGGTCAGTTGTTCAAAATGGGTCTTGCTGGGCTAAAATCAAGATGTCGGCACACCTGTGTTTCTTCTACAGCCTCCAGGGGAGAGTCTGTTTCTCACCTTTTTTAGATTCTTGAGGTACATGACCCTTTTCTCTACAGTCAAAGCCAGTGGTTTTGTATTTTCAAGTCTCTCTCACTTTGATCCTCAATCTTCGGACCCTTTCTTCCACTTATAAAGACCCTAATGATTATACTGAACCTATATAGATATTGCAAAATAATCTCCCCATCTGAAGGGCAGCTGATTACCAACCATAGTTAACATCTGCAACCTTAATTTCCTCTTCCTCTGTAACATGCCATATTCATAACTTCCTGACATTAGGACATTGGGCCCGTCATTCTGCCTATCACAGTGAGGTTACTTACATTATAAAACAACTAGTAGGTATTAATATGAATTGTACCGTGAAATTCATTATTGTGTGATTCACACAATCTGTGTAAAGGGAAAGTCACCCACAAGATACAACAGAGAAGAGAAAAAGAATCACAATCCTCACAAAAGGATCAGTGTGTAGAAGGAAAAAAGGAAAACAGACTGGTTAACTTTCCTAGTGCTTCGGTTTTGGATCACATATTTATTAGAATGGCTTAGGAATTAGCAACATTGATTACGAAGATAAAATGAAAGCAGCATAAAATTTTATTTCCCTCTGTCAAACCACACATATCTAATATTTAAATTAGCAAGTGACTTTCAGGAATTTCATCTGTTTTCATCACATTTCTCTTATCTCCCTGAGATACTTGCTTACGGCACCTGGCCAGTGGAAGTGAAAATAAAACTTGGAGGGCACACCCTTTCTCTCTTAAAAGCCTCACTCCAAAACAGCACATATCATTTCTGCTCACAGTCCACTGAGTAGGTAGTAGTTACTTGAGTACACAATCTGTAAGAAAGGTTGTGGAATGAAGTCCAGCCAGGCCTCACCATTATCCTATAATGGGGAGTGAAAATGCGTTCTGCTAGGATGTTAGCAGTCTCTGCCACAGATCGACAAGCCTGACTACCATGGTTCCACTTTCAGCATTCTGACCCTCTCCCTTACTTTCAAGCTGGTTTCCCCTATTACATATATATTTCCACTTGAAAAACTCAACAAATGTGCATTGTTGCTACTTTGGAATTTGTAAATCCCACTGACATCAAATGGAGTCCACAGACCTTGGCCCCACCAACCTTATTATGACAGATACTTAAGACAGCAGGGGAATACTAAGGGAGTAATATTTGTAAAGGGCCATGATGTAAACCACAGTAGTAAATGATTGAGCAAAGACACTGGAGTCTGACCAACCTTTATTTCGTTACTTTCTTATTTTTTCCTTTTCTTTTTTTTGAGACAGAGTTTCACTCTTGTCTCCCAGGCCGGAGTGCACTGGCACGGTCTCAGCTCACTGCAACCTCCACCTCCAGGATTGAAGCGATTCTCCTATTCTCCTGCCTCAGCTTCCTGAGTAGCTGGGATAACAGGTGCCCACCACCACACCTGGCTAATTTTTGTATTTTTAGTAGAGATGGGGTTTCACCATGTTGGCCATGCTGATCTCGAACTCCTGACCTCAGGTGATCCACCTGTCTCAGCCTCCCAAAGTGCTGGGATTACAGGTGTGAGCCACCATGCCTGACCTACTTTGTTACTTTCTAAGACAAAGAAAGAAAATTAAAGAAATTTGTTATCTGTTTTTGCCCTCACCTGTAAAGTAAGCACGATCAAACCTATCTCAAGAGGTATATTGGATGGATTATGATATGGTAAGTATATCTGTCTAGTGCTTTGCATAGAAAATGGTAAGTCCTAAATAAAAGATCCTATTAGCATCATCAATATTTATACTGTTTTGTTAAAATGGTAATACATTCTTTACAGTCTGCTTCTTAAAGGCAAGAAAATTAAATTGGAAAGATTAACGAGATCTAGCTAAATATTTTTTTCCTCGAGATAAACTTTTATCCACAGATAAGTTTTATCTGTGACTTTGCTGCTTATATTTCTTAATGGATTTGTTGTCACTTGGACTATGAGAAAACAAATCAATGTAGCATTAATAATTAAGCAGAGAATATTACTTTCACTACCATCTTCTTGGCAAAATGAAAGATTGAGGAATAGCTCCTAACATGATCCTTTAAGAATGAACATGAAAAGATAAATTTCTACATCCATATGCCATAGTTTATAAATAAACCTCTTGCTAATGTGATCTCCAAGTATAAATTATATCAATATTATACTGTTTCATTACTTCAGAGACAAACAGAATCACCTCTCTAAAAGAATCTCGAATAATGTTGAATTTAATTTTTAGTGTGTGGGATCACAGACACTATCTTTGAATCTATCTTTTACAAACTATCATCTGGTGTAAGAATAATTTGTTACATGCACATCAAGTGGGTATCTAGTCTCTCCTTAACTAATGATAGGGAGTTTTCTATTTCACAAGAAATTGTTTTTACCTGTGGAAAAGTCTAAACATGAGTATCCTATCAATTAATTAATTGGTTCATTTAATTAATACAAAATGAATGGTATTGTTTACAAACGTACAGATAATAATTGTCTTCCAAACCTAAATAGCTTCTGTAGGTCAGGCACTCTATGCCAGCTCATTTAATCTTCAAGAAATATATAGTTAGATTTTATTATTAGCTTCATTTAATACGAGAGAACTGGTGTTTAAAAAGATAAAGTAGCAGGAGAAGGGGACAGAACATTAACCATTGTGTTATGTTAACTTCTAAAATAAGTGACAGTCAGAGTTCTTGAGAATCACAGAGTCCAGAATAAGACGTTAAACAGGTGAATTAACATAGAGGTTAGAAAGAGCTATAACTGACATATGTATACACGTGATGGGAACACATCACATGTATTTATTTTTCTCAAATCTATCTCCTTGTAAAAAATAAAGATTAAATATTAAATTGTTTGGGAATAGCTAAACAGTATAAATTATTTAAGGGAACACCTGTATTTCCTGGGACCTTGATTTTCAGATGCTAATATAGTAATGCTATCGAAGTTGGGAGTCAACCAGTTAGATGCTATGCAATTATAAAGATTTTTCTCACCAACTCCCTTTCACATATGCCAGGCCATGTCCCAAGTACCTTTCTCTAAGATTTATTTATTTAATCTTAGTTTCTTCATTAATTTCTTTCTCACATGCTGATATAAGTAAAAGAATTCCAGAAAGTTAGTGGTCAAACAGAAGCTGTCATGATACCAATTAGTAGGGGAAAGTTGCCCAGATATTCTCAGAGACGTAACAGCCTTCTGCCTAGGAATATGGATTCTGGAGTTAAAAGAGATTTGGAATCATCATTTTCTGCCTTTGTAACCTTGAGAGAAGACTTTAACTTCATTAATCTTCATTTGTTTTCTCATTGGTGAGGTCAGCCTCATAATATCTTCCTCAAATTTTTATGAGGATTACATAAAATAATCTATCTATAGTGTTTAACACAGCCTAGCACACATCATTATTTGATAAATATTGACTATTTGTCCTTATTTGTGTAACTTTGATCACCATTTCAGATGCAAAGTGAAAGGTATACCATACCCTACCCCCAGCCAATTCTATCTTGCCTGTAGGGATAACAAGAAACCACTCACAATTGGACTGAGTATGAATAATTTTCCATCAATGATCCCATTTAATCCGCATACTAACATAAGACATTGCCCCTAACATTCCCATTTTGAGGATGAAAATTGAGATTGAAGAAAATGAGAAAGCCTTTTTGGGATTTCTTGTGATATTTCCAAGGGCTAATGAAAGCATTAAATAATATTAATGATATCTTCTTGAACTACAAGGCTTTCTTTATTTTGCAGGCTTAAAATTTTTAAACAATAAATTTTGCTATCACTAATTTATTAAGATTGATTTTATTAATTAATAATTTAAAATATTTGCTTCATTTAATAAGACAAAGTCAGCCCCATTGCATTCAGCATTAGTTATAATTAATGATGATATTATGAAAATTAATGCTTTTCCATTATCCATTATGACATCATCAGTGCTAATGATCTGTTTATTGCTTCTCTGCTAATGGTAGTTTAAAAAGGCCAATTTTGGAGACCACAGAAAAAGCCTGAACTATTTTCAAATCAGTAAAACCCTTTGCATTTAGAGAACATTTGATTTTGTAATCAATCAGTAAACCTATAAGAAAAAATAACCAGTATTCCAAAAGCCTAAGGCATATTCAGGCAACTAATATGAAATAATTGATGCAATGAAGCCACATTGTCTAAGCATATATTTTCAAACTTTCCATTGGGACATTAGTTTTAACATTTAAGAGCCTTTTTTGAGTAACTTGGAATGGGAAATAGGAGAAGAAAAAAAGTAGAGAAAATTAGTTTGGTGTATATTGATTATTTAATATCCACTCAACCCACAAAAAGTAAAATGCAACACCTTCATTTAATAGACCTGGAAACCAGGACTCCAACCATCAACCTTACTTAGCTAACAGGAGGAGGAGGCTGGACCTCTTAAAAGTAATCACAGCTGGGAAGTTAATAATGCATGCCTTGTCAGCAACAACCTAATAGGAACATTTCCCGAGATAGGTGGGTAAGAAATACTGCCCACTTTTTCTTGTGGCTTCAGCCAGAGAATTGGAAGATTTTTGCTTATATAGGTATTGATTTGAAAGATTTTATATAAATAATTGATGGATAAGACAATGACTAATTTGCCAACAAACTAGATGGAATCAGAATGTTAGATCTGGAGACTGTCTCATGAACTCTTTCTCCACGAACAGAAAACTCAAAACATGACTATTTCAGGGGCACACGGAGTATGCTCTGAGTCTGTACAAATGCTCAGGCGTCCTGACTTCTCAGGTCAACCCTCATCTTTTCACCACCTCTCGTGGGCACAAAAATAAGTGCTCATTGCGAAGTTAATAAAACAAAAGATTGGGTAAGACAAAAATTTTGTCTTTCTCAGACAAAGGGAGAAAAATAGAAGGATATTAACCTTTTTTTCTTTCTTGTAGGAAGATTGTAGGCTTTGTATCTGTCACCTCATGGAGTCCAGGGTTAATGTGTCTCATCTGGCTGACTGTGCCTATATCCCCTCCCCACTCACTACTCCTAGTTAGTCATCCTCAAGGGTAAAGTCTCAATCCATCACCGCTTCTCAGAGAAAGGAAATCTGCTCTTTGGTCACAAATACTGTTTCATGGGTCTCCTATTATAATGTGCAGACACACACCACCAAGATCTCTTTGTTGGAAAGCATAAGGTTCTAAAATATCCAAGCCTTCAAGCCCACTCTAAAGATTCCCCATGAGAGGAATAAAGTCCTTTGTTTATTCTGGGATATCCTTTGTGGACCATTAGTACAATAATCTGAATTGTCTGCAGCCTCAAAGTTTTCAAGATAAAAATTTCAATTTCCCAAAAGACCTCATGCATAACAAATATAATAGGACTAACTAAAGGCATTACTTTAGCTGGCTTTTGCTGATTATAACCCAGGAGTCAGACCCATGGCTTAGATTTAAAGTGACACCGTTCCAATTAACTAGTGATTCATGGAGAAGGTTTTGAGAATGAAAATGTTTCAAGTAATAATTCCCTCCTCCACCCAAATACTCAGGAATTAATAAGTAAATAAGAATCTCAGATAAAAAGTCTTAGAAGTACGAGTTCTAGGCATTCACTCAAGACATGTTAAAATGTAATCTCCTTGAGAATATTTCAATTTTTTGTTAATTCCATAGATGATATAAAGTGTAACTAGTGCTGAGAATCATGGCTTTAGGGGCATGGAACTCTGAACTGTGCAATTTCTTCTGATTTCAAAAGCCAGATGGAATACGACCTAGTTACTAAGCATCAGGGTTTGAGGGAAAGACAAGGAGGATGATTGGTCAGCTTCTTTAGCTTTCAACAAATCCTTTTTGTTTTACATAATAAGGAAAATCTTAGTAGCCATATGACCTATTTAAGTGCACATTTGGTAAATCAGCCAAATCCAAACCATATCCAACAATAATGAAAAAGACATGCAATGGTCATGCAGCATTTTATATTTCACAAACATTCATGAGCTTTGTTTTGAAATTTCATCTTAATAATTCTGAAAGTAGGTACTATTGTACTCCTTCAAATGTAAGCACAATTAATCTCACATTGTTGCATTATTCACAATTATTTGGAAACAAGTGATGTAATTGCAACTCAACTTCATAGCAACCAAAAGAGAAATGTATTGGCCCCAAAAATTTATGCTTTGGTTAGGCAGAGGTTGAGTGGTAACATGTGTCCTAGTGCCAGGATTAAACAGGATTTTCTCTCTTCCTCTTCCTCTTTCCCCTCTTTGTTCTTCCCCTCTCTTTCTTCCTCTGACTATCCTGGGTCCATGGATAGGAATGAGATATAATATTTTCAATAAAAAGCTCCAGAATCCAAAGGAGTGAAAGTGTAGTATAGCAGCCTCGCAGTGTTCACAGGCAAGACACATAGATCATTGGAGAAGCAAATCTAACAATTGTGCATTAAGTTTTCAAAAAGCTTATGTGCGGCAGAGTCCAGATTCTCACCTGAGCATATACGACACCCAACATTGCTGTACTAAACACTTTAATAACCTTCCATGTCTGTCATACTAGTTTTTAATTTTCAGTTCTAACAAAAAACATAAGACCCTAAACAAAGCTAGACTGTGGACATATTCTGGGCCCAAAATGAACTTTTATTCAAAGTGATCCAGGGTGCTATAAGTCAATATGATTTATGCTGGCAAGTTAGAGTTGGTTCTAGATAGGATTGGAAGTAAAACAGAGTAGAATCAAGTAAAGAATAAAGTAAGATGTCATGAGAAACTTGAATTAATAGAGGACACTGGGTGGCAGAAAGTAATAAGGAGAAAAGGCTGCGTAGAGACCATAGGGCCAAATCCAAAATCTTCAGGTCTTGGTGGCATCTTCTTGTTTTGTCTGTGAGCAGAGCTGAGGGAGCCCTTCCAGAGAACCTTCTAGAACTAACTGTGTCCTAGCATGGAGTTTCCTAAGCCAAGTTAAAAATGGTAGACATGCATTCTCATTATTTTAAACAAATGAATTCACATAATCCCTTGCTTTTATGAATTTGTCATGAATTTAACAAAAGGCACGATTTAACAAATGTTATCAAACTTATGATGTACAGGTGAATTCTGCTGAAAGAAATACCGGATTGAGGCAGAGGAATCCATGCTCATTACTCACAGTTGGGAAATTAAGATCAGGGTCTTCTTCCTTTCTTTGGTTCATTGAAAAACTAAGCTTTACTCTTGTAACTTCTGAGAAGATTTCCAAGCTGTTTCTTTTGTTTTACGTGTTTCCTAAAATATAAGCTGTTGGTATTGGCCAGGGTACTGCTGGGACTCAGTCTTCCATTACATATTCCAGGGATGTTTCAAGTTGAAAGATTTCTTCCGGTTGGGTATGTGGGATGGGCCTCATGTAATGCTTCAACATTCCTTTACTATACTGCTCGTGCCACTGCCAGTTACGTATTGCTGCATGATTGCTGTTTAAGATGATGCATCAGTTATTTTCCATCCACCTCAGAAATAATACAATTAATAGCAAGGACTTTGCCTTGCCTATCTGATGCATATCAAACACTCAAGAAATACTTTGATTAAATAAAAATATATCTCCCAGGCTAGAAAAAATTAGATGGCTTGCTTGTGGAGTTGTGAGCCCTGGCAGAGTTCATATTGAGTTTCACTCTGCATTCAAAATGCAGTG